>NC_090265.1:568994440-569302774 GCF_040414725.1 Anabrus simplex | reverse complement strand
TATGTTCCGAGCTGTCAGTGGAGAGATGGCGTGGAATGACATTAGTAGACGAATAAGTTTGAGTGGCGTTTATAAAAGTAGGAAAGATCACAATATGAAGATAAAGTTGGAATTCAAGAGGACAAACTGGGGCAAATATTCATTTATAGGAAGGGGAGTTAGGGATTGGAATAACTTACCAAGGGAGATGTTCAATAAATTTCCAATTTCTTTGAAATCGTTTAGGGAAAGGCTAGGAAAGCAACAGATAGGGAATCTGCCACCTGGGCGACTGCCCTAAATGCAGATCAGTATTGATTGATTGATAAGAGAGTAAAATAAATTTCATAAGAAAATACGACTTGGTAAGAGGTGTGGCTTATAAACATGCCGTCATAAAAGAGAACCCTGGCATTCCTTTACTGACCCCACAAACATATGAAGTAGATGTTGTGCATCAGGATGATAAACTTACAGTTAAACAAATTAGAATTAAATAATAATAATGTTATTGTCTTTACTTCCCATTAACTACTTTTACGGTTTTCGAAGCCGCCGAGGTGCTGGAATTTAGTCCCGCAGGAGTTTTTTTTACGTGCCAGTAAATTTACCGGCACGAGACTGATGTGTTTGAGCACCTTCAAATACCACCGGACTGAGCCAGGATCAAACCTGCCAAACTGGGGTCAGAAGGCCAACGCTTCAACCATCTAAGCCATTCAGCCCGTCAATTAGAATTACAATAAAATAATAATAATAATAATAATAATAATAATAATAATAATAATAATAATAATAATAATAATAATAATAATAATAATAATAATAATGCCGTGTGGCCTCCGAAGAGGCATGTTGCAGGACTTTCGATCTGACACCGTATAGGTGACCTGTGCGTCTATGACGATGGGCTCCTACTTAAGATGAATTCTAGTGATGAACACGGCACACATACCAAGCCCCTAAGCCATCGGAATTAACCAATCAAGGTTAAAATCGAACCCGGGACAGCCTGTACCAAAGGCCAACAAGCCGGACGATACAATAATAATGGGCCATGATCTGAGATCTATTAACTTCAACTCTAACCAGACGAGTTGGTCGCGTGGTCAAGGACTGGCAGCTGTGAGCTTGCATCTGGGAGATAATAGGTTCGAGCCCCACTTTCGGCAGCCCTGAAGATGGGTTTTCGTGGTTTCCCATTTTCACACCATGCAAATGTTGGGGCTGTACCTTAATTAAGGCCATGGCTGCTTCCTTCCCACTCCTAGGCCTTTCCTATCCTTTCGTCGCCATAAGACCCATCTGTGTCGGTGCGAGGTATAGCAAAAGGTTGATAACCTCAACCACGACCGAAAATATGCCTTTGAGGTTGAGTTAATTGCTTACTGAGCAAGAAAGAGCGATATAATATAATTTACAGTTTACTCAAAAAATACAATTAACTGAAAATACATAGCATGAAATAAACAAACATTACACAACGGTACTTGCAGCGTGCTTTTTACAAAATATTCCCAGTGAATCAGTTGAGTTTTATCACACACAAAAAAAAGAATCACTGAGCCCAATAAAAATCGATGGAGGGGAAACTGCTGATCATTAAGGATAAAGCCTTGAGAAAGATTTTCGGATCAGAGTTATATGGAAAATGGTTGTAGGTGCAGGAAGAAACACAAACTCTACAGCTCCTGAACCAGCAAAAACCGAAGATTCGCATGGGCATGACATGGAGCGCTCATGAGAAACCAAATGAAAGCAGATAAAGTGGAAAAATCCGAAGGAACACGACAATAGGCAGACCAAGGAACAATGGGCGAATGGAGTGAGAATGGATATACAAGGTGATTATTCGGTTATTCTGTACGCACGTACGACTCGTAAATAAATACTGTTTGGGGAATAGAATATCTAACTTGAGCTATATTAATTAATACACTGTATCACGCCTGATGAATACTTAATACACTTAATACAATGCCACGAGAGGGGCAATTAACACGCAACATGCGTATATCCCTGGAGTTAAACACATACTGACTTCCTCCACTCCAGCTTCTTGGTCGGCTTTTAAGCGTGGGAATGTAACGTGTAGGACGAGAACTGTAGAGCACAGTGAACGGCGCGTAGACCGGTCCCGCGAAAGATAAATCATCCGGTAACAAACAGTATAACAGCTTGGTGTCCAGAACACTGGATACAAATAACGCAACGCCAAAATATATGGACGCAAATTGTGAGACGGCGCATAATCTCCGAAGTCGCCGTAAGGAAGGCGGTAAGTAAGTAAGTAAGTAAGTAAGTAAAGAATTGAATTGTATAGCTGTAGCCCGCACGTCTCGCTGTAATTTAGAAAACAGTTTTGAACCCATGAAGGTGATGAATGACAGTTTCAACACACATAATTATTGAACACGTACAATTGGTAAATTAGTGATTCATTTTACTGAATCGATTCATTTGATTCCGTTCACGTTACTGAATCGATACAGTGATCCGATTCACGGCTCATTGGTCACCGCTCCTACTGCATCTGTGTAGTATGTGCTGGTAAGACAGCAGCAACAGCATTCAGTGCTCACAGCTGCCATCTGGTCTTCATACTATGAACTCCTTTCTTAGAAAAAGTGCTAGTTACTCTAATACATCGAAGGTTTCCTGCGACGCAGGGTGGGAAAGGTTAGGATTAGGAAGGTAGCAGCCATGGCCTGAATTAAGGTACAGTCCCAGCATTTCCTGGTGTGAAAATGGGGAAACTACCGAAAAACCATCTTAACGGCTGCCGACGGTGGGATTCGAACCCACCATCCCCCGAATGCAAGCGCATAGCCACGCGATATTAACCGCACGACAACTCGCTTAGTCAATTTTTTTTTAAAAGTATTTTTCTATCAGCTGAGGATTTTTTTAATCGTCATATTTTGTTTAGGCTACCCGAGATGTACAGAAGCCCGCTGGTTTTCTGATTCAACATACTGTTAATGCGTCTGTCCACATATGATTGAAGTCTTGTGCAACGATGTGACATATGAACTGAGAGAATACTGAGCCGTTCTTCCCAATATAAAACAGGTACTTTTGAGTGGTCATGAGCATGACTCATAGTCATAGGGCAGGCTAGAGTCGAGTTTAATTGTCAAATGTCAACTTAGTTATAATGCTAAGATTCATTAAACTAATAAATAGTATAACCTAATAGCCTATCTACTTACTAGCTACTTTGGAATTATGTTGTGACTACCTTTTTAACACTGCAAATAAATCCATCTATTATTTAAACCTCCCTGTAAGAAGAGGACAGTGAATGCAAATGGGTATTATTTTCAAATGAGCTGAGCTGGAGAGTCCATTATAGCATACGATTCTTTCAGTGTAGCATGGCTCACTGTATGTTTCGCTGCAGTGAGCCGATAAGGAGCCGTGTGTATCTTGTGTCTCACTCAGCCGTGCTCGTTCACGATTCTTTCGGTGTGCCATGGCTCACTGTATGTCTCGCTGCAGCGGAAGCTCGGCTCTTCGCGTGTCCAGTAAGCCGATAAGGAGCCGTATTATCATGTGTCTCACTGAGTCGCGCTCGTTCACGATTCTTTCGATGTGCCATGATTCACTGTCTCGCTGCAGCGGAAGCTCGGCTCCCCGTCAACGTCCAGTGAGTGCGCCACTCAGCACTGTCCGCTGGGAGTAAGCTGAATCGTGTGCCGTGAGCTCGCCGTTCCTGTGAATCGATTTACTCGGACACTTGAATGAATCGATACACTGCTTCGAATCATGCATCCAGTAGCCAACACTATTGTAAATGCGTTAACTTATGAACTTTGATACCAATACACCAAAAGCTGACTTTCAATACTATCGATAAGCACAAAACTGATCATCTCGCTACAGAAGTTCTGGGTCACCCACTTATTTATATTTTTCAGATGCAAATGTATCTCTCACGACGTACGTTTGGTTACATCTACGGTTATAATAACGACGTGATTTACGATGAGGCTACTCATGACATTTATAAAGCCAGGAGGAGCCGAATGCGAAATTTCTCGCATGTCATCTAAATACCATTTTTTTCATTTCAGCTCAACGTTGTGTACAAATCTATCTACACAGCTAACTTTGACGGCTCTACTATATCCATCCGCATTGCGCCAAACTGTTTTAAATTCTGTACTCACATACAACTCGACTCACCTCCAATATCTAAATCCCACTATACTCCTAGCCTTAGATTCGCAGTATGTGAGTATGGCGCTTGCTCTTGCGCCCATGAATTTTACGGAGAACCGAGCACCAATGGCGACTACTTTTTCCTCACATTTGCTCGGTGCTACCATACACTGGTCATATGTCCTGGAAAGCATGACACTCATAGTTCATGACACAGCACGAGATGGCGGTGCGTTGGAGAGGTACCACTCACAGGGCGATGGGTTGGGACACCAGTAATGAGCCATCTCCGTGCAGAATGGATTTGACAAGGCAAGAACAGCATGGGAAATGATAATTCAGATTGCATACAGATTGCAGACATACTCATGGGACCTGTCTCCGTGCAGTTTTGACACGAAAGGACATTGCCAACGCAATGGTATGATATGCAAAATTCACACGTGGTGAGACAACTGGCATCTAACGTCCCCCAGCATTGTTGGTAATGTGTTGTGGACATTCTAGGGGACTAATTTGAGGGTTTACCGGGCGAGTTGGCCGTGCGCGTAGAGGCGCGCGGCTGTGAGCTTGCATCCGGGAGATAGGGGGTTCGAATCCCACTGTTGGCAGCCCTGAAGATGGTTTTCCGTGGTTTCCCATTTTCACACCAGGCAAATGCTGGAGCTGTACCTTAATTAAGGCCACGGCCGCTTCCTTCCAACTCCTAGGCCATTCCTATCCCATCGTTGCCATAAGACCTATCTGTGTCGGTGCGACGCAAAGCCCCTAGCAAAAAAAAAAAAAAAAAAAAAATGAGGGTTTACCGTAAAAGTTGGTGTAAAAGTTTGAGAATAAACATTTTGTAGCACAAGGATCTAATGGCTGACAGATTCCTCGCTTTATATCCTGCACCTGGTCAAGCTACTCGAGATTATTCATACATTCCACAGCAGTTCATGGTCCCCACTCCCATCTATATTCTTCCATTTGTCTGATAGATGTCGCATTGGTGCGGAAAACAATAGTTGCAATGACTTATGCCTCTACCCTCGTATTACTGAGGCAAAGTTAACCCCCATCAACTATTTTATAATAAAATGTATAAACAGGCCTATCTAGTTAATTTCATACATAAATTACCGCATCAGATGCTAATGAGACTAATAGATATAATCATTGCACATGGTTAAAACTTACGCTGAAATATATGAAAAGAAACTTCCCAAATATGTTATTATAAACACTAAAATGTATTACTGGTCAGACTAGTTGTACACCAGGCAATCTAATTATGGCAGTGCACTAACGATAGCAATTGCACTCTTTTAGCTCATAAAGTGACTACCAAATTCAACTGGTCAATGCAGATTGGGTTGTGTAATTGAGTTATGGCCAGCAGAGGAGAGGAGGTATTTGTGTTAATTTTTCACTTGGGCTCCTCTAAATGGGTTTCCCAACAACAGGGGATGCCAAATTAAAGCGTGCATGGCAACACTAATGTTCGCAGAATCTATTGACCCGTGGTTGACCTGCCTGTCATTTATCATCCGAAGACTTTTCCAGTCGAATGGTCAGAATTTTAAAATACATTACGTACAAAGTAGACATTCTAGGCAACATTGGTGAAATTTCGATATGTTAAACGTAAATCCACTTCAAACGAAAGAATACTTTAAAAAATATAATGGTGGAGGTAAAAATTCGAGGAAACAACATAATTACAAATTTCATACAATTATAGGTCAGTTAGATATGTGCATGAATGAAAATGATCCATGAGAATTAATCTTTAAAACTGAAGGTGATGCCTCCAAAATAACTCTCATTTTAAATTGTTTACAGTGTTCAATAAGTAGTTTCAGATGCTAGGGACTGCCAGATCATAATCTCAGTGTCCTTTTGTGAGAATTAACAGCAAGATAACACGAGCTAATGGGATGCCAATAGTAACGTTTCGGAGTAGAATTGTGGGGAATGTACTACGATTTGATGTAAGGAATTGGCCAGCCAATTTCATGGAATGAATGGGATGAAACTAATGAGTGAGACAATGAGCCCGTGGTATAGTCGATTTTAAAATTATTTAGTCGATTTTTAAATTACTTTTACTGCCGGTTTAACGTCGCACTAACTTACATAAGTTTTCGGTGACGACGAGATCGGAAAGGGCTTAATGGACCGTCGCCTTAACTGTAATACAACCCCAGGATTTGTCTGGTGTGAAAATGGAAAACCATAGAAAAACATCTCTCATCTTTAAGAATGCAGATATTGGGGCTCTAAACCTCATCTCCTAGTCCTTATCAAGCAGTCAATTTGCTTAGTTGTTACAATTGAGAGCATGAAGTATCTTCAAGGGAGCATACTAGTGAGGATCCCAACTTTTCTGAGGAAGCTAGTTAAGACTTCATTGATGTCCATTATTCCATACATACTATGTATTTCAATAGTAAATTGCAGGAATGAATGGGTTAGGTGGTAGAGCACCGGCCTTCTGAGCCGAAGATGGTGGATTTGATTCTGGCACAATCCGATTCTGTTGAAGTATGCCGGTATCGGTGCGGAAAAATGTGTTAAAAAATCGATAAGCATATATGAACGTGTACTTTCCCACAGGTATGAAATAAACAGCACTGCACTGAAGAATGTTACTCAGGTCAAAGATCTTAGAATAATTCATGTTAGCAAGCGAAATTTCTCTTCTGATATAGACTAATTAAATTCCCGCGCCGCGAGGTCTCTAGGACTTCTGTTCAGATTTGCTGAAATTCGTGACTTAAATGCTCTTAAATGATACGTCTGTACTTCCTACTATTGATTTCTGCTCCCTCATCTGGCCATACGCCATTTCATTTTTCATCTGGTCATCAGGTGCCTCGACATATGTCAATAAAATTAACCGCAAATTCTCATTCCTTGCGTACATCGTGAAATCCCGGAACCCCGACCTGAGACAGTTTAGTACCAAACAAATTCTGTCATCTTTCAACGTCTTTGATCTGAGTAAACGTCTGCAATACACAGGTCCTTGCTTTCGTAATAGAATTGTTCTTAAATGTACATCCTTGCTACCTCATTCCCCGTTACATCTTCATCCACGTATAAACCGAAACAGACCACTATGCCATGTTCCCCGTGTGCGCCTAACACTCCACTAACGCTCCATATTCTATCACTTTCCCACAAAAGCAAATGTCCTGCTTGAAACTGACATCTGAATTCCCTATCATCTCTTAGAACCAAACTGAAATGTTTACTAAAGGAGTAAGCTCTCGATTCTCTGCTAACATTGCGGCCAAAACGTCACTACTGACGGCATTTCTACTGAGCAAGTGGCTGTGTGGTTTGTATCACGTAGCTGTCAGCTTGCATACGGGAGATACTGGGTTCGAACCACCACTGTCAGCAGCCTTGAAGATGGTTTTCCATTTTCACACCAGGCAAATGGGGCTGTACCTTAATTACGGCCACGTTCGCTTCTTTCCCACTCCTAACCCCTTCGTATCTCATCGTCGCTTTAAGACCTATCTGAATCGACGCGACGTAAAGGTGGTATAATAATAATAATAATAATAATAATAATAATAATAATAATAATAATAATAATAATAATAATTTCTAATGAACATGAAGTCCCCATTTGTTACACTTCAGTGTTTATTTTTTTACTGTTAATACGAGTGTCGAGTCATAAGTCATGGCAACTATTTTTTTCTCGCGAACAGGAGACAGCACGGAAAATCTAAGATATGCATTTGGAAATATAGGGCATGTACTTATGCACAGTGCCTGAAGACAAATTCTGACTTCAGGAGATTCTCGTAGGAAAGTGACAGAACACAGGTCATTGGTAAACATTGTTGTATTATGGTATAGACAGCAAATACGTAAGAATTCGTGCAAAGGACAGGTCTCCACTGGTTACAGACCTTCGAAATAATCACCCAAGGTTTCCACTGTGCGTTGCCAGCGGTGGGGCAGGCGCTGAATACAATTCGCTGCCTGTGTATCGCTAACGTGTGACACCTCTCTCCGAATGCTGTTACGATGTCCTCTTTGTTAACAAACCGTTGTCCACGTAATGACTTCTTGGCTTTGGGGATTAGATCATAATCACATGGGTTCGGATCAGGCGAATAAGAGGGGTGTGGAAGAACCTCCCATCTCCACCGTTGTAAGCGACACTGAACGATGGCTGCTGTGTGAGCTGTCGCGTTATCGTGTAGGATTATGGCGTTGTCCAAAAGATCTGGACGTTTGGTTCGCAATGCATGGCACAGTTGGTACAACAGGAAGGAATTGTAATAAACGATGTACGATTTTGCTCCTGCTTTTTGGCTTCCATTTTGTGACGCTCTTACTCACACACTGAACTTGGGGGCATGCTTAGACCCACACTGTTGTTTACATACACCATCTAGTGGCATCATACGTAAGTACATACCGTACATTTCCTAATGCATATCTTCGATTTTACGTGTTGACTCCTGTTCGCGAGAAAAAAAAATGGTTGCCATGACTTATGACTCAACCTACATATTAATATAACTAGTGTAAGATGGGTTACTAATAAATAAATAAATTTTGGCTCCTAAAGAAACTCCTATGCGAACACATTACCGGGACCTCGTTGTTTCCGAGTAACGTAGTGATTAGCTGATTTCTTTTCCTCCAATTCACTATAGCACCGAAAGGCCTTGGCCTACCAATCGACCGCTGCTCAGCCCGAAAGCCTACAGATTACGAGGTGCCGTGTAGTGGACACAACGAATCCTCTCGGACAATAGTCATTCTCCTGTAAAAGGTGATTAAAATACAGGATCGATTTAACTTTCGTTAAGTAAAAATCTTCCCTTTAACACCGAGTGCTTTGTCGTTGAAAATATATCAAATGAATGAAGGGAATATGTCTAAGACACTGAGGTACGAATGTGGTGGGGAAGGCACCTTTCGAGCTCCATTGTTGGTGGCTAAGTGAGGAGAAGAAAGGGAAGGGGATGAGTTAACTCTTACAAGTAAGACCAATTTCTCTACAGCTGCTTCACTGGTATCTCTCCCTGCGGCCGCTGAGGAGTCCTAACATACAGGCGGAAATACAGTTCATAAAGGAAAATATACATCAAACAAATAGGATCGTTATGTTTTCATTGTCTATTCAGTCCTCATCCCAGAGGCTGCTTGGATCCTTAAATAAGAACACTCGACATTATGCGGTTGTAAAGAAACCGTAAAAATCAATGTTGGCGCCATAATGAGGAATGAGGAGTCAGGTTGTTTTCCATCGATTTCCTTACTTGGTCAGAAAGTGCTATCGCAGCATGTGTATAGCACCTTTCATAACTTCGAGATGCACTAGTCATGCTCGGAATGTCATTACGGTGCAACTCCCATAGCTCAGTAGGTGACATACTGTTATAGTCATAGATGAGACTGAGACTTCGGTGGAAGCTATGCTTTACTCTGGCCTGTGTCAAAAGACAGGAGCAAAAAAAACTCCACCCATCAAGGAACAATCACGACAGGAGTTATCGCTATCAACATTTTTATCTGTTCTTTGTATAGGCCTACTATATAAAATGCAAAGGAATGAAAACAATCTCTTACATAGAGTCTGTTTTCAAGGGTAAAATATATTAATGTAAGACTACTTCTGCTCTATCCAATACACTTTCATTTCATATTTATTTTCTTGTTCTTCATTCATGAAGAAATTTCCATCTGCTTTGACCATCATCTTTCTTATTTTGGAATAACTGTGCGAACGTTGTAAAAACACCCCCCTCATTTTCTGTTTGGTATGAGCACCTTATTAATTAGGATAATAAAATAATCAAGGCCTGATTTCCCTCTTTCTTATAAATAAATTCGGAATATCACCTGCACATTGGAAGCAATGTGTTATCAGATCTATATATGTGTGTCTGGTCGTATTCGAGAGGTCGAAACCCTTTTCCTTCATTGTTCTTACAAAGGGTTTATAAACTCATTCAATATTCCTTAAAGTCAGAATCACTACCAAATGAAGTAACCATACTCAGATGTCTCGTTCACGGGCAATTAATCCACATCGTCCACCAAACACGTTCGTCGCTTATCTTTATGTCCACTCACAGATTTATCAACACATTTTTTCGTCCAAATTTAATATTTTGGTATATTTTCGTCCTCTTCTTAATTGTGCCGTCTGTCAATAATTGCACATTGGATTTCAAATAATATTGTGAATCTATGGAAGCCTAGTTTACTAAAGGGTTGAAAACCACTGGGATATAAATAGATGTGCCGCCGAGTAATCCTAGGTCTGCCAACAAATTGCTGTCCTACTAAATGGCCAGGTGTTCGAATATTACGTGGCCAATGTGACGACATGGTCAATCGCTCCTTTGAGTTTCATAACCAAGAATTTACTATAGAGCAGTAATTCTAAATATTACTTTCATCCTCCTCGTGCTCCTAAAATATAGCAATGTTGTCATAGCTCACTTTACTGGCCCATGTACTTTGTTTTACATTCAAAACGCTCTCTTTAAGTAAGCTCTTCTCCAAGATGTTTATCATGACGTTCTCTTTCACAAATTGGTCCCTAACGAGTAGATTATCCGGGAGATAGTAGGTTCGAATCCCACTATCGGCAGCCCTGAAAATGGTTTTCCGTGGTTTCCCATTTTCACACCAGGCAAATGCTGGGTCTGTACCTTAATTAAGGCCACGGCCGCTTCCTTCCAAATTCTAGGCCTTTCCTATCCCATCGTCGCCATAAGACCTATCTGTGTCGGTGCGACGTAAAGCCCCTAGCAAAAAAAAAAAAAAAAGAGTAGATTTATTCTTTCCTACAACTACTAGTTACCGTAATATAAACATTTCACAGAAATGTACATCATTTGCTATCGTATCCATTCCACCTTATTTTTCTGGAAACCCTTGCCAGCAAATTCCTTGTATTAGCTAATTTCGTCTATGTATGAAGCGTGATGCCAATCCGCACTATAGGTAAAATATGTTCAGCGAACATTTTTTTAAACTATATCAATTTATTTCAAACCAGCAGTGGTTATTTCTTAACAAAATTGTCTGAAGATTAACATATGGCTTAGAGTCTTCTTCGGAAAATAGTCTTAGAGATAATGTAATTTATTTTCGATCTGATACAACTATCATTGACAGTACAACCGCGAATAATATTGCCCTGTGCTAGAAAGGAATTTTAGGCGTATTAGGTCGTGTTTAGTACATGTAGTACTTATCTCTCTTCGATAAGTTCAGAAGAAAAATATCCAAACAATACCTAGCTATTTGCTTTACGTCGCACCGACACAGATAGGTCTTATGGCGACGATAGGATAGGAAATGCCTAGGAATGGGAAGGAAGCGACCGTGGCCTTCACTAAGGTACAGCCCCAGCATTTGCCTGGTGTGAAAATGGGGAAACCATGGAAAGCTATATTCAGGGCTGCCGACAGTGGGGTTCGAACCCACTATCTCCCGGATGCAAACTCACTCAAACAATACCAGTGGAATCCAAAACCTCAACCGATTTCGCTTCCCATGCTCTTGGCAAATGAGCTATTTATTATTTTACAATCTGCTTTATGTCGCACCGACAAAGACAGGTCTTACGGCGACGATGGAATAGGAAAGGGTTAGAGTGGGAAGGAAGCGGCCGTGGCCTTAATTAAGGTACAGACCCAGAATTTGCCTGGAAGAAAAATGGGAAACAACGGACAACCATCTTCAGGGCTGCCGATAGTGGTGTTCGAACCCAAATGTAAGCTCGCAGCTACGCGACCCAAACCGCAGGCCACTTGATCGGTAGGTCATATTTGTTCTGTAGGGAAGGATCTATGTTACTGGTCTGGAGTATTGCCAGCACACCTGTAGAATGAGCGCAAGTCGCCCATTGAGGGTCTATTAAATACTATTAGTCTTGTGCTTCGAGAATGAATTTAAATCACCTGCAATCACACAATGTTTGTCATCGTTTCCTATCACTATCATTCAATTTTAGAGTGTATTCAGTCTGAAATCCTCAGAGAATTAACTAAGCGCCTCCACAGCCCTCTACTTGGTCCGTGGCTTCATTTAGTTCCACACCTCTAACCGTTATCTCCCTCTCCTCCTCATTTCTCCATGTCCGACTTCATTATTATACTAGGTAACCTACACTACTCACAATCCATTCGCACAGCTTCATCCAACAGTTCATTCCTAACTTAGCCTTTCAAGCTAAGAGGGAATGGTCTCCGCTATGTGTTTCCTCTTAATAATCACAAACACTATCACTATGGTATACTATGTTCTCTAGATTCCTTCCTGTGTGCGCTAGAGGATCATTCACTTTCCCAGAACTGGCAGTCGCTCTTCGAAATTCCTCAACGACATAATGCAGAATCGAACATACTGTATCCTCCCAAGCTATCAGAACACGCCTCACTCGCATCGCCTGGCCAGCCTTCGGAATTAGAATTGCTAAGTTGACATTAATGCGACTATTTTTTTAGATTGTAGGTTATGAATGTTGCAGCCAACATTGGATTTACATTTCATATTTGTAACTTAAACTGAAGTCTTAGGATTATGATCCACTTCGGTCCATTGGCGATCCTAAGTGAAGACTATTCATGTTCCAATTCTTGAAACCTCTTCTTTTTATGAGTAGAATCATCTCGATGGCTCGATTCGTTATCAGATATTTCTAAGTCACCGTCTTTTCCATCATGAAGAAGACATTTGAAAAATCGTTCCCCTTCCTCTTCATCTTTCCAAATTTAGCATTTATTATTATTAACAAGATACTGTATAGGCTTTTGGGCTTATGCCGTGTTAAGAAAATAAGGTGAAATTCTTATCGTTTCACAGAAAACTGTGCTCTGCGTCCTCAGAAGAAATCTCGACTGACCACGAGAAAGGCTTCTTAAACAATGACACTTTGAATTTGGACATTACAATAGAACTGGAAATGGTACGTTCATTCACCACCAGATGGCCCCCAGGACGTGGCACAACGCTAGCGTTCGAAGCGGAAGCTTACCGAACCATCACAATCAGGCTAAGCGGCTCACATAACGTGTTTGCGTAACATATGACATAGACCTGTCTGTCACGTTATGTGAACCGATTAGTCTGATTGTGATGGTTCGGTCAGCTTCCGCTTCGAACGCTAGCGTTGTGCCACGTCCTGGCGGCCATCTGGTGTCGAATGAATGTACCATTTCAACTTCTATTATAACGTCCAAATTCAAAGTGTCATTGTTTAAGAAGCCTTTCTCGTGGTCAGTCAAGATTTCTTCTGAGGACGCAGAGCACAGTTTTCTGCGAAAGGTTAAGAATTTCACCTTATTTTCTTAACACGGCATAAGCCCAAAAGTCTATACAGTAACATGTCTATAAGGACGGACCCTGAAAGCATTAATGACAATATTACTATTGTTATTAGCTAATCGGCCAACTAGGGACCACGAAAAGTTTCACTAAACATTCTGCCGTTTGCTCAGTTTTCGATTGATCCAGTAGGTTTTCATTAGCTTGCTGTGTCGAGCACGGCGTCCATCCGACCACTTTGCACCAGTTGTCCACTTCACATCCCAGAAAGTCTTAAAAGTCACAATGCTTGTTTCTGAAAAGGTCTCGTTTGTGCGCGTCATCTGGTTGTAGACCCATTTCTTCGAGGTCTTTCTTGGCGTTTACGTACCAGGGAACTGTTGTTTTTGGTTTTGATTCAAAATGATTAAAAATGCGTTTTGTCCATCGAGAGTCGTCCGTTCGTCGTAATTTACCGTAGAAGCGAGTCCTGCGCTTGAGCATTGTGTCCGTGATCTTCTCTATCTTAGAATAGATTTCATGCCTGGATTTTCTTACAGTTTTTGTAATTTAGGCCGAGATTGTTCTAGGGAATCTTTCTCTCTTTTTGTTCTAATTCAGCGAGTGCACATTTCTAAGAGAGGATAAGGCATTCTGACTTTTAGAGAGAGACCGGTTTGACGACAGTGTCATAATGGCGAATTTTTGTGTTTATAGAAAAGCACCTTTGTTATATATGTTCCGGGTGGTTTGGAAAGCTACCTCCATTTTCCTAGGTATCTAGTCCGTTTGATTGGATCTGCTCACCAAGGTATTTAAACTTATACGCGCGCTTTATTGTTCCATATTTGGTGTTCAGTTGGGTCGTGTTGTCTTTGATGTTTGACACTGCTTCCTTTTCAAAGCACATCTGCAAGCCTGTTTGTTCTGCTACATCTTTCAGCACATTAATTGTTTCTCTTGCTGTTTCAAAATTGTATGTCATTATTGCTATATCATCCGCAAAAGCTAAGCAGTAAATTTCTGCTCCATTCTTCTTCATCCCAATCCGCAAAGATCTGAACTAGTTTCTACCTTGTAGGATCTGACGTCACTCCTGTATTACTTTCTCCAGTATTCAGTTGAACAATAGTGGTAAAAGTCCATCTTCCTGCCTAATACCCGTTTTAATTTCAAGGGTGCATAGTAGCATCCTTGGAATTTTAATTTGGACATGGTATTAGTGAGAGTTGCTCGTATTGCCGCTAGCAGTTTTTCATCGAAGAAATGGAGTCGTATGCTTTTCTGAAGTCTACAAATGTGCACGCGTATACTCGGTCTCTCAACATATGATAACTTATTATCGTTTACGATTGTGGATCTGTTCAGCTGGTGATCGGCCTTTGCGAAAACCTCCTTGGTATACTCCAAGCGAGCGCTCAACTTGCTGTTCTAGTCGTTCTAGGATGGATATCGATATTTTATATACTGCTGAGAGTAAGGAGATACCACGATAGTTATTTGATATTTCCTATCTTATATAAAGGAAGGATTAAAGCTACCTTCCAGGCCTCCGGTAGTTGTTCCTTCTTCCATATGTCAATGATGATTTTATGCAAGACGTCTATTGCTTCTTCCGCGGCGTATTTCCTTAGTTCTGCTATCGTGGGGTCTTCACCAGATGCCTTGTTGTTCTTAGTCTCCCTGTGTGGCGTTTGATGTCATCGTGATCCGGGGGAGAAGACGGCAGGTTTTGTCATGTCGGTTTGTTGGTTATAATGCGGTTAACTGGTTTTTGACAATTTAGAAGTTTGTCGCAGAATTCGGCAAGAACCTCACCGTTTTCTTCATTTGATATTGCTAAAGTTCCATCTTTCCTTTGAAAGCAGAGGGAGGGAAGCTTGTACCCTTGTATCTTCTGTTTAAAACCCCTGCAATATTCTCGGGACTCACTTCGCTGGAAGTCTTGCTCAATTTTGTTCATTTGTTCTTTTTCGTACTTGCGTTTCTCACTCCGTGTTATCTTCGCCCTTTGTGCACGTTGGGTTTTGTAGAAGTTCCAATCTTCCTCTCTTTTGGGCGTGTAGTACATTTTTCAAGTACGTAGACAATCAATCAAGGCTTGTTCGCAACTTTCGTTCCACCAGGCAAGTTTCTTCCCCTTTTTAACCCATGCAACTTCTTTTTCAGCTTGAACCACCTTCTTTTTTGTACTATTAAAGTCCAAATCCACTGGCCGGGCGAGTTCTTTGAATTCGTTCTCTTTTTCTGTGAATTTCTTTGTGCCGGAACGAGTTAAGGCAGACTAGTTCTTTTTCTTGTTTAAAGGGATGGGTCTGAACTTCACTATTGGGACCTGATGGTTTGAATCTATGTTCATCCCCTTTTTGACTCTGACGTTCAGTATTTCGGGACTGTATCTTCGAGATATTGCGACATAGTCCAGTTGGAATTCTCCCATTGTTTTATTTGGTGATCGCCATGTAGTTTGTTTCCTGGGAAGATGTCCAAAGTGGGTCGACATCATCTGGAGGTCATGATTTTCACATAATTCAACAAGACGTTATTCATTCTCTTTGGTCCTCTTGTGAACTGAGTATCGCCCAATGACGTGTCTGTATTTCTGTTTCCGTCCTAGTTGTGTGTTGAAATCACCCATTAAGGTCTTGACATGGTTTCTGGAATTTTTGCGATTCTGGTATGGAAGGTGTTCCAAAATCTCTCTGTGTTCTCGGAATCCTTCCGGTTTTGTTCGTAAGTCGGGGCGTGGACATACGTTCTCTTTTCACAGCGCAGGGATAGAAGGGATAGCCGATCAATTATAGGCTCAAAATTTGAGACAGACCTACGGATTGAGGTGTTGACCGCAAATGCCGTGCCGAAGATTACTCATCCTTGGGCTTTGCTCTTGAAAAAATAAACGGTACTAATCTGATTCGAAAGTTTCTTCGTCAGTGAAGCGGGTTTCTTGCAATGCTATTATAGAGATATTGTTTTCCTGGAGGGCTTTGGTCAGTTTGTCTGAGAGACTTTATGTTGAAGTATGCCAGAAAATTCTTAGATTTGGGTTTTAGTTTTCGTGACTGTTTGGGGTTTCTAAGACACCCCGATTCGTCTTCAGCATGAGATCGCATCCACACCAGAATCCAAATGGGATGCGTGCGTCGCTTGTCAGCGACGGTGGATTTCTGCAAAGAGTTACCACCTGGGGTAATAGTTTGTTTCTGTTGTGCCATCATGCTTGTAAACTTGAGTTTGCTTTGGAGCAATTGTTCACTCCAAATAGATCCAGGATTTTTAGTCCTGGAGGGCCTTTGTTGTTACTGAGACATCTGTTTTACGTTCTAATGGCAACCCTCCTTCTTTATTCGGTCTTGGGACCAGCAACAGCAACTATTGAGCTACTCAATCCACCCATCAGTTACTGAAGGCGGAGTTTATTATTATTATTATTATTATTATTATTATTATTATTATTATTATTATTATTAACAGAAATTGTCATTGAATGAAAGATAGCATTGTATGAAGCAGATGGTCAATTCTGTATCAGAACTTATACCTTGGAGAAACGGCCACCCACAAACAAATTAATATCTGTGAACGAAATATCAATCTGGAACATCATAATCGAAATAAAATTATCATTCATAATACTGTATTTTCTATTAAATAACAAGCAACGGCTGTATCCATTATTACCAAACGAGTTGACTCCAAGTCACGTAGCTATGAGATTACATTCGGGAGATACACCGTCGGCTGTCCTGAAAAAGAGTCTTCCGTTGTTTGCCATATTCACAACAGGAAAATGCTAGGACTTCACCTTACTTGAGACCACGGCTGTTTCCTTCTCAGTACAAAGTACTTTCCCATGTTTTCATCGCCGAAAACATCCCATGTGGTACTTCAACGTTAAACCAGATAGTGTTATATTGCCATTTATTTATAATTTACTTTTCTGATACAAAGTTCTCCTTTTTTAAAAAGATTTCGGCCAGTTATTTCATGCATTCAGTTACACCATTCTGAACAAACGTAATACTCACAGCATTCAGAATAATCCAGTGCTTCAATTTATACAAAAATGATTTCTTATGAAATATAAGAAAAGGAGGGAGGGTCAAGTTTCTCACCCATAAAATATAAATGCATAAAATCATAGCTTATACTCAATCGGTGAGAAATGCTAAACGATGAAGGAAAGTTCCCATGTTAGACTGTTCCTACCGATACATGTTCAAGACCACGAGTCTCATCTGGCCGAGTTAACATTATAATCACCGACAACATGTCGTGTTTTGGCTAACCACAGTAGTGCATAGCTGGCACGACGCCTGCGCAGGTGTGACCCTGTGGCTTACACGGGCGGTAAATCTCAACGCCATACTAACGACGTACAGATCGTTCAGGTCCCACTGCTTTAGCACACACGAGAGGGATTTCTCTATATCTGCGCCTCCCCAAAACCAGATGTACACACAAGATCAGATCCGTCTATTGGCTGCATACTTTCAGCTTTAACCACATATTTGTGTAGGTCAGTGACACGAATAAATTATGCCTGTAACAATATTATCGTGAGCAGCCTAGTGGAGATATACGGATCAAGTAGAGCTGTACCTTCAGCAACTGAGATAAACTTCCGCTCACACTCGCGTCCTACGATGTTCCTAAGCTCAGAGTTAATTTGCTTATTGAGCTCGTTCCTTCAGGCCGCCAGGAAGGCGCTAGTTGGTGGCGTTTCTTGGCTCTCACTGCCATAGTACACGAAGTAAAATAATTGGATTAAAATCAAGACCTCTAATTGAATATAAAGACAATTTCCTACACATTATCAAAAAATATTTCCCAATGGTATACAATCTTACTGTCTATTAGTACCTACGTACAAAAGCGGATGAAAAAATAATGTAGCAAGAGCTCGCACGGAGAAACTTTACTTTGCTGGCAAATATAAGGATAAACAGCAGGAGGGCACTGATACTCATTGTTATGCAGCATAGTCACCGTTCTTGTCCAAGCACTTGTTCCAGTAGTATACCAAACAGCCCCTAAACTCATGTGATCACTGCAAGCTGAACGTCCGTATCGTCGTTGAATCGCTCACAACTCAGGTGCTTTTTCAACGGTCCGGAGAGATGGAAATCACTGAGTGGTGGTGGCGGGGGGGGGGGGTTATTATTATCTTAAGGTAACCATCACCTATAAACCACTAATCAGACAGAAATGGAAAGCATTCGACATTCGAGAAATATTAAGGTATCAGCCAAAGAAAGAAAATGGTCACAAAGGGCGTTGAAATGAAAGACGGGCCTCGAATGTTCAGATATCGACGGCATCGAGAGGTTGGATAGGATAGATGAAAGTGAGAAGTCTGGCGCAAGTAAGTGGAAGCAATGCCAGGACTCAGCTGAGGGCCGCGTGGTCGCCAACCCACGGGACCAAGTTCAGAGCCCTGGGGCGAATCACTGGGTGCCAGGTCGGATATTGGCTATCATCACGTCGATTTCAGCTTCGCTCAGATTCCTTTAACCGGGAGGACCGCCGGGGTCTTTTTCCTCCCATCTCGAAGACCTTCTCTTGCACGATGGTACGTTCCTTCATTCCTCACGATATGTCCGAAGTATTTTCCCTTTCTATGATGATATTAAGTTGCCCTTTCTTTTCTATTCCTTCGGCTCAATACGATTTTGTTTCTCACATAGTCAACCCCTGATATTCTAGATAGTCGTCTATAAATCAACATTTAAAAGGCTTATATCTTCTTCTCAGACTCTTTCGTCAGTTTATAGGACTCGACCCCATTTAAAAGCACAGAGAATTTGAACATTCTGGTTTTCATATCTCTACAGCAGAGTAAATGCTTAATTTTCGTAAACGTGGCTCTTTTTTCCCCCCGAACTCCCAGTGCTCATTTAGCTTACTAGTTGTACATTTTGCTCATAATCATCACACTCGCGAGGCCTCAGCTACAACTTGTCCGACTCGTTGGCTGAACGATCAGTGTACTGGCCTTCGGTTCAGAGGGTCCCGGGTTCGATTCCCGTATGGGTCGGGGATTTTAACCTTAATTGGTTAATTCCAATGGCTCGGGGGCTGGGTGTATATGTTGTCTTCATCATAATTTCATCCTCATCACGACGCACAGGTCGCCTACGGGAGTCAAATAGAAAGACCTGCACCTGGCGAGCCGAACCCGTCCTGGGATATCCCGGCACTAAAAGCCATACGACATTTCTTTCAGCTATAACTTTCGATACATTAATGTCATTTCAACGTTGTACATACCAATTCTACTGGCCAGTTTCCAAGTCTGAGGTAAATTTGTCACATAGACATGGTGAGTATCACCAGAGATATTTTTTTTTCTATGGGCTTTCGCACCGACACAGATAGGTCTTATGGCGACGATGGGATGGGAAAGGCCTAGGAGTTGGAAGGAAGCGGCCGTGGCCTTAATTAAGGTACAGCCCCAGCATTTGCCTGGTGTGAAAATGGGAAACCACGGAAAACCATCTTCAGGGCTGCCGATAGTGGGATTCGAACCTACTATCTCCCGGATGCAAGTTCACAGCCGCGCCCAGAGATAATTAACATCACAACAATTACGCGGGGAAGTGCTAAACATGTCCTTGTTCTTTCAGATATTGGCATCCTGGGCTAGAATCAAGGGACTACGAGTGGGATATTGTTGCTTTGATCCACCGAGGTAGCTGGAGCTTTGTTAAGTTGAGGAATTACTGTAGCTAGAGTTTCTTGCACTGTGACGTGTAATTGGCTGCCGTTCTGTATTGACTCCAGCCCGGTTAGTTCCAGTCCTGTTCAGTCCAGTCTAGTCCCATGAGAGTTTGCCTAATTAACTACCTGGTCACCTGACGAAGATGGACAACTGAAACACGGATAATTGCCACTAATTCGTCAGCCACCCAGTGTGACACAATCCTCTGGGAGTGCCCCATCATATTCGCCACTTCATGAAGTCAGCAATATCAAGCCATAACGTACCTACGGTGCAACTATCCTTATTCAGCACATATTCCTTCAAACGTATGACACATGGGAGATCGACCATTGTAAATTTTACAAGGTTGATGTCTCGTTCTTCTAGAGTCAACAGGTTTCTCACTGCTGATTTTTATTTATGGCTTTGGTTTAACATATAAGTTAGGTTTAGATCACATTTGGTTAACAGCAAATTGTACTTCCAATCAATCAATCAATCAATCAATCAATCAATCAATCAATCAATCAATCAATCAATCAATCAATCAATCAATCAATCAATCAATCAATCAATCAATCAATCAATCAATCAATATTCTAAATTTAGGGCTGCCGTCCAGGTGGCAGTTTCCCTATTAATGTTTAGCTAGCCTTGTTTTAATTTTTTCAAAGAACTTGGAAATTTATCGAACATTTCTCTTGGTCCCTTACTCCTCGTCCTATAAATGACTTTTTGCCCCAATTTGTCCTCTTGAATTCCATCTTTATCTTCATACTATGATCTTTCCTACTTTTAAAAGCTCCACTCAAGCTTGTGTATGTATGTTGGGTATCCAGCCCGAAGGCTGGTTGGATCCTCAACAGGTTCACCATTAGCTGTCATAGATGGGTGTCACTGAAGAGGCGTACTAGGGAAATGAAGAGTGAGGTAGTTTCTCGTTGCTTTCCTCACCGAGCCAGAAATTGCTATTGCACATCAGTCTGCCAAGCCCACTGAAATACGTGCACCAACCGACCCTATGAGCGACATTTTCACACCATTCATAGCAGGCACTAGCTGCATAAGGAATGGCATTACTAACATCACTCATACCTCAGCCACTTTCATACTGTTAAAGCCAAGTATAAGACCGAGACAGCTCAATGAAAGTAACAATTTTATTCTAGCCCATACCAGAAGACATAGTGCACTGTAAACACTACATCTTGCCAGCAAAGGCCTCACTCAAGGTTATTCGTCTACTAATGTTATTCCACGCCAAATTTGGGGGGCAACTATTTCAAAATCTGCATGTTACTGACGTCTGTACTAGTATATGTGACGTAGTCCTAGAATTGAAATATAAGTCCCAGAATTTATATTAGGTACTATTCTAATGTTTGAACAGAGCGATTCTACGCTAGGGTGCGTTTCCAGCGATGGTGTGTTTGAATAACAGATCACTGAACGGTACAATTTTCCATAGGACCTCTCTGTGTCGGTGCGACGCAAAGTCACTAGCAAAAAAATAAAAAATAAAAAATAAACCAGTTTCCCAGTCCGGTCAAAAATTGCAGTTAACACGCCGCAAAGGTGAGCGGCATCAAAATGTAGACATAGTTTTACACACCTTTCTATTGAACTTTGGTCTCAAAATATGAGCATACCCTCTCAGATATTAGGCCTATCAACTACAAGGATGAATCCAAAAGTGATGCTTTGTACGAGAAACAGGTAAAAGCAAGTGAAAATGAAGAAAACTGCTTCATCTCCTTACCTTGACTGTGGGTTTGTGCCTCCCCAAAATTCTGGCAACTCATATACCACACAAGACTATCTTCCCCCACGCCACCACGCAGTTTCCTAAACACGTCAGACGCCATCCACTCTCGTAGGAGTGTCTGCCTTATAAAGGTTACACTAGCCTACCAATAGCGAAACAGTTTAGTGGCATTATCGAACGGCTCTGAGCTTTATCGACAGCCACTCCACTCATCGTATTTCACAGTTGTTTCTGCCTCAAAACTCACGCCATCACTTCCACACTTGTTGAACAGACCAATGAATGAATGAATGAATCAATCAATCAATCACTACTGATCTGTATTTAGGGCAGTCGCCCAGGTGGCAGATTACCTATTTGTTGTTTTCCTAGCCTTTTCTTAAACGATTGCAAAGAAATTGGAAATTTATTGAACATCTCAGTTGGTAGGTTATTCCAATCCCTAACTCCCTTTCCTATAAACGAATATTTGCCGCATTCTTGAATTCCAGCTTTATCTTCATATTGTGATCTTTCCTACTTTTAAAGACACCACTCAAACTTATTCGTCTACTGATGTCATTCCACGCCATCTCTCCACTGACAGCTCGGAACATACTACTTAGTCAAGCAGCTCGTCTCCTCCCAAGTCTTCCCAGTCCAAACTTAGCAACATTTTTGTACCACTCTTTTGTCGGAAATCACCCAGAACAAATCGAGCTGCTTTTCTTTGGATTTTTCCCAGGTCTTGAATCAAGTAATTCTGGTGATGGTCCCATACACTGGAACCATACTCTAGTTGGGGTCCTACCACAGACTTATATGCCCTCTCCTTTACATCCTTACTACAACCCCTAAATACCCTCAAAACCATGTACAGACATCATTATCTCTCCGTTCACAGACAGTATCCTCCTTGCCCTTAGGAGCGGATCATAATATGAACCTCATCACCATTCATTATCTCTATTTTCTTTAATGTCGTTGTGGCAAGATTTTGGTTTATCTTCTTATGCACCTGTGCGAAATCTATCGGTGTGACTACAAACTATAGGATACATACTGAAAGTTAGAAAGGACTTAATTCCTTCATCTGAGAAATAAAACTGAAATGTATTATTTTGACTTACCCCATGGTTGGATTATAATACTTTTCCCCATTGTTGTTATTAACTTATTTCGATAACTTAGGCCTAATGATAATGTAATGTGTTCAGCATACTTTCAAATATTTTAAGCCTCAATTGACGCAGAAGTGCCAGATTTTCTCCTCCGCGAAGACTCTATAAAGTGTGAAGACATCTACATACACTGATCTCTCCAGTTAAAGCACCTTTAAATGCAAACTGAATGCACGGAGTTTCGAACCCGCAACCTTGAGCATAGTCTACCAGCGTCTAACTACTCTATATATCCGGATGCTTGGAATCATATACTGACTGGCTGAGAGAGCTGAAGAGAGAAATGTATCAGAAAAAACAAAAATGACTATCAAGTAATTCCAGTAAATTATGCGTTATAAAGAGGCAACACCAAGCTACACAGAACCTTTCTCAATATTCAAATATGCATTCATAAACTCTAAAATAAGACTCAATCTACCTCTTGTGTGATATGCTTTTAATGCGCACTATGTCTTCAAGCACGGACAAGAACAAGTTTGTTATTTTCATCTATCCGTCTCAGTGTTATAATATGTCCAAATCAGTACATACGCATGCAGGAATCGTACTTTCGAATTCTTTTCTTTGAACAGGAGTCTGAGAATTTTCTTATAAATATACTGTAGAAGGTAATGCATTCTTCGTAAAGTAAGCTAAGAATATTTTTGAACTTATTGAGAAACCTTAGTGAATATGACTTGGAATGAAGTATTCATATTTGTGATGTTGTGAGCCATTGTATTGTGAGCAAGTAATATGTGATACATTCACATTTTTGTTTCGTATATAATAGTTCAACTGATCATTAAAAGTTAAATTCTGATTTCTGGAAATCACATCGTTTCTGAAAATTCATTATGAGCAACAGAATGCCAACTAATTCTCCAACTTCGGATTCAATACATTACAGAATTACGCATTACAATAACGAGCAAGAGATGTATTCCTTACAATATTCAACCATTGATAGACTTGGTAATCTCGAGCAAATTTCAGTGGAGTTTGTTAATTAACTTCGAAACTTCCTTCTTAAATTCAACAACACATAAAGTGCGCAATATTGTAATTTCTAAATATTTCAATTAAATCTTCTTTATCGCTCACTTTCAAACTTTTTATCCTGTTATAGTCAAGGAACCAACTCTGGATAAATGATTTGAAACTGATAGGCACTAGGATATTATCCTGGTTCCGGTGAGCCAAGCCAACGAAAATACAAAACGTAAACTTTCCTCTGATAAAAATTTCGGTGGAATGTATCGTTCAGACGGTAGAGTGGTGGTCTTCTGAGCTCGAAGTGATGGTTTTGATCTCGAATCAGTTCGTTGATATTTGAAGGTAGTTACACGCGTCTGCCTCGGGTTGGTAGATTTGCTGCCACTTCAGAAAAGTCCGAAACAAAATTCCGCCTCCTCGACGTCGACGTCCTCGAAAACCGTAAAACGTAGTTATTATGCCGTTGAAACCATTATTATTAAACATAACTGTAAGGAAAACTTGGACTAAATTGTACAATTTCTTTGCAAATAGTTTTTTAAGTCCCACCAATATGCAGAAGATGATGCAGGGATGAAAAGGGACTAAGATTTGTTAGGCAGTCGCCGTGACCGTGGCCTTAATTAAAGTACAGTCCGAGGATTTGCCTGGTGTGAAAATTGGAAACCACGGAAAATCATATCCAGAGCTACCTATGGAGGGATTCAAACCCACCATCTCGCCACTCAAACCACGTAGCCAACTAGCTCGGTTTTAATAAATTTATTTCAGTGAATGTTGAAGACACCCTGGCTCACGTTTGACGTTTTACGAGATGCCCTTCTTTTGACACTGTGAGTTTCGGATGGAAATTCTAACCCGAGGTCCACGAGGAGTCACATCTTGCCCATCCGAGAGGAAATCCAACAGTTAAATCACTGTATCAATCAATCTGAGTCTCCACCACCGGTTTTGTTGCTGGATGCCTTTCGAAGAGTACGCATTTTTATCTCACGTTTCATCCCTAACTTTTTAGGGTGTGATAATCTCGCTTAAAACAATCATTATTGCCACCACTACCAATTATACGCTGAATAAATGTTACATCAAAATCCACATTGCGTATTTCTTTCTGTCAATTAGCCGCAATTTAAGGACTAATAACCCAGGTTACACAGATATTTAAAACAACGATTGAATTCATTGAACTTAATACTTATTATGTTATTTTGCTAATGTTGTTTACGTACGCGTAAACTTTTCTACTGTTTAAGAGTTCATCCAACTTGCCCTGTATTGGATTTCGTTCATTTCCAGGTGTTCAGTTTGCGTCCGGCTTTAGGTGGTGAATTAGTAAGAGGATTCCTGATCTCTCTTGCTCATTAATTATTACCTCGATACACTGCTATAAATTACCCTATAAATATTGGACCAGAAGCTCAAAATAATGCACGAATGGTAGTGTTGTGAATTACTCAAGGGATACATATTAAATATGGGCCGATAATTTACAGTGCGCGTGTTTGTACGAATATGCATCTGTGTGCTAACGAGAGAGGTATACTTATAGTCATTCCTCAAGAAAATAATATTGAAAAAATAAATGGCGTATGGCTTTTAGTGCCGGGAGATCCCAGGACGGGTTCGGCTCACCAGGTGCAGGTCTTTTTATTTGACTCCCGTAGGCGACCTGCGGGTGTTTTGGTTTTGTTTTGCTTTACGTCGCACCGACAGAGATATGTCTTATGGCGACGATGGGATAGGAAAGACCTAGGAAGTGGAAGGAAGCGGCCGTGGCCTTAATTAAGTTACAGCCCCGGCATTTGCCTGGTGTGAAAATAGGAAACCACGGAAAACCATCTTCAGGGCTGGCGACAGTGGGGCTCGAATCCACTATCTCCCGATTACTGGATACTGGCCGCACTTAAGCGACTGTAGCTATCGAGCTCGGTCCTGCGGGTCGTGATGAGGATGAAATGATGATGAAGACACCACATACATCCAGCCCCCGTGCCAGAGAAATTAACCAATGATGGTTAAAATTCCTGCCGGGAATCGAACCCGGGATCCCTGTGGACAAAGGCCAGCACGCTAACCCTTTAGCCATGGAGCCGGACAATAATACTGAACACACCAGGAAAATACATTGTAAGCTATTTTAAAGAAATTGCAGTACAAATCCCAAACTTCTAATTAAAATTCAAACAATTGGTTGAAAACATTATTCTTTTTAGTTCAATAATAATAATAATAATAATAATAATAATAATAATAATAATAATAATAATAATCCCTCTATTTCAAAAGATTTCAAGCCACGCTGGAATATCAAAATTTTGTCCCTCATATGCTACTGGCCTCAGCCGAAATCGAATTTTGGGAATGAAGTGACTGGCAGACTACGCTATTGAGGTTATTATTATTATTATTATTATTATTATTATTATTATTATTATTATTATTATGAAGTTACATAGTGTCATCGTATACGAGCACATCCTCAATAGATGTGAGCTCCGCTCCATCTACCATTTTAACTACATGCCTGTTCTTAATTGCCTGGCAGAACCGGGAGTCGACCACGGGTCTTCAAGGAGGGCAGCTAATAATTCTAAACATTACGGTACGGAAGTGGATTTTTATAGGTACAACAGTGTGTTGATCGATGTAGTGTGCTTCTCATAGCTAAATTACATTGAATCTGCGTCGGATCGCTGAGTGATTGTGAGTATTATAATCTGCTCTCGCTCGTAATGGCATGATTGACTTCCAATGCAAATGTTAAGAATATTATATAATTGAGGTAATACTAAATTGTATTTATTGCGTCTATTAAATGAGACTTGTATTAACCAATTAACCAGTTAATCAATGAATAATTTATCGCAATATAAACTAATCGCCGTAGTTCTAACGCACAATCTTACCTAGAGGCCAAGGTTTCAATTCTCGACACGTCAAAGAATTGAAATTCTCGTCTAAGGACTAGGACATGATTCAATCATCTTTGTGGAGTCGGCCGAGAAACAAACAAGAAAGCAAATTAATACAGCTAAGGATTTCGTCACGATGACCACGTTGACCATCTAGCTCGGGCTCGGTAGCAGTCATCTTGGTAAATCGTTGCCTTTACATAACTGTATAGGCCATGGATTTGGTTTAAGTTTTCCTGTCTTCAGACCTGTAACGGCATACGACAAGGTTATATTGGACGCAGAACAAGAGAACGCAGTACAAGATTTTATCCTTGAAGTACTTGACTTTCCATCATAGAGCCTACTCACCTTTGTAGCCGCGTACGATAAGTCACACTTCATGACAGGTTGAGAAGACGTACTATTCCCAGATTCTTCTCATGTTACTGAAAACGGTATCCTGCTGGGTTTTACTCGGATTTTTCCGAAGTTCTAGGATAATTCTGGTACACTTGTGCACTTGCCCGTTGTGTAAGACAGGAAAATGCCGTTTCAAATATCTCCATTGGCTCCAGAATAATAAAGGTTCAAGAATGTTACTTAGCAATTTACAAGTGCTAGCTCGATCGATTTAATTTTCCTTCTGAACTAAGTCCAGTTATTTCCAGAATACAGTTACCATACACTGATACCAGCTGGGAATACAGTAGATCGTAATTCACAATACCTCGAGAAGTCCACCTGATTTAGAACAAAATGTTCCTTTCATGCGGTGGTGGTTTCGGTTGATAAACAGTGATTACAGCGCCGAAGAGTTCTGGGATCATTTCCCTAACGAGACAGCAAAGGTGCAAAAGCCGATTACAACCGGCTAGCTGAAAAGGAAAACACTCACCATTAGATAGTCGAGTCTATCTCACTTATGAACACACGTACACATACAGAACTTTATTGGTATTTTATTATTTACTTTTGTGTCTTTGCCAGATGTTTAACGTCGCACTAACACATTGAAGGGTTTCGGCGACGCAAGAATGGAAAAGGACTAGGATTTGGAAGGTAGCGGTCACAGCCTTAATTAAAGTACAGCCCTAGCGTTTGCCTGCTGAAAATGGGACACCACCGTAACCCACCTTTAAGGATGCCGACGGTGGAATTCGAACCTATCATCTCCCGAATTCATGTTCACAGCTACGCGACCCTAACCGCACAGTCAACTCGCTCGGTTATTGGTAATATTATCACTTACGTTTGTGCTACAATTGTTTTAGGATACCATCATCACCAACGAACAGAACACCTCCGTTTACTTAACAGCTTCCGATGCGATTTACGCTTCCCTATGTTCCGTGAAATGGTTCACGTAGAATATGGATTTGATAGCAGAATTACAATATTTGAGAGGATGCTAAATTGACAGACAGGTGAGAGTGGAGCAAGATCTGTCAGAGGAGTTTTTAGTGGAGAGAGGACTAAGACAGGGAGATGTACTTTCCACACTTCTTTTTAACCTAGCATTGGAAAAAGTAATCCGTGAATTGCCCATCAACCCAGGGGGAACCATTTTGAACAGATTAGTACAAGTGATAGCATATGCTGATGATGTAGCAATAATTGCAAGAAATGAAAGAGCTCTTGAAGAGAGCTACTCAGTATTAGAAGGGAAAGCACGGGACCTAGGACTAGAAGTGAATATAAACAAAACAAAATATATGAAGATGGGAGATACAGAGGGAGTAAGAGGAAGGACCCCAGTAAGATTAAATGGGAAGGAATATCAAAGAGTCACATCTTTCAAATATCTAGGCTCTATAATAACAGAGGACAATAAAACCTCCGTGGAAATACAGGAGAGGATAACAAGTGGAAACCGATGCTTTTACGCCTTGCAAAATATGTTTAAATCCAGGAATGTCAGCAGGAATACAAAAATTAAAATATACACAACAGTACTAAGACCAATAGTTATGTATGGCTCAGAATGCTGGGTGATGACCTCCAGAGAAGAACAGTGGCTGTTACGGTGGGAAAGGAAGATATTGAGAAAGATATTCGGTGCAGTAAGAGAGCAGGATGGGTGGAGAATGAGGACAAATGTAGAGCTGCAAGGACTGTTTGGCCAGCCAGATATTGTTGCTAAAATTAAGCAGGGAAGAATTAGGTGGGCCGGTCATGTTCAGAGAATGGCAGAAACCTGCACCGTAAAAAAGGTGTTTATAGGGAAACTTGATGGAAGGAGGAGAAGAGGAAGACCCAGGAAAAGGTGGATTGATGATGTTGAGGATGACCTTAGAAAGTTAGGAGTTAAACGTTGGAGAAGAAAAGCTGAGGACCGAGATGAATGGAGGCAGGTGATAAAGGAGGCCAAGGACCTACAAGGACTGTAGCGCCGACCAGTAAGTAAGTAAGTAAATTGACAGACTAATAACATTTATGTCTGTAGGCATGAGCAACAGAATCCAATGTTGAGACAAATAACTAGGAAAGGAATCTAGAAAATTGTGTGGTTCTTCAGGGATTTCCTATTTAACTGCTCTGAACCATTATATCGTTTTGCACGACATTGATTTTTATGGTCAACGTCTCCTCGATCGGCATCACCCAGATCTGTGTTACGTTGTTCGAACTGTATGCACCATTTCATAATACCTGGACCTGGCATTGCGTTTGGTCCATACATTGCCACGATGTCCCGGTGACATTCTGTTTGGACAACACACCACGCTTACTGCGCAATGCTCTACGGTTCAGGCGACAAGTGTAATTTATATTTTAAATGACTCTCGTATCAAAAGCAACACAAGGAAATAGTTTCCAATATGATACAGAAAAGAAGATAACATTTCTCTTTGTATGCTAGTATGAAACTTCCGTAGCTTAGATTCAATATCATTGTTTGCAATATGCTGCCACCTAGTCTCACAGATCCGCGTGTATTTTTAAAAAATATTATTCTAAATTATAAGCAACTGTCTTAATAATTTCAATTGTTTAATTGGTTCATAAATAACAGGTAAAATTATAAATCAAACACTTGTGGTACATTGTTTTTGCTAGTGGCTTTACGTCGCACCGACACAGATAGGTCTTATGACGACGATGGGATAGGAAAGGCCTAGGAGTTGGAAGGATGCGGCCGTGGCCTTAATTAAGGCACAGCCGGTGCATTTGCCTGGTGTGAAAATGGGAAACCACAGAAAACCATCTTCAGGGCTGCCGGATGCAAGCTCACAACCGCGAACCCCTAACCGCACGACTAACTCGCCCGGTATGCTACATTTTACACAGGCGTTTAAAATTCTAAAAGTTACAGTAAAAATGTGTAATGGTAGTATATATTACTTAACAAGACTAGCGCCTAGCATTTGAAATTACAGTATTTGATATTAAACTATATTCATGCTTGTTGCAGTTGTTTAACGGGGCCTAACATCTAGGTCATCGACCGACAACTATATTCTAAAATAGCAAAATACCACATGCAAAACATTTCATTAAAAAAATCATTCTATGATTGAATTTGCTATTCATAAACTATTTCCCCGGGTGAGTTAGCCGTTCGGTTAGGGGCGCGCAGCTGTGATCTTGCACCCGGGAGATAGAGGGTTCGAGCCCCACTGCCGGCAGCCCTGAAGATGTTTTTCCGTTGGCCACCATTTTCGCACCATGCAAATGCTGGTGCTGTACCTTAATTAATGCCACGGCCGCTTCTTTCCCACTCCTAGACCTTTCAAGACCAATCGTCGCCATAAGACCTATCTGTGTCGGTGCGACGTAAAGCAAATAATAATAATAATAATAATAATAATAATAATAATAATAATAATAATAATAATAATAATAATAACACAAACTATTTGAAAAGTGGACACCCTTGGCATGAAAATTCAGCATGACTTAAGACAAAAATCGTTTCCAAAATATCAATAGTCTTACTCTCTATTCTGCACATGAATGCCTTTTTCTTCGTTGTCTGATTAGTCAGGTTTTGATCCAAAACCGCTTCCAGTAACACCCTTATAAGCCAACTTTCTTGTTCACTAACCATAGTTCACTAAATAAAACCTAATTAATATGAAAGTTCACACTAAACCCACCAAGAAGTAATCAACATTTGAAACATTATTCGTAAAACCCTAATGTGCGTAGACGTAATTTTAAGGAAATGTGCGTGCACTTAGATGTGTAACACGACCACTGGCGCCAAGTCTGACAGACCCAAACGGCTATTATTTCCGGTTCTATAACTGATCACGCAACCCGACAGTGCGAAGTCAAACTAGATAAGGGGAGAGGAAGGTACACAAAGAAACAGGTTCGCAGCCCCCATCATTCGCCCACCAAGTATAAAAGCATGTGCCATGCCAGTTAATCAAAATGAGAATAAACGCACAATATGTAATTGTCCTAGTAACCATGTCTACTGCACTCCTGTCCAAGGCATCTTCTTTAGCCAGGTAGCCCCATTCACTCTCTTACTAGTTGTCGAGATTTTAATTTTCTCATTAACCCTTTTTGTTCATGTGTAAATAAATGTCCAGAGCTTTTAGTAGAGCGAAGGAAAACCAATTAAACGTATGTGCAGGTTCTGATGACATAATTCCCATCCCATGTTCAGTTATTTCGCGGAGGCGAGCTCACCAACTTTAACTGCTGAATTAATAATACGAGTGGACAGCACAGTTGCTGGTGAGCCGGACATCCGCTCATCCTTCCCGCCTGCCATCATCAATACAGCTCGTCTCCCTCTGGGATTCAGCGTACTAATATCATGTACATTTAATGAAACTTTCTCAACGAATCTAATCGCTCCATCTCGACACACTAATGAATGTTCCAATATCTTCAAAATCGTTTGATTAAATTTTTGATTATTTATTGAAGTATTAGGAATGATGGTGCACCATATGTAGTTAAACTACGATGTTCGATATATACCGCTAGATCACCAGCAGAGGTTGTGTTTTCCAATTAAAAATGGAAGATATTAAAGCTGCCAACAAGTGCAAGAAAATATGAGTTTACATCGATCCATGTAATAAACTGCAATTTTATTCAGCACAGATTATTTTTTAAATCATTGGTGCATTTCGTCGATGATCTTGAGGGACACAGAGGAAATTACTTCACTACGACGAAGAGAAAAGATCACAAAACGATAGTACTACTTCCGGTGAGAGAGACTATCTTCATGTTTGAATCAATCTTCCTGAAGGATGGTTCGAAAAAATGTTAACATGCATATGCAGTGGTGCATTTGCGAATCCGTATGTGTCTTCAAGGACACTCACTAAGAATTCGATAGGATGGAACATTGAAACATTGCTCATGAATACTAAGTGCAATGTAATTTTCTTCAAAAGTATTTTAAACTATCAAAATATTAGAACAAGGTTATAAGATAGCTGTGTCGGGCTTCAAAACCAAGGTTTGCGAATGATGATTTACACATCTAATCATCCCTATAAAATCTATTATTAGGCTATATGCCTGTTCAGTAAACTAATAAACCCATAGGCCAGAAAGCTGAAACTTTGCATCATCATCAACATAATAATACTAAATAATGATAATAATAATAATAATAATAATAATAATAATAATAATAATAATAATAATAATAATAAACAACTTGTTTTGCGTCCCAGTGATTACTTTATAACATTCGGAGACGCTTAAGTACTAGAATATTTTCCCACAGGAGTTCTTTCAAGTACAGTAAATTTACTGTAACGATATATTTGAAATCCTGCAATCACCACAAGACTGAAGCTGGACCGCATCCGCCATATTGAACTAAGAATACCATCGCTCTACCACCTGAGCCATTATTTCTGGCCAGGCATTGTAAATGTGTGTTATTTTTAGTTTTTGTTTTTTGTTTATGTTTTTTAACAATTTTCTTTTACGTCGCATCGACACAGATAGGTCTTATGGCGACGATGAGATAGGAAAAGACTAGGTGTGGGAAGGAAGCGGCCATGACCTTAATTAAGGTACAGCCTGGTGTGAAAATGGGAAACCATGGAAAACCATCTTCAGTTCTGCCGACAGTGGGGATCAAATCCACTATCCCGGATGCAAGCTCACAGCTGCGCCCCTAACTGCACGGCCAACTCGCCCCGTAAATATGTATGTTACATGCATTGCAATTTTTACTGACAAATTTAAGATGTGCAGGTGTTAATGAGAACCTTACAAGATAGGTATACGAGGTGTAAAACTTAGAAAAATATTGTCAACGAACTAATGATGTCCTTCATAATAATACAAAATTGTTAAGGTTAAGTAAATTATTATTATTCTTCTATCGCTTCTCTCACACCTGTGAGGTCACGAGTGCGAACTGTGTTGTACATGTGGATTTGGCCCTGTTTACGGCCGGATGCCCTTCTTGACACAAACCTTATATGGAAGGGTGTAATTACTAATGCGTGTTTCCGTGGTGGTTGGTAGTGTAATGTGTTGTCTGAATATGGAGAGGAAAGTGTTGGAACAAGCACAAACACCCAGTCCCCGAGCCTGAAGAATTAATCAAACACGATTAAAATCCCCGACCCAGCCGGAAATCGAAATATCTAGCGCCCCCCGCTCCCACCTCTCCTTATTCTTCTTTCCTGTCGTAGTACCTACTTCTCATAGGCTACTTTGCAGAAAAACGGATCAGGAGATCTACAGTATTTGCTTCTGTCTATTATTCAAAAGAATGCTGGTAAAGCCTAATTTCAAATAATCGTCTTGATATTTACGCACTTTGTTTTTAGATGTAGACTTAATGTTGCTCGTGGGAACAGAAGTAGAAGAAAAGTGTATTTTGATTAAATTAGAATCTTGTTCTTTATTACGACTGAATATTTTCGAAGGAGAGCAAGCAGTCGATAAATCACTTCCATGGGGTTTGTTTTTACCACTCATCCATGGGTATGGCGATACTTGTACTGTACCAGTTTATTGTACCACCTCCACTAAACACGCACTGGTACAATTCACGTGTTCACTCACTGTCTTTTTGCTGACTGCAAAGGCCTGACTGAAACAGAGTCGACAATGGCGGAAATAGAAGAATCTATTCTTTTGAGGAAGTGACACGAGTGTATTAGTCTTGAATGGCGGCGGAAGAGCTTCCTGCCTAGCTAGATTCATGGATGTGAGAATGTGAGGATAGCAATATTTGTTACAGAATATGAAATCCAAATATTTTGATTAGAGCCGGCGCTCCCCTTTATCACCCTCTATGGCCCCCAGGGGGGCGCCCTCCACTTTTATTACCACTGAGTTAGGAGGCTTGACTTCTTCTGAGACCTGATTTCTTAAACGAGGCATAATTGTGAAATTTGATCGTCACGGAATTTATTTTAGAGAAGTTGTTTCCTACTGCGTTCGCTTAACATTGATCGGACATTTCTGCTGACTTCCGCTACCTACCAGGAACTAAAATGCTAACTCAGCGTAGGTTAACTGCGTGAATATCAGGTGTGTCAGGCAAACACTGGAAGTGATATGCGCATACGAGGTAGAGTTATTACCAAGTTTCAGAAAGCGGAACTGCTTCTACTTTGGTAAACTTATACAAAGTTTGTTGTCAGAAACCAACGAAAGATACACTGGAGTATGCTCCTGAACTGAAGTCAGGAAATGAGTAAGTTGCCTCCACCTAATCGATGGAAAAAATATTTAGTAAATATAGAAGTATGGACGGATAGAATGAGTACACGATCGAAGACTTTGGAGAAATATGGAAAAAAGAAGAAAGATTCCCTCGTAGTTGTTATATAGTTGTTGAAATTTCTCTTATTTTATTTACCGCATTAAAATCTTAACTCATTCATAGTATCTCATGATTAACATATCCGATTCTGGCATTGTTTCTATTCACACCACGGTCCCTAATTTCATCTTTCCTATCAGACTTTCCTCAGTCAACTCTTGTTCTCTTCTGACCCTGACAGTATTAGGTTGTGGGGCAAAGACCTTCTACGGTACTTCCGGCATTTTGCTGATACTTTTATTCTTCAAAGTTCAGCCAATTCTTCGTTCTTGTATGATTAGTGTTAATAGGGGATGGATTTCTCGATGTATAATGATCACCACCACCAGTGAAGAATTTTTAAGATTGGTTCTCAATGAATGCTAGTCAAGTATTTGTTTTGTTTTTTTTTTTCTATTTGCTTTACGTCGCACCGACACAGATATCTTATGGCGACGATGGGATAGGAAAGGCCTAGGAATTGGAAAGGAGCGGCCGTGGTCTTAATTAAGGTACAGCCCCGGCATTTGCCTGGTGTGAAAATGGGAAACCACGGAAAACCATCTTCAGGGCTGCCGACAGTGGGGCTTGAACCCACAATCTCCCGATTACTGGATACTGGCCGCATTCAAACGACTGCAGCTATCGAGCTCGGTCAAGTATATTTTTCTGATAGAAATAACTTACTTATCATCACTGTTTTACTCTTTTTACAAGCCAATTCTATATAATAAGATCTACTAGTGATTTTTGTTGAATTATAGTGTCGAGCTCTTTTATCCATCCAAAATCTCAGGTAAACAGAAAGACATCAAAACGAAAAGCTCCCCATTATACGACTGAAACGGAAGAAAATAGAACTCAGGGAATTAGAGTAGGTGAAGTGTTATCTGATTTTGTAATGATTAAGAGGAGTGTCCCACAAGGCAGTATTACTGGACCTTTATGTTTTCTTATATAAATGATATGAGTAAAGAACTGGAATCACAGGTAAAGCTATTTATGGATGATGTTATACTGTATAGAGTAGTGAATGAGCTGCAGGATTGTGAGCGACTGAAGGGGGCCTAGACAATGTTGTGAGATGGACAGCGGACAATGGTGTGATGCTTAACGGGATGAAAAGTCAAGTGATAAGTTTCTCAGTTTTAATTAATGTGCTCTTAAGGCGATGGTACCTTATTGCAGTTACCTAGGTGTTAATAATATAAGGAATGATCTTCATTGGGATAATATAAACGAGGTTGTTAAGTAAGGTTACATATCTCTCCATACGATTATGGGAATATTTAAGGGTTGTAGTAAGGATGTAAAAGAGAGGGCTTGTAAATCCTGGTAAGCCTTAGAGTACCGGTACGGTTCCAGTGTATGGGACTCACACCAGGACTACTTGATATGAGGACGACAAAATATCCAAAAGAAATCAGCACGATTTGTTCTGGCTGATTTCCGACAAAGAATTAGTGTTAACGAAAATGTTGCAAACTTCGGGCAACATGCTCGACTACGTGATATGTTTCGAGCTGTCAGTGTAGAGTTGGCGTGGAATGACATTAGTAGACGAATAGGCTTGAGCGGAGCTTTTAAAAGTAGGAAAGATCATAATATGAAGATAAAGTTGGATTTCAACAGCACAAATCGGGGCAAATATACATTTATATGACTGAAGAGAGCAGATTACATCAGGTCAGTCACAAAGGTCAGTGACATTTTAGAAAGGGTATTTACCCTAAAATGGCAGTGGGCAGGCCATGTTTCTCGGAGAACTGATGCTGGTGGACAAAGCTTGTGCTTGAGTGGTGTCCGAAAGATCATCTCAGACCAAGGGGAAGACCACCGGACAGATGGGATAAAGACATCCGGAAGATTACTGGGATCAATTGGCAGAACATCGCTCAAGACCGTCCCAGATGGAGAGACCTCATGAAAACCTACCTTGCTTCGGACTTAAAGAGGCCACATCGTAAAAACGATTGAATATGGCTGATAGTGATAGTGATAGTGATAGAGATAGTGATGACTGATCAAGGGAAACGTTCGATAAATTTCCAAGTTCTTTGAAAACGTTTAGAAAAAAGCTAGGTGAACAACTGATAGGAAATCTGCCAACTGGGCGACAACCCCAAATGCAGATCATTGATTATTGCTTTGATTTATTTGACTCGTGATAATATATTGCCTAAATAAATTGGTAAATGCACTTAAATATTTATATAGTATATGACATATATACTAGAGGATATACTGTAGAGATTGAAGTGCATTCCCCCAAAGATACTTATGTTTAAGAATGGAAATGAGGTAACTAATTACACTTACATGCTGTCCTTTTTCCGTTATTATATAAGCTTTCAATGTCGATCAAATCAGTAAATGTCATGTACTCCCATGGAATTATGTGACTCGTAAAGTTGGTGTCCAAAAATTCAGTCTCAGTACGTCTATCTTACGGACACGTGTGATAATTTAATTCTATAGCTTCAACCTTCACAGAAATGATCCATGTTCCTGATTTGTGATTTGCCTAAGTAACATAGGTTACTTGAATAATACACAGCTGGCACTGTGGTAAAACTAGCTCAGACTATCTAATACGACATTCATTTTCTAATATTTTTGCATGCGGTAAGTGACTCTGCAATGGAATTCGGCAATAACCGTTTCTAAAATATAGGGGTTTTTTAATGAAAAGCAGACACTTGGTTGCATCTGGCGTTCTCATGTGGTTGAGCAAAGAGTAAATTAAAACTAGTATTCAGATGAACGGTCTTCCTGCCTGAAGCAGTAATGGCAAACTTACCAACACAGTTCTTGGTAGCACTACTTTGTAGGAAATTAATTAATTCAGAGTTGCAGGCACTTTCATAATAGATAACTATGCGGCAGTCACTCCAGCCTAGTATTGGAACTCTGGGGATTTAAGAAGAAGCAAAATAGGCAGCTGTGCCATTTGGATATTCAAAGTCAGTAACCTGATTACTTTAATTTAATATTTACTGAGTTAAGATGTTGAGATAATAGCCAATTTCTAGCCCCTGGACTTCTTTATCTGTCATAGACCCGAGTAACAATTGGGTGCAGTAATTCATGTCATGGAAAAACTCGTTGCACGGAAAGGGACCTAAAGTCGGATTTTTAGTTTTTGATATATTTCAGATTCTAAAATTGGCATACGATACTGAGCATTTTAAAACAACAGTTTATGCTTCTAGGTGCAATACTGTTGCTATTAAGAAAACTGTATTTGGTTTCCCTGACGTTTGACCCAGGCTTTTCACGTTATTACCGAAATCTTCCCAAGACTTCTTGGGTTCAATAATTATTTGTTTCACTCTGTTTCTTTCGTCTACGTACAATTCCCTGTCTGCATCAGTCCTTTTTTTTTTTTGCCATTACTTATACGCCTTCCTTTCGTTTACAAGCCGCCGTCACTTCATCATTCCAACCAGATCTTTGCTTTTCCTAGGTATTCCCGAGCTGTTTCCACTACAGCACCCGTGTATGCCACCCATTCCTTTACTATATCCTGAACCTGCTCACTGTCCATTGTTTGGAACTTTTCACTAATCATGTCCATGTACTTCTGTCTAATTTCCTCATACCGGAGATTTTCTGCCCTTATTCGTCTGCAGACGATTTCACTTTCTCTATCCTAGGCCTAGAGATACTTAGTTCACTACAGAAAAGATAGTGGTCTATATAATAAAAAAATCATCAGAACACCCGCACATTCCTAACAGCTTTCGTGAACGCAATGTCGGTTATGTTATACTGTAATCTATTGTGGAACTGGTGTCCTACCCTTCCATGTGTAGTGGTGAATAGCCTTGTACTTGAAGAATGTTTTCGTAATTGTAATGAAAATCCACAGCCTCTTTCCATTCATTCGACCGGATCAGGAATGGAATTAATGAAGCCCCCATCTAGCGGGGAGGATAGGAATTGTGCCGACTGCCGAAACCTGTCGCACTCCCCTGGAGCAATGATTAATGAATGACAGATGAAATGAAATGATATTGGAGAGTGCTGCTGGAATGAAATATGACAGGGAAAACCGGAGTACCCGGAGAGAAACCTGTCCTGCCTTGTCCAGCACAAATCTCACACGAATTGATCAGGATTTGAACCACGGAACCCAGCGGTGAGAGGCCGGCGCGCTGCCGCCTGAGCAACGGAGGCTCGTAATAATAATAATAATAATAATAATAATAATAATAATAATAATAATAATAATAATAATAGGCCTAATAATAATAATAATAATAATAATAATAATAATAATAATAATAACAATAATAATTTATTTACAGCAGCTAATAGCCATACCAGAGTTCTAACACTAACAAAGAGATTAATCCCATTCTAGCACCGAAGTCCAGTAAACGCTTCCCATTCTTATTAACTTCCATATCTTCCCTACATGTACCCATCACCTTCTCATACCCTTCATTTCTACTGTATTTCCAACTCTCGCATCCTTCCTGTTGACCCTGACAATGATGTTACTCAGTGCTTCACAAAACTTATCGACTTGCTCTTCATCTGCACTTTCACATGGTGAATAGACTGAGACAATTCTCGTTCTAATTCCTCCAACTACCAAATCTACCCACATCATTTTCTCATTTACGTGCCTAACAGAAACCATGCTGCGTGCATTAGTATTCCTGATGAACAATCCTACTCCACACTCTCCCTTCCCGTTTTAACACTCGTCAAGAACACTTTAACTTATAATCGTCTATCGCTTCATCGTTATCTCCCCTTACCCGAATATCATTAAATGCTAACACATCCAGACGAATCCTGTTTGCTGATTCAGCCAGTTCTACTTTCCTTCTTCTATAAGCCCCATTAATATTGATAGCTCTTCATCGAATTCCATTTCGTATGCCGTCTGCATCCGTAGCGTAAGGATTAGTGTTATTAGCTGCCGTCCTTGGGGACCCGGGTTCGATTCCCGGTACTGTCAGAAATTTAAGAATGGCAGGAGGGCTGGTATGTGGTTAAAATGGTACATGCAGCTCACCTCCATTGGGGGTGTGGCTGAAAAGAGCTGCACCACCTCGGGATGAGGACACGAGTTTACTTACTTTATTTCGTATGCCAAGTTGTTTGAAATGGAAGTAGAACTCCATTACTCCCATACATCCGAGGCTTGCTTAAACATTTCTGAGCTGGTTAAATTCTGTGAAACAGGATGCTACCCTACTTAAACATAGTCCCAGTGGAGATCTCTCCTCTAACGGGTTAGGGATCACCATTGGATTGCATAGTCCTAGCAGCCTGAACACAAGGAAGGCCATGACTTAAAATATGTTCGAGATGCCTTCCATTCCCTAACAACTGATATCCAGACTGTCAGGACCACTAACTAAGCCACTTATCCCTTGCCCATGTTTCACAAACTAGGAGGTGAGAACAGTAACCCACACCACGAACCAATATGAAAGTTATGAGTTAAAAATGATCACCCAAGCCATTTATATAATAATATATTTTATTAATAGAAAGGTCTTAAGGGATGTAGACAATGCAAAAGTTTATGTAATAGAAAATCAGGATAACTGGGTTTGCGATATTCTGTGGTTGCAAAGGAAGCAGAAATATTTCGAAGAAAATGGAAATGAAGTGATATCAGCAATCGTGATCGTCTGCAGTCAATGTGTCCCCTTTTTTAATTTTTTTATTCAGTCTGGAAGCCTCTGTAAGTTAATTATGAACTTCAGCAATTCCCTATGTGTAACTAGCTCTGTGGCCTCGTCCACACTTTTTATCATTAACTCATTAAAATCTGAGTTTAACCACCGTCACCTTGATCTCCCTCCATTTCTCTTACCCTCCATTACCGAGTCCATTATACTCCTAAGTATCCTACCATACTCCGTTCGCCTCACTTGACCCCATTAATGTGTACAGCATCATTCATGGAGTTTATTGCTATCTTAGCCTTTATTCATCATTTGCGTACCCTCCTGCCATTGCTTTCACCTGTTTTTTTTTCATCTGATTTATTTACATGTAATAGGTACTACATAAAATGATTTCAACTGTTTAACAAATGAACACACAATTAGATAGAGAAAAACACAACAGGAAACGTCTTTACAACTTCATATTGCCTAATGTTCGTTGATTATTTGAAGCCTCAGAATATCACAATAATGCCCATCTGTACTTGACAAGAATAAACAAGTAACAAACAAATGAATCACACAAACGTATATCACATTTTAATACAGTCTATCTTAGTTTGTTTCTATTTCTTTTAAAGTTTACTTTTGGCACTTCCAGCACTTCACACTTACAGAACACTACTTAACTGCTCTACATATTCTCCCAACCATCGCTTCCTTTGCGGACATTGAATGCACATTAAATCATAGTCACTTATCTCGGACATTCTGTCGAGGGCACTGTAAGGCTCAGAAGATTTCAGCACACAGTCGACGTAACAACCTAACAGTAACACGACAGCACTGTTCAGTTGCGGTGGTTGTAACTAAATACAGGGCGGATCACCCATTCAGGTGCGATGTATGTATTCGAACGTCCGATGATACACTTTAGCGTCTGATTAAATTTATTCCATGTCAGTCGAATCTGCGTACAAGTTGTAAGTCGGTGTTGGATTGTATCTGTATGTTGACAGAAGTTGCATAAGTCCGTCTCCAGCATATGAATGTGATGAAGTCTGCTGTTTGTCGGTATAATATCATGGATTACTTTATACCAGCTTTCTTTTACTGCGTCTGGAAGGAAGCGATGGGAGATATTCCTCCATACTCGATTCCAGTTGATTACCACAGCTGCTTTCGTTATGTGCGGGGCTAAATACTGTTGAGACAGTATACAGCGATAAACCTTTTTCGTTGAGACATCTGGAGATGTTACGACGCCTTTTGGCATATAACTTAGCTCGACTCTCAGATATCTTGCGTGAGGCGCATGATGATGGATGTCATAATAAGCTGGTGGGTTAATGCATTGTGGAAGACTACACCATCTCATGAGGAAGTTCTTCAATTTATGATCCCGTCCCCGAAGCACACGTCATCCCCAATCGTTGAAGCAAGTATGAGCAAAAGTTACAAAAATTGCTGTTCATTTAATATTGTTGTTTTATTGAAGCCTTGACTTGTACACAGCAGTGTTTATGACAGGTAGGGAAATCGACACGATATGAAGAAAGCACAGAATACAAACCAAGAAATATCCATAATCTGATTTCATTGTCTTTTTTAGTTAAATTAGAATGTTGACTGACTTCTTTATATTCCTAATTAGTTATGGAACTGTACATACCTTACCCTAATGAATTTTCCAGGCTGGTTACTTTCTTGTCATCCGTGAAAGGAGAAGACCTTTAAATCTGTCCAATTGTTCAATAACAGTTTACTTGGTTCTGTAGTTCGTTCATGCATTATAGTTGCTGTTATTCTACAGTAGTTTGAGCATAGGATCGCACCAGATACTTGGTCATTCCCGCTATTCAAAAATCATAATGCATAGGCAGTATAACGCATCAATTTTAACTAGACTCATGACTTTTATTTATTTATTTATTTATTTATTTATTTATTTATTTATTTATTTATCAGTGACTTGTTCAGTGGTGAAATTGTAATTAATTGCAGTTTTACAGTCTAAATAAGATAGTCAAAGTATCTAAACTTAAAATACTTTTAATAGAATTTAAAAATTAACCTCAGTTGTGGTATTAAAGTACTAATACTAATAAAACTGTATTTAAACAAAGCATCATCCGACTGTCATGCATGACTTCCACATACTGTAGTTCCCAATAACCTGGTAAAAGTAACAATTCCCCAAAACATTATTTCATAAGTATTTCTTGACTGTATGGCTGAATGGTCAATACCGAGCTCGATAGCTGCAGTCGCTTAAGTGCGGCCAGTATCCAGTATTCGGGAGATAGTAGGTTCGAACCCCACTGTCGGCAGCCCTGAAAATGGTTTTCCGTGGTTTCCCATTTTCACACCAGGCAAATGCTGGGGCTGTACCTTAATTAAGGCCACGGCTGCTTCCTTCTCACTCCTAGCCCTTCCCTGTCCCATCGTCGCCATAAGACCTATCTGTGTCGGTGCGACGTAAAGCAACTAGCAAAAAATGAATGGTCAGTATCAAAGCCTTCGTTTCAACAAGTCCACTGGATCGGATACAGGTCTTTTTAATTAATACACATCTCCTTATTTAAACACAACATAAACACTACCGACCACCACGAAAGTACGCAATAGCGATTTCTTTTTAAATCTCAAAATAGGGTTGGCGTCAGGAAGGGCATCCAGTAGTAAAGCACGGTCAAGTTCCTATGTTCCAATCAGTTAGCACCCAGCATGGTTCGTAAGAAGGTGGTTTATGAAATGCATTTCAATGTTTACACTACAAAAGGATATGTGTATATTTAACTTTAATGAAGCACGGTTCATCTAAAGAACACACATATTCTTGTCATCTGGTTCGTCATCTGATAAAAACACAAGGAAATAAGGATGAAATACGTATTTAAATAATGCCATTGTATACTGATTAATTAAGATGCACTTCGGCATTTGCATACCCAGTTTACAAGGTTTACCTGCGTATTGCTGAGCGCTCTTGTCTACGAGGGAACACAGGTCAGAGGATGGCTGTTGAGACATGTATCCCTGTCTGTAATACGATTAACTCAGCCAACACTGTATGTTTGACTTGCTGTACGCGAAATGTTTGCTGAGGTAGATGTAGGTGAAGCCAACAATTAGCTAACACAAGCTAACATCGTTCCTGTATACATTTCTCGCCTCCATTATTCTTCATCCTCAATTACCACTTGTATAGAGCTTTTATAATTAACAGACCTCTCACACAGCAACTTACAGATCCATATTTTAGGTTCAGTTTCATTGTCCTTGTCGATCATTCGAATATCACTGTGTTGCTTTTTTATTTAAATAGTTAACTGGTTCGTTACTTTCTGAATAATAATAATAAGAAGAAGAATAAGAGGAAGAAGAAGAAGAATGATAATAATAATAATAATAATAATAATAATCAAAACAAGCATAAACCTAAACTACACACTGTGAAATGGATCGGCGTAATCAAAATAGAGGATGAATTGGCAGGAATCACACAAGAAGTCATCCAAAACAGGGATAACTTAAGATCCAAAATTCACAAATAGAGAGAGGAGTAAGAGAACAAACCGAAGAAAACTGTAGAAATAATTTGTAACAAAGAGATGAAAAAAGCCCACAGCGAATGAATGAATGAATGAATGAATGAAATAATAATAACCTAAGAAGATACTCCCATAAAAAGCAAGAAAACAACCTTCTCCATAAAGCTGTAGTACTTGCTGACAAATACACGGAACTGTATCCATATATTGCCTATGACCCTCAAACGAATTACCAGCATACAAATCACCAAGTATCCCTGCAGGAGAAAGAAAGGACGTGGGGAAAGAAGACCCTGCACGGAAAATACTACAGCAATCTAAAACAACAGAGCATAAACAATAATGCGTCAAGCATGTAGTTACAAAGTGGGCGCTTATTTGGGGAGACAGAGAATTTTGCAGTTGCTATACGAGACCAAGTAATAGCTATAAACAATCAGAAAAAGTACATCATCAAAGACACCAGTGCACTATCCGACAAATGCAGACGATGCTCCGTTCATTTCGAGACCATCGACTACATCACTGCTGACTGGCCAGTACTTGCCTCCATAGAATACACGAGACGGCGTAATAATGTCTCGGGAATTATACACCAGCCACTTGCTCAGGAAAACTAATTAACTCACGAACGTATCCCTTATTACAAGTACCATTCAACACCACTCCGGGAGAACGAGTCGATTAAGGTTTATTGGGACACTGCTGTAGTGGCAGACAAAACAGTCAACCATAACAGGCCAGATATCATACTGGTAAACAAGAAAATTGGGACAACTTTCATTACTGACATCGCTATCCCCAATGGCACCAACATCGACAGGATGTACCATGAAAAAATCTGCAAGTACAAAGAACTTGCAGAAGAGATGAAGAGGATCTGGAAGATGAAACTGGTACGGATAGTCCCCGTGATTCTGTCAGTCAACGGCCTCATTCCACACACACTTCAGAAGAGTCTGCAAGAACCGGGTCTTCCACCGAACATCTACAAAATTATGCAACACTCTGTCCTCCTGTCAACATGCAACATTGTGCGATCGTTACTCTTGCAAGAATGAAGATCCCGTGATCTAGAGTTTTGTATATACGTATTCATCAATGTTTGTATTATAACGTGTAAATACTTCAATTATTGTAAGGCACTTGGTGCATCTCGTGCCCTGTTTATATAATAATAATAATAATAATAATAATAATAATAGTGAAAGAGTGGCCTTCAAAACCCGCACAGGCAAATTACGTAAATCCTTCACAATCACCTGGAATATCTACAACAATGAATTACTTTCCCCAAAAGCCGAACTCCGTCACAACCACACAGCCGTCCTCGTACAAAAACCGGTCCGAACTTTACGTAACTGAGACATCATTGTTGTTTATGTCAAATTGATGGCCAGCCTCTGTGTCTCGGACACGATAAGATGGTCCAGGGACCTCTAGGTGGAAAATATATAGGGACATCGCCCTTATTGGTTGCCTAGCGTTTAGTGAAGTGAATATGTGAGCGCTAATGTGACAGTGTATATGACTGTGTAGCTCTTGTATTAATATATTTCATGTATCAACATGATTGTAATCTATATATATAAAATAAGAGTTTTGTCTATACATTGCTCAGAATTTGAAAAGAATGGTATTTCTGTATCGGTCATGTCCACAGTAACCAGGAAATGCACTTTTTACTTTTCCGTAATGTCTGTCTGTCTGTCTGTCTGTCTGTCTGTCTGTCTGTACACGTATCACTAGAAAATGGCCAAAGAGAATTTAATGAAAATCGATATGCAAAGTCGGGGAATAAGTCGCTACAATCTAGGCTATAAATAATTTTATTCACGCTCATAAAAATGGTAGTTTAGGGGAAGGCCTAAAATTTAATTTTCAAATATTTATATTTTTAGTGGTCCTATCTTCATAAAAATTGGTATGCAAAGTCGAGGAATACGTCACTACAATCTAGTCCATGAATAATTTTAATCACGCTGAGTGAAATGGTAGTTTAGGGGAAGGCCTAACATTTAATTTTAAAATATTTACGTTATTAGTGGTCCTATTTCATTGAAAACTGGTATGCAAAGTCGGAGAAGGAGCCACTACTATTTACGCTATAAGAAATTTTATTTACGCTGAGTGAAATGGTAGTTTAGGGGAAGGCCTAAATGTAATACTCAAATATTTATATTATTAATTGTCGTATCGATAAATACTGCATAACCAAAGTTTCAGAGAATCAAATTTCCGACCATTTATGTCATACATTTTTACCGTACCGGCTATGATAACACGGATATTCATGAATTTGTACTTTTGTTGCTAAGTCCATATCAACGCCGAGCCACGAGAAAATGGGTTAACAGAATTTTATGAAAATCGGTATATAGAGTCGGGTAGTAAGAAACTATAGTCTAAGCTATAAAAAATTTTATTCATCCTGGTTGAAATTGTAGTTTAGGGGAAGGTGCCTAAAATGTAATTTTTAAATACCAATGTTATTGGTCCTATCGAAAAATACTATATAAAAAAGTTATAGAGAATACAATTTTAGATCATTTTTATTCAGTTTTACCGTACCGACTATGATAAGCGTGGTATTTCAGAGTCGGAAGAAAACGAAATGTGAAGGCCTATAATATCGAAAGTGCATTAACATTGATCAACAATAACATTACATTGACCATTGTTTATTGTGATGTTCTTTGCCTCTTATGCTGCCTCTCAACTCCGATAGATGGGATTACTGCTGCGTACCGAGTATAAAAGCCTGACTGAATATTGGCAGGAAATAGCCGGAGAGTTAGAAAACTTTCTTCCTTAGCATGCCATTCCTCTGGTTCACACATTTTCTGATATAGCTGGTACCTAACACACTGGATCATCATAGTATTTCAGCTATTCGATCCCTACTTTGACGCGCTGCTTTGAATGAGCAGTGTGCATACTTAAGGCAGAGCCTCACTTAATGGTGGTAGTATACTTAAACAGAACCTGACATACAACACTCAGCAGCTCAGATAAACCCTACACCACTAACATTCACCAAGTTCTCTCAAACCAACCCAGACAACCCACACAAAACAACACAGACGACACAGTACCTATCACTTCCCCCCTTTCCCCCCTACCAGAAACCGAACCCGGGACTGAGACCTCATTAGTCTCACAACCGGGCACGGACACAGTAAACAACTACACGCAGACTAGGAGCAGACGTATAAAAACCTGCTCCCAGGACTGCCAGACAGCCAACACAACAGTGACTCGAACCCACGACGCACCCCGCCCCTCCCTTGTCACACAACGCTTCAACTGTCTTTTACTACATCACTCTGCAGCTACTCGCTGTAACAGATGTGGCGGTTCGCACCGTCACACTGATTGCACGGTACCGCGGGACCAGCCGAGGTGTGCAAACTGCCAAGGCAGTCATGCCGCCTCATTCCCTGGTTGCCCCTTCATTAAAAAGGCAGTGAAGGGCCACTACAGACATGCGAAACACTTACAATCAAACCCTAAACCTCCCGCACATCCAGGTCTCCACACCCAACCTCACTCGAACCCCGGACCCCGCACCTACCAGCTCAGCCAAGACACCACCACCATCCTAAATCTACTTCTACTGAACCTCCTATCGACCCACAACCAGAACCCCCCACCCTTGATGCCAAACAGACAACTCATAATATCCTAAAGTCACCAAGCAACCCACCCCAACCCCCGCCCAGACAACAAGAACATGCCCTCACTTCCTAAACTGCATTAAAAGCACCTCACTCCCTAAAGCTCTAATAAAAGCACTGGAACACTCGGTAACCGAGGCGGGTGCACCATAAACAAACACGGTGCCATTTACGATGCTTAGAAATTACATCCGTCAAATTTATTTGTATTTAAATTCCACATTTAATTGAATAATGAGACGCAATTTTTCGCGATGCAGCCGTTGCTAACTCACATACGCAACATAAGGCGTGGTTAACTATACCGCATCGCACACACTAAAATCGCTGTGCTAGTCATGTCACAGAATGTCAAGCTACCCAGGCACACATCACACAAGAGCCAATTAACACACAATTTATTACACATCAAACTGAAACAAAAACACGCAAACGATCTAAAAACACAAACTTAAAACATCTAAATTAAGAAAACACACATCCACGACCGACAGAGGAGCGCCAGGAGCGCACCGGTATCGGTACCCCACACACCACCTATCTCTTCGGAGATAGGTTCACATACAGAAACCTAGGTGGTAGTAGTAGTAGTAGTAGTAGTAATAGTAGTAATAGTAGTAGTAGTAGTAGTAGTAGTAGTAGTATGGCCTGGTCTAGAATAACAATTTAGTCCTTTTCCAAATTATAGCACCAGAATATTCACTAAATAACTCAAAATTCAACTCTGAAAAGAGCCGTTTCTTAAGAAAAGCTTCTTTTTCTTCACTTTTATTAAATTCTACATGCAATTTATTCCAAATTAGCAGTGAAAAGGGGGTATATCCTCTGGCTTGGAGGAAAAATTTGCCTTCAAATCATATAGATTTTTCGGCCGCCAGTGATATTTTCCGACTCATCGGGTACTCCTAGGAAACAGAATAGTAACTGGGCATAGTTTTTGCCCTGGGAGTCTCCACTATTCGGCACTCTCCCCGCCGAAGAGTGTTCATGGATCACGGCTGTCTGCGGTTTGGTCATCCAGGTCTGGAACTTTGGACTGTTAGATAGGCAGCGTCGTCCTGTTCGTTAAAAGTGAGATAATGTGTGGTGTTTCATTTGAACGAGTATTTCGTAATATGAAAGCATTGCTTTTAATCGTGCCATTCCTACTGACGTCATTGTATGTTCATTTCAGTTTTCTGAGGATGTAAAAAGGCATTATAATGAAAACATCCAAACCTGATTGTGACTGATGGTATGAAATTGGGTCTGCCGTTACAGTGAAAATTCCCTCAGTCTTCATATGAGAAAAGATGTTTGGTGACCTCTCGTCGCGTTTCTACTGTAGCGTTAAGAGCTATACAAATTAAGACAATCTTGCTCACAACGTGTACACTACCTAACCTAGAATTCTGTATACAATGTAGAATTCCGTAGCGAAGCACGGGCACATCAGCTAGTATATTATATGGAGGCATGAGTGAGTGGGATGGAAGATAGTGTGATAGAATGACGAATGGAGGATGGACGAGTGTATGAGTGAAAACATCAAAGACTTCGATAAAACAGGACGGCGGATACTGATGAAAATATTCGTACCGAAGGTCCAAGATGGTATCTGGAAGCGCGAAAGCTCGGAAGAAAATTTTTCACTGACCAAACTATTAACTTCAATCGCATGGAAAAGTACGAAATTCTTAGGTCATATAGCACGGATGGACAACTCGCGATTGACCAGAGAAAATTCTCCTCGTCTTTAATAGAACCAGAGAAATCAAAAGCTATATTATCATGTCTGGTTGCCATGTTTACCGAGGAGTCGGAAAATCATCGACACAAAAACTGTCCGCACTAATTCTAGATCGACCCCCAGCCCGAAAACATATGCTTACTAAAATGAAATTTTCCTGCACGTAAAAATCTGTAAGGCTTACTTCATGTTCATTTCTATAAAATTTCAATAACTTGAAAGTAGAACTTGCCTACGTATCCCCATTGATTTGACCCATTTTCAGTATTAGTAGCGGCAATTGGGAACTAGAAGTTCGGAGGCACCAAAAAGTATAGAAAACAAAATGTACCGGAGGTTGGAGGGATATAGGGGTGGGGGTTACACAACAAAATTGAAAAAAAGGCTTCAAAATAGTAAGTTGTTTATGCCCTCTGAGCGAATTTCTACAAAGCAGTTAAGGTTGACAGTTAACCAACTTAACTGCGGTAACAATAGCTTTTTGAGATTTTGATTCATTACTATAAAGAAACATTTTCACCAAAGTAACAATTACACGTGTATTAAAATTGCAGAGAAGTACGACATGATTATTCAATAAAACATTATTTTTGATTTAACTACACACTAACGGAGTATATAGAACTACACATTGACTGGGTGAGTCTGCCAGACTGACGAATACGCGTGGCAAGAACAAAATTATGGAGAAAGTATACACCTGCTACCCTTCTGCACACCGTGCGGCGAGAGTCTCCACTACTTGCTGTGGCGCTGTACAAATAGGTTAGCCGTGACGCATGACATTTTGTGGGTGTTTCCGCTAGGTATTTGTAATAATTAATTAAATGTATTAAAGGAAGTAATTAGGTGATAAGATAGGTTTATAAGACCTATCTGTGTCGGCGCGACGTAAAGCCCCTAGCAAAAAAAAAAAAAAAAAAAAAAAGATAGGTTTGCCGTTTTTATATAATGGTACAAAAACGTATTTTTTTCCCACAAAGTGGAAAGGCGACTGCACCCCCTCGCTCCTCCCTAATTACCACCAATGTACAATATACTTACGGGCTATAGCGAGGAATTACAACGGTTCAAATAGCAAGGCGCAGCTCCCACCCTGTTCCGAGAAAATATTTGAACAATTTGGGAGTGCTTCACGAGACCAGCAGGCGACGCACTCCTACAACGAACGCGCAGCGCTACGAGCACGCTCTCCGCTTCACGAGCCCGCGATCCACGGATATAATCTCGGTTTTTTTAATGTACTGTAGTCATATGTTTGTTTTCAGGTTCAGTTTGCACGTTATTTGTATTGGGCTCCAAAGTACTTTCGTAGGTTTGGTTTAACGTTCGGTTTTTGTTTTACGTTTGGAGAAACATTATGACCAGAGGTTTCACAAAATCTTTCTTACACGTCTTCGTCGATATACAGGGTGTATCATAACTATAACGACATAAAAATTAGGAATGCCCTTCGTGTTATGTTAAGAACGATGGTGTGTTCGGATTGGCGGAGAAACGTTTTCTTTTCCAGAAAATGAGGTTAGCTTGTTACTTTAGGGCGTGCCATTCAAATTGACAAACTTTTCGTATTTGCTATTCCAGCCTGTTGCTGTGCGTCTGAGGAGGAAAGGGAATTGAAGGTAGGGGAAGTGGGAAATCTCAGACACGAGGTAACGCGCGATAAACCACATATCTTGAACAGAGTCCAAAGGTCACTGTTGTGAACTGTGAATCGAAGTAAGAGTGGAGCATATTGAACATCTACTGTAATCAAACCATTGAGCGTATTGATTCCTTCGTTCAGTATTTCATTCCATTTACAATGTTGTGAGTAGAGGAATACGCAATCGTGGGGTGGCGGCATTGCATCTTCGAGCTTGTTAAATAATAAAGAATGTTACTGCGACCAATAGACGGGAGGAGAAACGATCTGGTGCATTCCTTGACTGACAAGTGTGTTCTTGTACTGTGTGTGCAGTTACGGCTGTTTGATAAATGAACTGTGGATATTGCATTTAAGAGACAAGGACAATCCTATGCGAGTCAAACGAGGAAACTTGTGCATACGTGCGGAGCATTATCTCTGTCTCCAACGTACACCCCACTTCCCCTCCTTCCTCTTCTCTTCCCTGAAGCACGGCAGCGGCTTGTGCTGTGACATAGCAAATACGGCGAGTTCGTCAATTTGAATCGCGCGCCCGAAAGTAACAACGTAACCTCATTTTCTCGGGAAGAAACATTTTCTCCGCCAATCGCATTGCACCATCATTCTTAACATAACACAAAGAGCATCCCTGATTATTTTATCGGTATAGTTAAGATACACGCTGTATTTGTGTGTCATTTATAGACATGGTGGACAAGAACAGTGGGAAATACTGCAGGCTAGTGAGAAACGATGACAGCTACACTACGTAGGTTAGATCCGAACCGTTGATGATGAGCTGGTGAAGCGGAGAGCTTGCTCGTTGCGCTGCGTGTTCGTTGTGGAAATACCGGGCAAGTTGGCCGTGCGGTTAGGAGCGCGTAGCTGTGAGCTCGCATCCGGGAGATAGTGTGTTCGAACCCCACTGTCGGCTGCCCTGGAGATGGTTTTCCGTGGTTTCCCATTTTCACACGAGGCAAATGCTGGAGCAAATGCCACGGCCGCTTCCTTCCCACTTCTAGCCCTTCCCTGTCCCATCGTCGCCATAAGACCTATCTGTGTCGGTGCGACGTAAAGCAACCAGCAAAAACAAAGCGTTGTGGGAATGTGTCGCCTGCTGGCTTGAGTTGAAATAGCAGCTCAAGGAACATAGTGGTAAATAAGCACGTACTTTTAAAAGGTTATCAGATCTCTGTGTAAGTGTTCAATTAATTAGTCTTTATTTCTACTTTTTCAGGAAGAATAGTGACCTATTTGGTATAAACATACAGGTTTTATAGGATTTGTCCCCGCAGAAAGCATCCAGGCCTCACGTGGATGTCAGCATTATCGTAAACTTCAACGTTATTCAGAGTAAATGTAAGCTTTATAACTCAAAATTGTGTTGCTCACCGACAGACAATACTTCAGTAACAGAATGGCCTTCACAGAATTCGATTGACTACTTCGCTTCTCTGTCCGTTCTCCAGATATTGTTTGTTCAATGAACGCCAGAGTCCCTTCCAGTCTGGTCACGACTGCTATTATATGCTTCAATCTATCACTTTAGTACATTAAAACGTGCTGAAGATGAGGGATAGTAAGGGACATATTGGAGGGCATTAGGAATACAATTACCGGGCGAGTTGGCCGTGCGCGTAGAGGCGCGCGGCTGTGAGCTTGCATCCGGGAGATAGTAGGTTCGAATCCCACTATCGGCAGCCCTGAAGATGGTTTTCCGTGGTTTCCCATTTTCACACCAGGCAAATGCTGGGGCTGTACCTTAATTAAGGCCACGGCCGCTTCCTTCCAATTCCTAGGCCTTTCCTATCTCATCGTCGCCATAAGACCTATCTGTGTCGGTGCGACGTAAAGCCCCTAGCAAAAAAAAAAAAGGAATACAATTCGATCTAATAACATTAATTAAAATACGTTTCAAAGAAAATTATTATTGCCTTGCGGAGTTTACACGTATACACGTCTGTGTAAAACATGCTCCATAAAATATACTGGAGCATTTCTCGGGTTGATGAAGATCTTAAATTTGCTATAGCAGCGCGCTGAAGTGTAAAGAAGATCTATTTCTCCGTTTCATTTGGCCGGCTGGTGTCGGTTGAGGGGAAGAGAGGCTGATCACAAAAAGCCGGTCAACATTCTCCGGTTGCTGCCGTGAGATGTGGTAATCTGGATGTGGTCGTGGTAATGCCACTCAGTCACATCACGTGAAATGCGATCCATCAACAAGAACTGTTTGCGGAATTGAGTGCTCTCGGTGGCAGAGTGGAATGGGAGGACAGGCGGAGGGGAGGGGACATGAAGAAGATGAGAGGTACAGTCCTATTCAGTATCTGCTAAAAACACTCCTACACATTACTAGCCGTAACACAGTTTTACTACAACCAATAAGTAATACTGCAAATAGAATACCGATCGTAAAATATGCTGTCGTAAAAGAAAATTTAGTCTCCCATTTATTCAATGAAATCACACATTTATTTATTTATTTATTTATTTATTTATTTATTTATTTATTTATTTATTTATTTATTTATTTATTTATTTATTTATTTATTTATTTATTAGCTGATGTACCCCTGCTTCGCTACGGGATTCTCAGAAAGACTGTCTTCTTGGTTTTCTTAACTAAAACAAAAACTTCAGTAGGAATGTAGTAATTAAAAGTAGGCCTAGTGTTATCATACAAAATAATCAAATGAAAAACGGCACATTTTCTCACTTTAACGGACAGGACTACGGTGCCGATCTAACAGTCCGAAGTTCCAGTGCTGGAATGACCAGGCCGCAGCCAGCCGTGAACACTCCACTGCCATTATTGCGTTAAATAAGCACACTGCTCATTCCAATCAGTGCCTCAGAGTAGGGATTGAATAGCTCGAATGCTATGATGAACCAGTGTGTTACATACAAGTAATATCAGAAAATTTATGAACCAGGGAAATGGCATGCTAAAGAAGAAAGTTGTCCAACTCCTCATCTACTTCCCGCCAATATTCAGGCAGGCTGTTATACTCGGCACGACCAGGCGAGTTGGCCGTGCGCTTAGGGGCATGCAGCAAATAAAAATTCGGTACACAGCAGTAATCCCATCTATCGGAGGTGAGTTGCAACAGGGACACAAAGCACATCCCAACAAACAATGGTCAGTGTAATGTAATTGTTGATTAATGTTCTGAGATTTCTGTATTTTAGGCCTTCACATTTAGTTTTCCTTCGACTCGGTGATATTAGGGCGTCTTAAAAATTATTTATAGCGTAGACTGTAGTTCCTTATTCCCCGACTTTGCGTATCGATTTTCATTAAATTTTGTTTAGCCATTTTCTTGTGACTCGGCGCTGATATGGATTTAGCAATAAATATCAAAATTCATGAATATTTGTTATCATAGCCGGTACGGTAAAAATGTATGACATGAACGATCGGAAATGTAATACTAGCCTATATAACTTTTGTTATGTAGTATTTGTCGATAGGACCACTAGTAATACAAATATTTGAGAATTAAATTTTAAGCCTTCCCCTAAACTAGCATTTCACTCAGCGTGAATAAAATTATTTATGGCCTAGGTCATAGCAACCTATTCCCCGACTTTGCATGTCGATTTTCATTAAGATAGGATCACTGATAACATATAACTGATCATAAATATTTCAGAATTAAATTTTAGGCCTCCCCCTACACTACCATTTATCTCGGCGTGAATAAGATTATTTATGACCTAGATTATAGAAACTTATTCCCCGACTTCGCATACCGATTTTCATTAAGCTAGGACCACTAATAACACATATTTGAGAATTAAATTTTAGGCCTTCCCTAAACTACCATTTATCTCAGCGTGAATCATATTAAATAATGGCCTAAATTGTAGCGACTTATTCCCGGAATGTATATACCGATTTTCATGAAGATAGGACCACTAATAACATACATATTTGAGAATTGCATTTTAGGCCTTCCCCTAAATACCGTTTTTCTCGGCGCGAATAAGATTTTTTGTGGACTAGATTGTAGCGACTTACCATCTGACTTTACATACCGATTTTTATTAAATTCTCTTCAGCCGTTTTCTCATGATGCGTGTACATACATACATACATACATACATACATACATACATACATACATACACACACACAGACAGAGAGACAGACAGACAGACAGACAGACAGACAGACAGACAGACAGACAGACAGACAGACAGACAGACAGACAGACAGACAGACAGACAGACAGACAGAAATTACGGAAAATTAAAAAGTGCTTTTCCTTGTTACTATGGACACAACCGATACAGAAATACCATCCTTTTTAAATTCTGAGCAATGTACAGACAATACTCTTATTTTATATATATAGATGTGTGCGCTGATGCAGTGGTCTAGCAAGTCGTCTTCTAATTCGCGCTTGAATTCAAATTTCGGTGACAACGGTTGAAATTTTCTCTAGAAGTAACGCATGAATATAGGCATCCTGTCTTAAATCTCCATCAAAAATACAAAATAACCGAACGACTTTTGGTATTTTGTACGGGTGGTGTATATATAAGCATTAAAGCGGCTGCCCTGAAGAAGATCTATTTTTATTCCGAGCAAATACCTTGATGAAGGCCTTGGTTGCTACCCTTCCAATACTGACCCTATTCTAGCGTCGCTGAAAACCTATTAGCCCGAGTGGTTTTTTTCTTCCTATGCGTTTTTCTCTGTTGTTCTTTATGCTTCCTGTGTCGCGGTTGCCGTATCGTGGTTGTCGTAACAGAGTCCTTCTCCACCCACGTCCACGTTCCGCTTCTAACTTACGTTCTACGTCGTATCAGGCTGTAGCCTATTGATATTTCGGAAGGTGTGACCGCAATTGGCTGCTTTCCAGTGTTTTTTGAGGGAAAGGACTTTGCATAATATCTCACCTACGGAGTACCTCCTCACTGTCGACGTGATTTGTCGATGGGATCTTCAACATTCTGACCGAGCGATTTGGCCGTGCGGTTAGGGTCGCGCTGCTGTGAACTTGCATGCGGGAGACAGTAGGTTCGTTGGCAGCACTGAGGATGGTTTTCCGTGGTATTTCATTTTCACACCATGCAAATGCTTGGGCTGTACTTTAATTAAGACCACTGCCGCTACTCATCCATCCTTCCGTCGCCGAAAACCGTCGATGTGTTTAGTCGCACGTTCTACAAAACATTCACATTTCAAAACCTTGTATTTGGTTCACTCATGAAGCCATTGGTGACCAGCGTTCGAAACCGTAAATAAGCATTATTAAAATACGTAACACTTCATAAATCTGAACACTTCGAATCTGAAGTCACGTTTGCACACAACTGTTTTTAACTTCAAGAACAGACCTCTTAAAATGCCGATACTGGTTTTGCTATTCGTATGACTCAAAGCCGCTAGCAAGAAAAAGGGAAAAACGAAATGAGACAGGATGACTCCGTCATGGTGTTTGTGATTATTGTAAAAATAAACAGCTATCCTCCCTTAGATTATGAGAGAAAATTCGCGAACGAAAGAAGTTACCACCGCGGTCGGAAGAGAACGAGTGTTGATTAAAAATAGGTCGGGAAGGAAAGGATAACGCAAGAAACCTTTCAAAAACAATTAGAATCAACGCCAAACTCAGATATGGGCCTCGTGGTCACTATCGAATTTTCTCAAGTCGATAGTCTCTGGTGTGGAAATTCTCCAGTGATTCAAAAAGTAGAAATACCTAGGATGGCTTAATCGTGAAGGTATTTTAATTTCATTTACTCATATACTACTTTGTTTGTTAAATTTTTAATTGTTTCATTCATTGAACTGACTGGATACGACAGAATATACATTTATACACGGATATTGGCAATCTCTTGACTACCGGGCGAATTGGCCGTGCGGTTAGGAGCGCGCAGCTGTGAGCTCGCATCCGGGAGATAGTGGGTTCGAACCCCACTGTCGGCAGCCCTGAAGATGGTTTCCCTGTGGTTTCCCAATTTCACACCAGGCAAATGCTGGGGCTGTACCTTAATTGAGGCCACGTCCGCTTCCTTCCCATTCCTAGGCCTTTCCTGTCCCATCGTCGCCATAAGACCTATCTGTGTCGGTGCGACGTAAAGCAACTAGCAAAAAAAATCTCTTGACTCACTTATCACTTTTCAAAAGTTGTAAAAGTAGAGTAAATTAATATAAAATCTCAAAATATTTATATAGCTTTGCGGGTTCGTGGTAAAAACAAACAGAAGCATAAAGATGAGGAACAAATAACGTTTATATCCGAGATCGCACACGCTAGACTGCAAGTAGGATTTACTTGTATAATATGGTTTGAGAAGTAAATCCCTCCCTATTTCTACCCTTCCGCATTCCAAAGCAGCCGAGTTGGAATATGTGTCGCATGAGTACACGCAACCTGCTGCTATGTGCAAATTGGACTTCTCTAGATTATAAAAATGTACTAATTACAATTTTCTTTGCTTGTTTTAATTTCTCCTCAAGAGGGATCCTGAAGAGCGCGAAATATATAGTGAATTTATGTTATACTACTAATAAGAGAGCTGTATATTAATTTGTAGCAAATGATGTTAGAGCCCAAGTTATTTGTGTGGCTTTCCTACCTCCCTCTAAATCCACAGACATCACTTTATTAGAGTTTAACATTTATTTACGTATATGATTTTCCAGTTCATGAAATGTAGTTTAATACTAATACTAATAATACTACTACTACTAATAATAATAATAATAATAATAATAATAATAATAATACTGGTTTTACGTCCCATTAATTGCTTGTATGGGTTTTCAGAGACGCCGAGGTACGGAAATTTTGTCCCGTAGTAGTGCTTTTACATGCCAGTAAATCTACCAATTATTCATCTTTGACCACTTTGAACTACTACCGTACTGAGCTGGGATCGAACCTCCCGACTTCGGATCCCGTTAGAGGAATTCAGTCTGGCGAGTGTAATTTACTTAAAGGAGATTTCTAGATGAAAAGTCACATATAATGTATTGGTGAACCTAAGGAAAAATGCACATGAAAATTGTGCACGCAGTGTTGCCATTTCACTGGTTTCTCATCAAATATGGTGGTTTTGAATCTCTCTGATGGGTACTCTTTCTGCCTAGTGGCTATTGGAATGATAATGTATCAAATAAATTAACAATTACAATTTTAGTTTTAGTTCTAATTGTTGATTAATTATTTTTGGTGATATGTGAAACGATCTTTTCAATTTCGACTCAGTTAATTTCTGACTGTTAAGTTCTTCAGTCAGCCGAAAATAATTTTGAATAAATATATTTATGAACTACCTGAAAAATAAGACATATGGTAACAGTATTACATCTGCGAAATAAAAACAGAATGACATGTTTCGTTCTTATAAGAACGTCATCATATTCTATCAAATCGCATTCAAATATATTTAGAACGTATAAACATGTATGCTTAATTTCTGTTTAAATCCTTAAAAACTTGAAATTTTAAACACATCTTAATGAAGACCTCACTTCTGTCCACTCTAGCATAGAATGCAAGTTTGTGTAATACCGGTACTCTGTCGTTGGCGTGAGTCCAGCTGACGAGTTACTCCGTAAACCCTCCGTCCTGTCACGAGCGAAACATTGCATTCAATTTTGCAAATATGATTCTGTTACCATATGTTTTATTTTTTAGGTAGGTAGTTTATACATTTTATTCAAAACTAGTTTCGACAGACTGAAAAACATGAACGTTATAAAGTAGAATAATGATCTTATTACAGTTAAAATTCGGTTGAAGAGTTCACTTTAATAAATGCATAACCACGAAGAAAACAAGCTTATATTTGGAGGATGGTTAGTTCGATTTTCACCATTGGCCATGCAGACAATTCTTCACACCAGACAACTGTCCGTACTGAATCTTACACACTGTCATAGTCACAAATCTCCGAATCACATCCCTTTATTGGGAAAAGACGATGCAAAAATATCAGGAACTACTAGGAAAAGGGAGAGAAGAAGAAAACTTCGACTTGTTGTGCGAAGTGTAGAAGTATTGCGATATCATGGAAGGAATTCTTTAGAGATTTAGAAGAATTTGATGTAACGAAACGTGCACCTTCACTGTCAAATGCAGATCTGTGAGATAATTTTCAGTCAAATGACTTTCGTAAAAGTCATGGCACGGAGCAAATTGAGGGTTGAAATCATTAATAGCATTTTAGCTGCTCGAGTGGGTATTCACACTAAAAATAAGTGCTACTCCAATTTTGATCTTTACTCTTAAGTTATAAAAGAAATTGAGCCAAACCTGTCATAGTTACAACATAGAAACATGTCCTCTGTCTTCATTGATCCTTGACATCAAGGGCCATTTTAAGAAAGCACAAACCATTATTTGACTTCCGATTCGACGTATAGATGTGCAGAATGTTTGGTTTTTATTTATATAGACTGAAAGTAATTTCGAAAAAAAAGGAGAAAAACTTCAAGAAATATTTATTTCTGAGATGGATTATGATTATATAGATCTAGTTTTACTGAAATGGCTGATGATAAATTTCTTGAGAGATTCCGGTGAATTTTCAACGCTTGTTTAGTATAAATTGATACCTACATGCTGGCAAAGCAGCTAGAATGAAATGAAGGTGAACAAAGATGATTACACCAGAGATTCTCACATATCTTTATTGCATTTAATCCTAGAAAATTGAGTAAATGGGGAACAGATGAACATAGAATGAGATGGAGGTCTCCCAATTATGCCATACATGAACCTAATAAGGGTAGTCAAATGTTAACTTTGCAAGTCAATTCATGAAATAATCTTTATTATCAAACTACAATAACGCCAAGAGATGATAACGGAAGTACGTATTGGAGTAATTTTATTACGATAAATAAAACCTCCATTTCATTCTAGCTGCGTTGCCAGCATGTAGGTATCAATTTATACTAAACAAGTGTTCAAAATTCACCAGAATCTCTCAAGAAAGTTATCACAAGCCATTTCAGTAAAACTAGATCTATATAATGATAATCCATCTCAGAAATAAATAAATAAATAAATAAATAAATAAATAAATAAATAAATAAATAAATAAAATTTCCAATTACAGCATGAAGTTAAAACATAAACCATATCCTCACAGGTTTTGAAAGCCTTTGGATGAGTGGAAGGAAACGCTTCCGCTATTGGTAACCGCGAGACAAAGTGCGATGGAGTGGTTAACTCTATGTCTAACAATATTTGACCCAGGAAATTAACTTGGTCCTCATTACTATTGCACGATGAGAAAAATCCGGAGCTATGTGTCTCTCCAAAAGTAGAAGTAATCTTTCTTCATTTCTCGACGACGAGGAATCGAACCCATGGCTGCACCGCCTCAACTAGCTTTCCAGCACAATGTTCCGTAGTTTCTGTGAGGTCGATGGAATTCCAGGCTCAGTTTGGGAGATAGCTGGAATTTTACGACTGGGATGCCGTTTCTACCGCAAGGAATTAAGTTAACTCTAGAGACCATCACATCCGAATCGTCGGAACGGGATTAGAACTCAAAAGTTGAACAACTAGAACAATGTGCCATACCTCCCGCTGCCTCACCTCTTACATCATCATGTTGCTGAATATAAATAATTTTTACAAAGAGTATTAGAGCACACACAAAAACGTTCCGCAGTAACTCGTTAGTATGTTATACCGTCACTTCCTCTTGTATCTTAACATTTCATACCCGGATTCGTTAATGGAGAAATTACAAAATTATACACTTTAGAACTGAAACATATCATTTGCTGGATGCAGTCAAGGAAACATCAGTAATATAAACTTTGAAAACCAGAGTTACAGACAGCAATTGCAAAAAAATATAGCAACATCAATATTATTCAGTACTTCATATTAACAGGAGCTGCCTGGCCGAGGCGGTAAAGGCGTGCTCGGTTCGTCCGGAAGGACGTGGGTTCGAATCCCTGTCAGGAAGTCGTAAAATTTAAGAAACGAGATATCCACTTCCGGAGGTGCATATGCCCCGAGGTTCACTCAGCCTACACCAAAAATGAGTACCAGGTTAATTCTTGGGGGCAAAGGCGGCAGGGCGTAGAGCTAACCACTCTATCCCATCACGTGCCGAGGTTAACAATGGTGGAAGCATTTTCCTTTACTTGATATTAACGTTATGTTAACTGTTTCTGAAATCATAATTTTTGAATAATATTTTCAATTTACATTCTTATCGTCACTCCAGATCCATTTTTTCTCGTATTTCTGTTTAATTGTTTAATTTAGGATTGCATTGCGTCGTTAAGACTACACAAATTTACCATATCCCCCTAATAGAGTATTCATATTTCGAAGACTAATGTTATACTTGGATATGCTCCACATTAGCTAAAGATAAAAGTGATCCAATGTCTTTACACAGTTCTTACACACTGTATTAGTCTTCGGTATTGCGCACGTTTCAGGGTGGATTGAAAGACTTTTGCGTGGAGCATGGCGTCGTACGAAAGTGAAACTTGTGCAGAAAGTCAATAGAAGCTTTTAAAATGTAGTGTTACAGAATAATACCGACGGTGAGATTGGTAGATCGGATCGCAGAAGGAGAGATACTGAATCCAGTTGATGGGAGAACAATTTGGCAACATTTGACCAGAAGAAGAGGTATACCTTGAGGACATACTTTGAGACACCCAGGACTTGACGTAAGTTTTAATGTTGAGAACATTTCTTAACAAAGTACGGGTCCTCATATTACGAGAAACGTAAAAGTAAGCAAATTTCTCAATTGTGCCGAAAGTTGAAAGGCTAAAGGGCTTGGGAAGGTTCAAGTTGTGAGTCTTTGATAGCTCTGTCACATTAAAAACAAATTTCGAAGATGCCTAAATGCAGTTCCGAAAAGCAGCATAAAGTCATGTGTTTCTTTGCTCGTTTTCTTTTTGCTTGTTGTTTTAAGGGGCCTAACATCGAAGGTCATCGGCCCCGTTTTTTTTGCTAGATAGGTCTTATGGCGACGATGGGACAGGAATGGGCTAAAGAGTGGGAAGGAAGCGGCCATGGCCTTAAGGTACAGCCTCAGCATTTGCCTGGTGTGAAAATGGGAAACCACGGAAAACCATTTTCAGGGCTGCCGACAGTGGGGTTCGAACCTACTGTCTCCCGAATACTGGATACTGGCCGCACTTAAGCGACTGTAGCTATCGAGCTCGGTCTTTTCTTTTTGATTCAGATCCTAGCTAAATTAATTTAGTTACATAATTCTTTCTGTAATGTGTTCCTTGGTTCAACAGCCTCAGTTATTTTCTGATCTGTTGAAAAATGTCCACACCGAATATAGATATAAGGACTTAGGTGAAACTCTGCATTGACTCACATTAGCGCTCGTAATGGTGCTCAAGTGAAACAATGAACTCTGACCTTGAATGAACTGACACCCATTAACGCTCGTAGTGGTAGAAAAAGGCAAACTGCTAATCTAATCGACGGGATAACGATGATTAAGAAGAGAATTGTAATTTTTAGGAATAAATAAAGAATATATTCTCATAATTTATTACATTTTATTTACCTAAAATTCGTAGCTCATATCCCTAGGATGTTTTTAACATTGAGTTCCATGCCTGAAGGGCTAGAAATGTAGAATTTTTAGTAAAGAATTATTGTTTTAAAGGAAGTACAACTGACCAACCAACCTCTCTTAACATTATCCAGAGGGAAAACTGAAGACGGATAACACTTCGAAGAATCGGAAAAAGAAAGGAAGCTTCACGAACAGAATGAAAATGAAGGAAAAGGAAAAGAAAAATGTCCGATCGTTGGAAGAATTAAAGTATCGCCAATAGAAAAGTATGGGCCATGAAAGGCGTGACCTTAATGCCGTCGGGGTTGGAAGAGAACTGGGAGTTTGGTTCTTCTAATCACGCACTGGTAATGGTCGGGTAGACAGATAACATGAATGAGATACAAAACTAGGCTGGAGTTGGCTAAAATCCCGCTGGCTCTTTTACTCTTATTCCCTTGGTAGTTCATCACTTGTGGCTGACTGGTATTTGAACATAAAATTTGAATATCACCGAAAGAGAAGATGGCGCAGAATTTCAGGTGCGTTCATATAAGTGATCCAATACCATTCTCTTCAAGTACTTTAGTCTTGGGAACGCTCACAAAAGAAGGAGGTGGATTCAACATAGCTTTTAAAAGATTCCATTTGCAAGAACATATTTGAGATACGATGTCACACAATGCTTTAGGGAATAGAAAGAAGTAAAACTAGGTAAGTGCTCACGATCCCTTGTTCACAATGAACAGAACACGAGAACCGTGTAGTATACCTGAACGTGCTATGAATGAAATCCCATCGTTTTTAGTGAGAAATATGTTCAATTGATTGCTGTGTGATACTTAACTGTCGTTAAGTCATCATTCTCATAAACAAAGAAATACGATCATCTGAAGTATTCTGAAAATTCGCAGATTGTCAGGGTACGAAAAAATCAGTCCAATAGGTTTACCGTGGCCCAGCCTGATCCTTGATTTCTTTGAAGATTAAATTTTAAATAATCTCGAATTTCATTCATTAATTTATCGCTTGCCTTTTAAGTACAGTACCCAAAGTTAATATGTACAACGTATTTACATTTATATCGCCGCATGGCGAGAAAAAGTTGCGTAGTCTCAGGTCTAATGTATTGATCCACTTTAGGGTTGCAGCTATAGCATACAGAGAATCGGAGAAGTCCCCTGGATATCTCTTTGATTTACATCCGGGTACAGTAAAATGAATATTCTATATTGCAGTATCATAGTCGCCCATAGCTGATGGAATTTTGCACCACTTTTTTCTGTTTTTTTTTTTTTTTTTACAATTAGCTTTACGTCACATCAATACTGGCAGGTCTTATGGCGACGATGGGACAGGAAAGGTATAAGAGTGGGAAAGAAGCGGCCATGGACTTAATTAAGATCCAGTCCCCAGAATTTGTCTGTTGTGAAAATGGGAAACCACGGAAAACCATCTTCAGGCCTGAGTGGGGTTCGAACCCACTATCTCTCGAATGCAAGCTCACAGCTGTGCGCCCCTGACCGCAGAGCCAACTCGCTCGGTGCCCTACTTGTAAAGGAATGGTGGTGATGATTGTTATGTTTAGAGGGAGTACAATGGGCAGCCATCCTCTATTAAAACTAATCAGAAGGCAAAAAAGGAAGAGATCCGACACTTCAAAAAAATGAACGTATCGGTATACGATAGCAAAGAGCCACGAAGGGCATGAAAATGAAAGCCCCACTAGACCTCGCGAAACGAATACCGTCAGGGACGGAAGAGAAATGTATTTAGCACAGATTTTCTTATTGGTAGGGATCCTTTCAAGAACAATCGGGCCGGGATGAGTGGCTCAGACGGTTGAGGCACTAGCCTTCTGACCCCAACTTGGCAGGTTCAATCCTGGCTCAGTGCGGTGGTATTTGAAGGTGCTCAAATACGTCAGCCTCCGTGTCGGTAGATTTATTGACACGTAAAGGAACTCCTGCCGGACGTAATTCCAGCGTCTCCGAAAACCATAAAGAAGTAGTTATTGGGACGTAAAGTCAATAACATTATTATGAACAGCTGATGTATTCCTTAGTAGATCAAAACCAGATGTAGGGCTCTTTCTATCTAAATATGGCCAAAGCTGAGGGGTGGCCTTCTAGCTCTATTCTTTTCTACAATGGTTATTTGCGTGTGCTTAACTGATTGACGGATGTCTTGACTTTAGCCGGTTCCTATTCGGATCAGGGATGTCATCAAGAACAGGCAGATCTAGATCTCTTACGATCTTGTATTCTCGAGTCAGAGTAACTTCTCTGAACAGTTGAGGTGAAATGATGTTGTTGAGGATGTAATCTAATTAAAAAAATTGAAATTATCCTTAATGTTGGGCAACTCAAGTTTGATAGCGGATTGAGCCTTTGCTGTTAATAATGTTTAGTGACTAATTCGTAGACCTGAATAGTTGCTGGCTTGCTGGAAACGATCCACAAGACCTGTAGCGAGAGTGCTGAAATGTCGAAGTTATAGTCATCTACAGTAGCTCAACATCTCCTGGAGAGATTTAAGAAAAGGAACCGCAAACTCTTGGAGAGCGAAGTTGTCAAGATGCATTATTTTGATCGTCCATGAGAGGGATGTTAAAATAATCGGTACTCAAGGCCTAGGATTTCCTCTTGTCATTAAATTTTGAAGAAAATAGGCATTAGTAGAAGGGAAACCTGCAGGAAGGATGAGAAGAAGATGGAGAAGAGGAAGAAAAAAGAAGAAGAATACTGTCACTCGTAAAGGGAAGCAACTCAGTGATCGCCCTACACGTCATAATATTTTGCGAATTCTCTATAGGAAGGTTCTTAGTACAATAGAGAATCATTTAAGGGTAGAAACCAATTTAAGAACATGAAGACAAATGATATATATAAAACATATTAGTACATAGGAATTTCATGAAATCAGTATCGGAAGGGCGTGAGAATTGTCCAGGGAAGGTTAGCTTATTAGTAATATTAAGGTGAAGATATCAGCAGAAGTGAAATTAATAATGTACATTTCTTCAACGGATACAGTATTTGACGTCGACCTCTCGTCAGCTGCGTCATATGGTCTGGTTGGGTATGCACAATATAGAGCGGACATGTCAAGATCAAGCGCACGCCAGCCGAGTGCGTGCAGCGTGTCTTTACTCCCGTGCGGTCTCGGTTGGCACACGCTGCCTCGAGCGGAGAAATTCGGAGATGCGTAAGGAGTGCACAGTATTCCGTCCTTCAATGCGAACAAAGTGTGTCACCTCTAAACGACAGATGTACTTCATCAATATCATCAATAAGGCATCGCAAATTGTTAATTTAGATGAAATAATAATAATAATAATAATAATAATAATAATAATAATAATAATAATAATAATAAACACATTGATATATATTGTAAATATGAAACGAAAAATCAAATTCGGACGTGTCCAAGATATATTAAATTAATTAATTAGGAGTATTCTCATTGACAAAACAAAGGTGTGATTCAATAACTTAGAAACAGTCCGGTGAGCACCTACACACTGGGCATCGTGGTTTCGCTTCCTACAAAAATAAAGTTGCGTAAATGTGACCCACTATCGTTCACTGATTTCCTAAGCCTTGCTAACGTTTGCTGGCAATAAATCGGTCAATGGGGAGCTTCCTTAAAAGAGCTGCGCCACCTCAGGATGAGGAAACGAATTTTTTAAATTCATAAATTCTGAAGAAAATCGTCATAAAATATATATTCGCGCTGTAAAATGTGAATTACAAAATTGATTTCATTGTAACTGTTCCATAAACTCCGTTAGTACAGTAGTTTTCTGTTCGATTACCCCAATTTGAATTTCCGGAACTGAAACAGAGAAGAGAAGGGGGATGATGAATATGATGATGATGATGATGATGATGATGATGTTTACTATTTTAAGAAGAATTTCAGTTATATAACAATCTGAACTGCGCTCTAATCAGCAGAATAAGAGGAAGGTTTCCCTAACCTACAAATACTGAAGAGAACATTCCAAGCTGAGTCTGGCATTGATTCGACTTAGTTGTGACTGAAATCACATTTTTCCAATTGGACAGGTTTTGGACAACTTTTGTTCTCTTCCGACCACTACGGTATTAGTTTTGCGAGGCCTGCGGAATCTAATGTTCACGCCTTTCGTGCCCCTTCCCTTCCTCTTCCTGATAAAATCATTCTATGAAATATCGGGCCTCTTCCTTTACCTTCCCCGATTTGAATTAATAGGGTTGTCTAGTTAAACTTCCCTTTACAACTACAATCCCCGGCACCAACGAGGAGTCCTACCCCACCTGTGTAGTATCAGTTTTGACCATATCTATGAAATAGGTTATAGGTCTTGCAACCGATCTCTTTCCGTCCATTTCCCTCACCCAGATTATTCGGGGTGTTCTCGAAGGCTCAATTATTCTCATTATATACCTGAACAATCGAAGTCTAGATGTACTCAACCGATCTAACGTGGATGTGATAATACAGTACTACTTTTTCCTTACCTCTTCCTTCTCTTTACCGGGCGAGTTGGCCGTGCGGTTGGAGGCGCGCGGCTGTGAGTTTGCATCCGGGAGATAGTGGGTTCGAATCCAACTATCGGCAGCCCTGAAGATGGTTTTCCATGGTTTCCCAATTTAGCACCAGGCAAATGCTAGGCTGTAACTGAATTAAGGCCACGGCCGCTTCCTTCCAACTCCTAGGCCTTTCCTATCCCATCGTTGCCATAAGACCTATCTGTGTCAGTGCGACGTAAAGCCACTAGCAAACTCTTCCTTCTTTAATAATAATAATAATAATAATAATAATAATATTTTTTTTACTAGGGATTGTGGAAATCTCCAAAAAGACACTTGTGAAGCGTCCGCACTCCACAAGTGTGTGGGATTCTTACCCACTAAAAACCACACACCCTTTTCCCACGATGTGAGTCATCACCCCGGAACCGCTCTCGCATTACTTCTGGGTGATATCGTGCTTTGTCTTTCAGACGTCTTCTTTCTTCATTTCTCCTTTACGAACGTTCGTATGCTTCCAAATCCTTCTTCGTCTGAAGAAGGATGTCCTCCACATGTACTGCCACGCGATCCCAGGATTCCTGGTTTCGCAGCATCACCGAAATAACATTATCTGTTGTCAATTCTCCTAGTTCAGTTTCCACACATCTTCTCTGAATTGTCCAATGGCCGAATACAAAAAAGGTGTGATATACGTCGTCAATATCATCGCAGTATATGCATGCTGCGTCACTCGCTCTGCCCACTTTATGCAGGAATTTCCGGAAATATCCATGTCCTGTTAGAAGCTGCGTGAGGTAGTAATTTACTTCACCATGGGCCCTTTCAACCCAGATATCCAAGCGTGGTATCAGTCGCTTGGTCCATTTGCCTCGAGGGTCACTTTCCCATCTGAGTTGCCATCGCCTCATCAGTTGACTGAAGGCGCGCTTCTTTGCACATTTCTTTCCCAGCTCTCCTTTGGTACGCCAGATTTCATGCCGCTCCAATGCGAGTAGGTCTATTGGGGCTATTGCTGCCACCGTGAGGATTGCCGGTTCGGAAACAGTGCGGTATGCACATGCAATACGTAAAGCCGCTCTCCGTTGTACGGCAGCTATCCTTCTCCGATACCAAGCAAATTTCAAGGATTCAGCCCAGATTTCAGAACCATATAGAAGCACTGACTGAACCGTCGACATGAGAAGACGTCGTTTACTGGATTTCGGACCTTTAATATTTCCCATTAGTCTGCTAAGTGCAGTCATGTATTTTACTGCCTTGTCTGTCACTCTCTGAATATGAGTCCAGAATGTGAGCTTGGAGTCAAGTGTCACTCCTAGATATTTTGTGCTCGCAGATGTTTCTATCACTAACTCTCCAACAGTCATTGGTACAAGAGTTTCGATCCTTTTCCTCGTCAGAAGAACTATCTCCTTTTTGTGTTCGGCTAATGTTAAACTGTGGCTCATCATCCATTCTTTTATGCGCCGCATCACCTGGTTCAGTTTAATTTGAGCCATTTCAACATTACGAGCTACTATCATCAGCGTAGCCCACAAGCTTCGTGTCCTCTGGCATCTCCAAACGTAACAAGCCATCATACATTATGTTCCAAAGATCTGGACCAAGGATCGATCCCTGCGCTGCACCAGCCGTCAGACGCTTTGTCTTTTCTCCATCTTCCGTATCATACAACAGAGTGCGATCTTTGAAGTAATCTCTCATTATGCGCATAAGATATTGTGGTAGCTTGAAAGTTTCTTCAAGAGCTACCAACATGTTGCTCCATCTTGCCGAATTGAAGGCATTCTTCACATCCAGGGTCACAAGAAGTGTCAATTTACGGGAATGATGGTTGCCCGTTTGTGCCCTTTCTGCTGTATTCACCACCTCCCACACTGCATCTAGCGTCGAGTGTCCTCTCCGAAATCCATGTTGGCAAACAGATAGATCCCCTGCTAGTTGAACTGCTGAGAGGATTCTGGGCTGCAGAAGTTTCTCCATGCCTTTTCCAGCTGTGTCCAGCATACATAAAGGTCTATAACCACCAAGTTTTCCTTTGCTGATCAGAACCAAACGAGCCATTTTCCATCGGGGACTAAAAACACCCGTTTGCAGGCAATGATTGTACATATTCAGCAACAGTTCTGGGCATAGTTCTGCTATTATCTTCAGCACTTCTGCAGGTATACCATCTGGTCCTGGAGTTTTCTTGTTTCTAAGAGAATTATAGCTCTATTCAGCTCTTCTACAGTAAAGAGGAGTATATCATCCAGTTCTTTCTCGTCGTCACAGTCAATCCTCTCTGGATGGTCTGGGAATAGTGTATCCACAATTTGTTTAATTGTTTGCGGATCCGCACTCGGGGTTGAAAATGTCCCGAGTTTCTTCATGACAATCTTATAACCTTGTCCCCATGGATCATCTTCTACTTCTTTAGCCAGTGCCCATCATTTATCGGCTTTACTTTTTCTGATTGCATTACGGAGTTCCTTCTTCGCTGACTTGTACTCCGCTGTGACTGAGGTATTCTCTTGACTGCCTCTCATCCTCTGAGCCCTGCGTCGAAGTCGCAGACAATTCTTTCTCAGTTCAGCAATGTCTTCGGTCCACCAGTACGCTGGGCGCTTGCTGTTTCGCGGTCTCCTTCGGGACATTGAGGCGTTGCATGCTTGATGAATTAGCTGCATAGTGAGTTCAACACATACACCAGCTGCTTCTTTCCCTCTACGAGCAAAACATTTTTCAGTTATGTTGTCCATTCCATTCCGAATTACATTAATGAACTTTTCCTTGTCAATACCGGCTATGTTCCACCGTGCTGGCCTGCGCAAGAGGTTTCTTTCTTGAGGAGATTCTTGGAGCAGTCGAAAGATGATATATTGATGATCGCTCCCCGTGTAGTTCTCGATCACTTTCCATTCGCAAATCTTAGGCGTAATATCCTCTGATGAGAAGGTTACATCCGGTATTGTTTCCTGCCATCCTGGCCGTCGAAATGTTGGCACATTTCCAATGTTGTTAACCACCAAACCTGTTCTGGCTACCATCACCATTATACGACGTCCTCTGGAGTCTGTTTGTGGCATGCCCCATTCCAACGCTTGAGCATTTATGTCAACAGCGACCACTAGTTTGTGTTCCATTCTGCGTATTACGTCCTCAAGACCATCAAGTTTCATCTGAAAGCGCCTTGGAGAACGCTATATACCGTCTAAAATTCGCAATTACTAATATAAGAAGTTTGGACATTTCTCTACAGATGTCTCTACTATAAATTAATGTTATGCCTTCTGGTGTGAAGATTCACTACTAAAATGATAAAGTAATTTTGTAATCCTAGGTTTCCTAAACTGAGTTGATTAATCTTTGTTTTTAGCGTGTTAAAGTTTGCAACACTTCTATCTCTTCCCGCCAACTTAAGGGGGTACCCACATCTATAACAACCAAAAATCATGTATATTTCACTTTTTATTCCTCAGCAACAGAAAATACTAAAGAATTGTAATTTTGTCTGCCAATCACACTATGCCTTGCCAATATGTTCGTGTATTTACAAGTCATATGGCGAATGCATTTCATGAAATTAGGCATTTATAATGGCGGCTGCATATTGTGCACTGTTCCACCGTTTCCCTAATATTTTATACAAATATCATCTTTTTTTAAGAATTCTTTTTTCATTGTATTTACTAATGCAGTAGCTATAGATTGACCTAGAATCATTGGAATATGTAAAGAAAATATATTTTTTTAAGAAAAGCTTATATTAAAGTATACATTTTTAGCAAGTTTTTTCAGAGATTTGTTTAGAATAGCAAAACTATGACATGTACAGCAACAGTTCTAGGTCATATTGTTCTTCCCTATAGGATACACATGTATACTACAGTTTACTTTATTATATTGAATACTCTGGCAGTTACTAAGGAAACGGTTTTGAAAATCCAAAGTTTCGGGAAACGAGCAACAGTTACCAGTGTGTAGGAAAACGTCGGTGACAGTCCTGCACGTTTTTTTTCATAACTTCGAAAGTATGATACATATCAAAGAAATTGTTGCAGTGATTTGAAGAGGAAGGATCAATAAACGTAGAAAAAAATACATTGAAAATTGACAAATTTTTATCCTTATGGGTGTAGGTCCCCCCTTAAGATGTTGGCCAATAGAAAATTTTGCATATTTATTTTTCGGCCAATCAACAATGTCTTGTATTTATTTAATTATCCAATGAAAATTTGAGGGGGGGGGGTGCGGTCGGGCCTTAGTCCATAGTTTTCTGCAACGTTCCTCTCGGGTATAAAAGCTGGCACATTTTCGACCAGGTCGTATTATTCATCACTCCAGTGTAGTGTGTGTGTGTGTGTGTGTGTGTGTGTGTGTGTGTGTGTGTGTGTGTGTGTGTGTGTGTGTGTGTGTGTGTGTGTGTGTGTGTGTGTGTGTGTGTGTGTGTGTGTGTGCGTGCGTGTGTGTGTGTGTGTGTGTGTGTGTGTGTGTGTGTGTGTGTGTGTGTGTGTGTGTGTGCGTGTGTGTGTGTGTGTGTGTGTGTGTGTGTGTGTGTGTGTGTGTGTGTGTGTGTGTGTGTGTGTGTTGTGTAGGGAGGCAGGGGTGCCTCGTCCATTGTCGAGAAGTCCATCAGCTCAAGGTGACGGCAGTCCTGGTTTAACTAAGTATTAGTCTTTGAAAGCTAGCTCGAGGGCAATGTATCCAGTCTTTAATAATGTAACTTTAAATTTCTAAAATGTAAATGTCAACCTTAAATGTAAATTTCAAACTTCTAATGTAAATTTCAAACAAGTCAAAGGAACTTAACCGTAATCAGGGAATAGAGAGTGAGTGACCCTCTCGTGTTCCCTATCAACTTAATTTCTAGGTGACTAAGATTTTGTAACATTTTTCAGTTTGTAATCCTTGTAACTTAAATATTCTCTCCATCTACAGGGTAGTCACCTCAGTAGTAGAGGCTTAACCTCTGTAACTTCGGACCATAAGCCCAAATAGGGTTTTAGACCTTTCATTTCAAATTTCAAGGAGCGCAAGTGTCCGCCTTCACACAATTCTGATTTTTGGGCCAGTAACTTTAGGCTATTGTTTTTCACAAAGGTCCGGTAGAATGGGTATTCAATACCCCTGTGAAATTCTATTTTATCCCTTTTATGTTAAGAGGTCCGGCTGTTCAGCATATCGCTTGAATTGTAAAATGTAGGTTGTGCCTTTGATAGGACCGGACATTTCTGGAAATAGGTTCGTAAGTGTAAATTTTATAGGCAAAGATGTTCTGGTTATTAATTTTAAAGTTGAATGGTGCCTTTGGAGGCTGTAATGTTATAAAGTTTGGAGGGCAGCCTCCTAGATAAACTTGTAGAGCAAAGATGCTCTGACTATGGTGTAAAGGGAATTGGGAGAACCGTCTCCTTGACTGTTTTTGAAAGGAGACGCAGCGCTCTTGGAGAATGTATAATTAGAGTGCTTCAAGCTCAAAGTTGTTAATTAATTGTTATTCGATTTTCTAAAATTGTTACCCAATCGTATAAACTTTTGTACTTGAAATGTAAAGTTTGTCTTTGAAAAGAAATAAGAGAAAGAAAATATAGCTATAATTTTAAGGTTTTAAATTAATCTTCTGATTGACTTATATCGACCCATTCATGCCCGCACCTTCTTTCACCTCCCGCTCCACAAAAACATGGTAATAATAATAATAATAATAATAATAATAATAATAATAATAATAATAATAATAATAATAATAATAATAATAATAATAATTACGAGAGTAAGCAGAAGAATAAGAAGAATTATCCCTATTATTATTATTATTATTATTATTATTATTATTATTATTATTATTATTATTATTATTATTATTATTATTATTATTATGTTAAATACTGTATTAAGAGGAAATACGAGATAGTGATTCCCTGAAATCTATTAAATGTCGCAATAGCCTTCGATAAAGGCCAATAATTTTGTCCTGCACGAGTTCTTTAATATATCGGACTGAGCAAGTGGCTGCACGGTTTGCGTCGTGTAGCTATCCGCTTGTATTCTGGAGATAGAGGGTTTAAACCCCACTTTCGGCAGCCCTGAAGATCGTATTCCGTGGTTTCTCACTTTCACACCAAGCAAGTGCAGATAAGGTAACGGTCACTTCCTACATACTCCTAATCCTTTCCTATCCCATCGTCGCTATAAGACTTCTCTGAGTCGGTGTGACGTAAACGTAACGCCCCATTTTATTCCGATTTTCCTGCGGGGTCGGTGGTTCTAGGAAATTTGACAGAGATTTAAGGCCGGATGTCCTTGTTGATACCAGCTATTAGAGGAGAAATGCTGCGTGTTAATGTGGTGGTGAGTGTCGTGCCTTGGGTCTGCGTACAAGTCTTGAAGAAAAACCCAGTCCTTGAGCCATAATAATGCATTTGTTAATGTAATAACCCCTGCGCTGGACGGGAAAAGAAACTGGAGCCTCAAGGAGAAAGCTAGTATGCAGCTGGACAATTGTGTTCTCATTATGGTACTTTTACAACGGGCTAGCCAACCCGAAAAGCATGGCGCAATTGTCAGCGGCACACTATTCTAGGGAGTTTACTGCCATCGTATAGTGAGTGGTTTGAATCCCACTACCGGCCGTTTTGAAAATTGTGTTCTATGATTAACTATTTTCACTTTTAGGATAAAAATAAGGGAAAGGAATCACCATCACTGGAACAGGCCAAGTTACAGTATGTTTAATGTCTTATTGTTGAATATTTACCGCAAGTCCATCACGTTTATTAAGTTTCTTTTCTATTGGCTTTACGTCGCACCGACACAGATATGTCTTATGGCGACGATGGGGAAGGAAAGTGCTAGGACTGGGAAGGAAGCGTCCGTGGCCTTAATTACGGTACATCCAGTCCTCGAGCCATAATAATGCACTTGTTAATGTAATAACCCCTGCGCTGGACGGGCCTGGTGTGAAAATGGGAAACCACGGAAAACCATCTTCAGGGCTGCCGAGAGTGTGGTTCGAACTCACTATCTACCGAATACTGGATACTGGATACTGTTACTTTGGTGCATAAATTACCTTTCATCCCACATTATGTACGCACATACATATATATATATACAGTATATATATATATATATATATACACACACACAGGGCCATTTTCTCCAAATCGCGTTAAACCTGGTATAAATGAAACCCGTTTAACTTTAGTACCTAGTTTAAACCTGCGTCCATTTTCCCCACCAATTTCTGACACTCGTTTAGTTTAAACGAAAGCTCGCCCATTTAAACTAATGATGTCAAGTCTGCGCTAGCGTTGGCTGCACTGAAAGAATAGTCGAAGGCACGGTCGATTGGAATTGGCCAATCAGAGCAAAGTAATTCAATGACGGACATTTTTGTATTGATATCAGCTGTTTGTGGCGAATTAATGCTATCGTACTTATTCTCTTTGGTACATAGAAGAAATTCGGAGGGATATTAGCTTTACTGATAAATAAATTGTTTACATTTGTGTGAAGTGTTGTGTCGTATAATTTTTCCCATTGTTGTCTACAATTTCTTGGAACGCCCTTTCATTTCTTATTTTTTCTCTAACATGCTTTACCATAAACAAGTACCGTGGGCCTAATACGTGTTTTCCGATATCTATATTGTCTTACGGAACACACGGGAAGGTTGAAATATTAAAATCCTGGTCTTTTAGCAATATTCCTTTCCTCAGAAAATCGACATTTATGTGAATTTCAAGGAAACAAATTCCAAGCATGCTCGGGATCTAACTCCTATTAAAATCCATCGCCCTCGGCCGGGATCAATCTCACAAACCTCGGATCCAGCAGACAGACCACTGAGTATGTATTATTTGGAGATGTATTACTTGATTCTATATTCGTTTATAACATTCGCGGTATGTAGGTTTGCATAATACTCATCTCCCTATAGCATTAATATTTCTATTGCTGATGTGCTGGCAATAGTTACGATGAAACCTTCTTAACTACCAATAATTTATTACTAGTTTACTAGCAAGCATGAAACACTTTATTATTTTTCCGATCTCATAAATATATAATCCAGTAATTAGAAATTGTTTACCACCACCTCTCCTACCATGCCAGCCAACATTCTGATGGTAAACATATTTCCGGCCAAGTGGATTCGAACCGCCTATTCACGCTTCCGGACGATGCAAACCTAATGCGTTAATTGCAGCTGTCAGATGAAACACGAAAAAACGGATGTATTACAACATTTATATAGGAATATTTTTATGCTTCACATTACAGTATTCATACCAACAACAGTATTTTATATAATATTATAAGGAGACTGCAATTTAAGGCCTGTGGTCCCCGGTGTTAATGAGAAAAATGCCTGCTGCATAATATCTTAAAGCAACCAGAATCATTGCTTCTAGCGAAATAGCATTATTGCATGCAGTTGACGTTTTAAATGAATCCTTCTTTGATACAAGATAATCATTGCTGTTCGCTTATGAATTATAAATCCATCAAAAAACTCAGTTATATCCGATTTTCCAAGATTGTAAACTTTTGTTGGAATGCGCCTTCTTAACCTCACTTTCACATCAAAATTATCTCCTATTTAACCAAAGACTCAATAAATTCTTCCATGCTAATAATAGGCCTATGTTCTAATTTTAGTACGTTTTATATTTAAGTACTGCAGTACTGGTAGTCAAAACTAACCCTTCTAATAGAAAATCACGTATACGTCAATAAAATGTCAAGAAGGTTGAATATACACAGCAGTTTAAACCTACAACATAGAAGGTTTAACTTTGATCCAAGTTTAAACTTGATACAAAGTTTAAATCAATGTGGGGAAAATGAATGTTAGTTTAAACTCAAACTTAAACCAGATTAAAATAAACCTAGTTTAAACTCATTTGGGGAAAACGGCCCACAGACGGAGAAGTTGAACTGGTGGTGTCTAAGGTCTCATTATGACATACAAAGATTTCTTTAGTTAAACAAAATGGAAAATTTTTCATAATGCGGAGGCAAAATGTAAATTATATTCATAGAGATACAAACCTTGTGCTTGGTACCATCAATGCAGTTTAATTTTTCTGCTTTCTGAAACATTCATTCTATTCATACCACACTCTCATTCAAGGTAATATATTCCTGAAACCATTTTCAAACATTTTTATTTATTTTAACAATGAATAAATACAGTTACATAATTATCCTTATGTATCACAGTCAAAATTAAAATACATTATTTTTGTGATACGATCACGAAATAAAATATTTAAAAATATAATTTTACCGGTTTTATAATTTTACTGAAAAGGTAAAAAAAGGCTAAATGTGTGCCTCAGTAAAATGTAAAGTATCATACAAATGTCTTATCACATCAATAATGCTCTTCTCCTTTAAAAATCTGAACAATTCTAAACTCCTCATTTATACGAATGGGCATAACAATGACAAAATTATATAAAGAGATTAATATAACACATGATGTTTGAATGAATTCACCACATAACGATATCGATCAAAGCATCACGGACGAGTATAAAATTGTAATAATACGATTATTATAATGCTGATATGCGGTAAACTAAACCACTAATGGTATAATTGTTCATCTTCATATAATTAAAATATGTGGGGGTTAAAAGTTTAAACATATGAATCTTAATTAAGGAAGTATTCATTTAATGAATATTTTCCTATATTATATCATAATATAAACACAGCTAATAAGAGTGCCTATTTTTAATCAATTAGTCAAATAATATACATTTTTAGACCACTATAATTCTATGAGTATATAAGTGGCATACTATAAATTGAAACGAAATTTTTACATTCGTGTTCAACAGTTCAACGAATCTTTCAACATCTTTTGAACTTGAACATAAATGTTTACTTTTTCAACAAATTTGCATAGTATCATGTTAATTTGTTTGCGTGCATATTTGGATTATACTGCGCTTATACTTCTGTGACTAAGTTCAAGAAGGAATAAGCACGCGTGTCGTTGTTGTAACATACGTCTCATCCACATGATATATAAAAAGCTATAAGATACACTGAGTTTATCTACGCTCTTAAACACTTTCGTTAGTTATAGAACACCAGCATCGATAAAATTAGTTATATATAGTATTAATGAAGAACTAGAAGAAGTAATAAAGCATGTAGTCTACTTCTGTACTACCGGTCAAATTTGATCATGCTAATGATGATATAATCCTACATTATTCTCTAAGAAACGACTTCAAATTTCACGAACATGGTGTGATATAACACTAAGTACTAGGTCCAATTATTACTGTATCATGTTTCATGAATCAAACTATATCAATATAGCACATTCCACTATTCTAAACAGTGAATCAATATGAGCAATAAAGATATCGTTTGATGAATAAAAGTGATACAGAATAAATCTACTTAGAACTTCCGTTGGGCACTAATGTTGGATTTAACACTAAACATCACATCCTTATTTAAACAAGTCAAACATCAGTAATTATTTTGATTGTTGCAGTGATTCTACTTTGACAATAAAAATAAATGTGAGAAACAGCACTTTCTTCCCTGAATATTTGCACAAAACATTACTTCAAGAACACTTTCAATTTGCTCTTCTGAACCTCTAAAATATCGACTTTAGCCCACACTCTGCATACACTTCTAAAAAGACCATCGCACCAAGTTTCATCATTTAATATTTCCTCCACCAATTTCTCAACCTCAGTTAATGACGTATTTACGCACTTTTCGCATACTTTCTTCACACAAATGAGAAACATTGTATGAGTGAAGTATGATAGTTCTTTCCACAAATCGAATAACCATGCACACGTTGCACACAGTGGATAAATGTTTGGTAGAATTGAGTCCTTCCCCTTCCTCTTCGTGTTGATCAATTTATTATGGTTCCCAAGAATAATTTCGACAGTTGCTTCCAGCCTACCACAAGCAACACACAGTCTGTCGTATGTGGATACATCTGTAGCGTTTAGGAATAAGGGGCGTAACTTTAACACATCCTTCAAACTAGAATTCCAGTCAGTCAAGCGGAGAAGTTTATCCTTGTATTTCTCGTTTATATTTATAATAACTTCTGCAGGTGAGAAATATTTATCTTGATGAAGATAAACTTCTATGGTAAATTTTGGAATAAGCGCTTGAGATATTAGTGTTTGTATATAAATTAAGAAGTTATACATGTATTTCTTATATGTGATATAGGTTTTATCCCGAAATTCTTCTTCACGTACAACAATATCGTCCCTCTTGAATTCAATAATCTGTTTAGGATGACTTCTCCACCAAATGCTTCCAGGAACTCTTTGATAATCGTTTACGTCGTCATCAAGACAGTTCTTGAATTTATTTAAAGAATGATAACGAAATCGACCTTGTCGATATACAGGGCAGAATTTCTCAAGCGCGGATGGAGAGCATATTTTCCAAATTGGAGGATACATCTTATCTTTATCAGATTTAAGAATCACAAATTCATCTATGTGAAATACGTTTTTATCAGAATCTTTTTTAGGACTAGATTTATGTCTGCTACGAATAAATTGTCTGCGTTCCTTAAAAGGGGTGAGGTAACTGCTAACAATTTTATTTCTTTCATTAACTTCATGTATTACTTTAGAAATTACGGGACTCAGGTTTATTATAGATGATATTTCAGATTTTGTTTTTGGAGCTGCAGTACGTCGTGCAACCGCCTCTATCGAAGAAATATCTGACGTGGCACGCTTTACAAGATCCAAATCTTTCTTTATATTACTTTCTTCATTTCTTGATAAAACTAATTTTGAAAACGTTTCATTTTCGTATAATTTCGATTCTGTGGAAGTTACAGGCTTCACTGCTTCTTCTGTAATATCAAACTTCATTCTCTTGGATAAAATTATGTTTGGAATCTCCTCAGTTACCTCAGATTTCGCAGTAACTAAACTCTTGTTCTTTTTCAAGCGACAGTTACTCATTTCACTTTCTTTTTTTATATTACATTTACTGTTTACCCGATGTCTCGTTTCTGACTTTCTTTCATAATACTTCCTAGCTGTCACCCGTGACTGAGGCAGAGATAGAGAACGCACTCTCTGTAGTTTATACTCTCCTTCACTACATTTATCTTCCCACTCTTCATTCTTTAATGCCTTAACTTTATCGCTATTTTCCGTCCTTGAAATCGTTCCTTGTTGGATTTCGGTAGATCCTTTGCGTTTACGTAGTTTCCACGAGCATTCTACGTTTGTTCGCTTGACTTTAGTGTTCCGTTGTTCTATACGACTTTCATACAGGCTCCTCGATGAGGTACAAGGCTTGGCGAAGTCCATTATACCTAAGAAGTACAAACATACAATGTGATTAAAGAAGTGGTGTAGAATGTATCCATGGTAAGTTATTAATCACTTCTGTTTAAATTATCACGTTACTTCGCATAAGATAAATAGTCTAACAAAGTACCGTAAGGTCTAGCAATGACATATAAAAGGCACATAGAAAGCATCACTACGCTCTATAATCAATGGAATAATGTCAGTGTGACCTAATGCCTCACACTAACAAGCAATATAATACTCTCAAAATGACTAGGCTCATGAATGCTTACACCTTAATCATAGTGGGGAAGATTAAGAGGTGAGGATGAGTAACTATTCAAGTGTAATTCACATTACAGTACTCTGGCTAATTTTATAAACATAACCATTTCTAAAGAATTTCATCAACATATATATTCCCCAATGAAATGATGAATGGCTTTTAGTGCCGGGAGATCCCAGGACGGATCAGGTGCAGGTCTTTTGATTGGACACCCGTAGGCGACCTGCGCGTCGTGATGAGGATGAAATGATGACGAAGACAAAACATACACCTAGCCCCCGTGCTAGGGAAATTAACCAATGATGGTTAAAATTCCCGAGCCTGCCGGGAATCGAACCCGAGACCCCTGTGACCAAAGGCCAGCACGCTAACCATTTAACCATGGAGCCGGACTATTCCCCAATGAATATTTTATTCACTTAATTATCTCTTATATTGTTTTGGCGCATTAGGTTATACATTAATTCTATATCTGAAAAAGTCGTCTTACTGACAACGTGGTACTCCAATTTGTGGAAAACCATCTGGCAGGGAAATGGTCGTCTTGGTAATTCAAAACACTTTTATGGCCTTTGTGTTCGGCTCCATGGCTAAATGGTTAGCGTGCTGGCCTTTGGTCACAGGGATCGCGGTTTCGATTCCCGGCAGCGTCGGGGATTTTAACCATCATTGGTTAATTTTCCTGGCACGAGGGCCGGGTGTATGTGTTGTCTTCATCATCATTTCATCTTCATTACGACGCGCAGGTCGCCTACGGGTGTCAAATCAAAAGACCTGCACCTGGCGAGTCGAAACCGTCTTGGGATCTCCCGGCACTAAAAGCCATATGCCATTTCATTTCATTTCATTTCATTTATGTCCGTTGTGTACTTTATTTTTGTCTGTTGTTTGTTTGTTTGTTTGTTTGTTTGTTTGTTTGTTTGTTTGTTTGTTTGTTTGTTTGTTTGTTTGTTTGTTTGTTTGTTTGTTTGTTTGATATTAATTTTTGTTATAGGACCTGTTTATGGCTCAGTAAATATACTTGTACATTCTTTAATACCATTAATGAAGTAGTTTTCTAGACACTTCACCTTTTCGTTACTATTACTCTTCTGATATTATGGATATTGGTTTGTCAAGCTTCCATACCCTCTATCGTCCGCCTCCGTAGCGTAACGGGTAGCATATTAGCTGCCGTTCTCGGTGTCCCCGGTTCGATTTCCGGTACTGCCAGAAATTTAAGAATGGCAGGAGGGCTGGCAGATGGTTAAAATGGTACATGCAGCTCACCTCCATTGGATGTGTGCCTGAAATGAGCTGTAACACCTCAGGATGAGGACACCCTACAGTCATTTCGATGTAAAACGAACACATTGCAAAGCATTCTTCCGCAGAAATTTGGCGATGGTATACAGGTTAGTTCGTTTACATTCTTTTTACGTCACACCGACACAGATAGGTCTTATGGTGAGGATGGGATAGGAAAGGCGTAGGAATGGGAAGGAAGCGGCCGTGGCCTAAATTAAGGTACAGCCCCAGCATTTGCCTGGTGCAAAAATGGAAAACCACGGAAAACCATCTTCAGGCCTGCTGACAGTGGCGTTCGAATCCACTGTCTGCCGAATGCAAGCTCACAGCTGCGCGCCCCTAACCGCACGGCCAACTCATCCGGTCATTTAATTTTCTTAAAAACCAAGTTATCTCCAGATACCTTCAGCGATGTACGACTATCAATTACAACCGGCTGAACGACCAGAGATAATTTTACATAAAACCCTGTCTTCCGAACTATCCCCTAATAATTATTCAACAATAATATTGTTCCCAACTTGCTACTTGAAATTCTGGTGATTGAGGACACGAAAGCCATGTATTTACCGTTGCAACAGGATAAACATGGAAAGTAAACGGACTTCTCTTCTGAACCATAGAAACCTCGTCCAATCAAACGAACTTCCAACTCTTACATCAAGAAGCTGAGCCTCACACTGAAGAATAAACACTATTCTTTTTTAATGATTCCGGGTGCAATCTGATAAATAGTTGTATGAGTAACATAGACCTGGAATTGAAGTTAATCCGATAGCTTTAATTATTATATAGCTAGGCAACTTTTGTTTGAGAACAGAAAGCGTTGTTTTGCTTTGGATCCACGTGCTGCTTTCAGTTGCGTTTGGATATCTTCCATTTTGAGGATGCAAATACACAAGAACTTCGTGCATAATCTCCTCTTGCTAGTCATCATATTCGTCTCATTACACTTCCGTACATTCGTAGTCGAAATACTGTACCCATCCCGGACATATCAGGGCATCAGTTAAATAATTCGGCTTCAGTCTACGCACTGCTATATGACATGCGTCATTACTGATCCACTATTAAAGTATTGTGTTTATGTGCATCAACAATTTACATTACGCCTGTTCGAATGGGTCCTGAATTATAAATTTCCATAGGTTATATAAAAAAGTATTGTTATTATTATTAATAGTTAGACGTGTCGAATTGGCACCAATGAATGCGGTGTTGAATCAGTAAGGATTTTTATTTCTTAGGGGTTAACACACCTTAATTTACCCCACTCTCTGACAAAATACACTTTTACGCGTAGCGTCATCTCTTCTTCTTTCTCGCTCCGATTGAGAGCGCGATTTCAAGACTCCGTGGTAATACGCTATCCTTCTCTCGATACAGCACAGAGACCCGCTCCCTTCGAGCTTGCGTATCGCAACTCGTGTCCCGGTTCGGGGCGTGAATTGCTAACTACGACACTATATCTCGCAGAATGTTGCAGAAAACGGCATATATGGTTGACTAACCCTCCTAACATGCCTATGGCATAGTTATGAACGGTTACAATACCAAGTGAGATAATTCACTAGCTTTATCAATGAAGAAAGATGGGCTGGGGTTGTTTGAGTTCAAGGTAGTATTTTTGAAACATGTGATTTGTTTTGTGCCATCTTATTCTGATTTTAATTATTCAAGTGATATCTATACTTTCCTCATCAGAATTCAACCTTTGTACTGAAAAGAGTTTTTTATTACCTCATTTAAGAGGTACGTATGTATTAATAGAGGGAAGTTTGCCTTAAACGTAGCCTATGTAATCGCCACCCCCCCCCCCCGCTGCCCACATTCCTGAACATTTTACGGTGCATTCTCCATCAGTGTAATATTTTTTATATCAATTTCACTTTTTGTGGAGTTTCTTTTTCTTTTTTTTTTTTTGCTATTGGCTTTACGTCGCACCGACACAGGTAGGTCTTATGGCGACGATGGGGTAGGAAAGGGCTAGGACCGGGAAGGAAGCGGCCGTGGCCTTAATTAAGGTACAGCCCCAGCATTTTCCTGGTATGAAAATGGGAAACCACGGAAAACCATCTTCAGGGCTGCCGACAGTGGGATTCGAACCTACTATCTCCCGAATACTGGATACTGCCCGCAGTTAAGCGACTGCAGCTATCGAGCTCGGTGTGGAGTTTCTAGCTCTGTTGCGAGTAAGTCAATGGTGTTACCACATATAATCTTGACTTTGTTGCAACTTACTAACTCACACTGAATTGCTTGATTTGTTTCTGGTCTACTCAGTACTAAACAGTCTTGTGCCTATTAACAGAGAATGGTTCTTTCCTGACTGTATATGTGTCTTTCAGCTCCTCTTCCAGTGCTTGGTTTCCCCCATGTCTGAACGATGTAAGAGGTAGGATTCATCTCTCTCATTACATGAAGTTACCAGCGAAACTGCTTTTCTTTGAGGTTCTCTCTTAAAGGTGTGAAATTCTATGCTCAACGCAAGCGTTCATTCCGGAGCAGATCTTAAAAGTGATGCCAGCATACCATAGCAGTATTCACATACCGTCACTTGCAGTTGTTGATCATCCTTTTTTTCGCTTGGTTAAATATTCTGAGCCATTTTGAAGAGTAGCACATAAGTTTGACATCACAAGACCACTTAGGGACCGAATTTCATACAACCGATGCGAATATGATGCTTAACGGCAGCATATGACATGGCATCAGTAGTAAGACGGATCCTAAATACGTAAATTTTTCTGTCATCGTTGGCGGTTTGCCATCCAAGAAAACCACTTTCTGTGATCTAGCTTACTTAGAATCCACAAAATTATACCACATGTACTCCGAATTATGTTACAGTAATAGTACATTGAAATCAAACAACTCTACCTCATCCTTTTTTCGTTAATTTTCATTGGCAGTGTTCAAGAGTACACATAGTCGTGATATTCGTAATGATGCTCTATTTAAAAACGACACAGTCTACTCCACAATGTTCCTTCCCCGGACTACATGATAACACCCAAAACACCATGCCAAAAGCCCACTGTAGTCTGCAATGAAGAGTCTGGACAAAGTGGTCAATATCTGTATGTTGTACAAAATTATTGACACTCCTTGGGATAATTTCTGGCCTAAGAAAAGACCTCCGATGGTGTACTGCGTCCATTCGCCTAAATTCATTCTACGAACCGTTCAGTAGAGTTTCACTTCACTGGAAGATGGCAGCGCAATCAGGAAGCCCATCCACGTGGCACTCCAATAATTCAGAAGCTAACTAGCCCTTTAGCCGAAGATTATTATTATTATTAATAATAATAATAATAATAATGTTATTTGCTTTACGTCCCACTAACTACTTTTTCGGTCTTCGGAGACGCCGAGGTGCCGGAATTTAGTCCCGCGGGAGTTCTTTTACGTGCCAGTAAATCTACCGACACGAGGCTGACGTACTTGAGCACCTTCAAATACCACCGGACTGAGCCAGGATCGAACCTGCCACGTTGGGGTCAGAAGGCCAGCGCCTTAACCGTCTGAGCCACTCAACCCGGCATTATTATTATTATTATTATTATTATTATTATTATTATTATTATTATTATTATTTACCACGGAATTCCTCGTGGCCTATAGCTTCCACTCGGTATAGTGCACAGGATGATTTGGTGATGCAAGAGAATTCGAGCAAATGGTGGATTTATCACCATGTAGATCGTTGGATGTATTGAATTGAATAACTTTGGACTGGCTATCAGCCTCACACATCGTCAATATACCATTCAAGGAACAATAAATAATTAAAGCAATAATCGCAACTATAAGGATGGGTGAAGCTTTAATATTAATATTATCTAATAGCAGAAACACAGGTAGGCCTACATGTAGGTGTAGAAAACAGATGTGTCCTCACAAGAATGTATGTAAAAGTTCTGTGTACTGATGTGCAGTCCAACATTATCTCAAGTTTAGCTCAAGTGATTATCAAAACAGAAAGCTAGGGGTTGGTTGTTGGTTCTGATTATTGATACAAGTGCATTTAGGTGAAAGAAGCCCTCTTATTCATAGTGAGAAAGGTCCGATCCTCCATTCTTAGTGAAACAACCCCATTTTAATGAAGACGTTCCCATATTCGTGGTGAAAGAAATTCTTTATTCGTCATGGAAGAGGTCTTCCTGTGGTATACTAACTTCTTTAGTCAGTTCGACGAACACTGGCTCATGTCCTGTATGACTGTTTATAACATCCCTTCTTAAGTTCAAACATTAAACCATTGCCATAAATTTGTACAATTGTGCGTTATATTCCTGACATCCATGGGCCATTCTGTGAGGTAAAATTATAACGAATACATGAGGGGTGTATAGCAAGTGTATTTGCTACAATAAGGTACAACTTTCAATATTCTCTTATTGTCCAGGAAGACAAATGCCAATGCTTTCCGTAATGTCGCAGGGCATGGTGAGTGTTTGTAAACACATATGTACTCAACGTACATGGGTGACCGTCAAATAAGCAACCATGGTACTGAAATCAACGCCTACGACACGCGACGACTGGTTGTAAATATCAAGTTACATAACCAGTTGGGCTGACCTTCGTCTTGGGGTGTTGTGTTTGTCACAATACGTTGCTTGACCTTGCGACTGGACTGAGTCACAGAATACAGAAGCAATCCACTGTACTACGGTGCGTCTTCTTACCTCCTGTATTACCTTACATAAAAGTATTGTGTTTAACAACGTGCCAGTACAGTACGTACACGCCCGAAAATAAAATTGTTTTTTTACGTATTCCTTGTAAATATGTCATTCACCGCTATCCTGTATGACCGCAGTGCAACATTCTTTTTTCACCCTGCATATATTTAAACCGATCTCTGAAATAGTTAGCTGAATCATTAATAGCAAGGAATCTTTGGAATTTTCAGCCAATTACTTACTCAATCCTGATATACTGCTCCTTGGCGGAATGGTTAGCGTAGTGGCCTTCGGCTCAGAGCACCCTGGATTTGATTTCCAGCCGGGCAGAGATTTTAACCACGTCTAGTTAATTCCTCTAACTCGGGGACTGAGTGTTTGTGATCGTCTTCATACACATCTTCATTTACACACAGCATATCACACTACTAGCAGCCAGAGAAACACGCATTAATGTATATATTCCTCCACAGAGAGTTGGCGTCAAGAAGGGCACCGAGTTATTGGTGCCGATCCTAGATAAGTGGGATAAAGACCCTGACCCACTGACTAGCTGCGCGGTCAGGTCACGTAGCTTGCATTCGGGAGATGATGGGCTCGAACCCCACCCCTGAAGATGATTTTCCTTGGTTTCCCAGTTTCACCCGAGGCAAATGATAGGGCTATACCTTAAGGCAGTAGCTGCTTCCTTGCCACTCTTAGCCCTTTCCTAACCCATCGTCGCCATAAGACATATCAGTGTTAGAATAGCAATATTAGTGGCCTTAATATTTCCAGAGAAAGTAAATATAATATGTAAGTCTACACAGTAATTAATTGTATTTTCAAAGTATGATATCTTGTGTTCATTACAAACTAGCCCATTGCTCTTACATCCCGTAAGGAAGCAGATAACACATTTCACTCTATAAAATTTAATATTATTCAAATGTTTAGAGCTCAGCACCTACTGATGCCATATAAACAACACCTTGCGTATTACAATTGTGCCTACCATATGAAATAATATTCAGATTTTTGAAAAGCTATGTAATTATCTGTAATCTTCAATCAAATATTCATATTATTTCGAAAGAACACATCTTAAAAATTTGGGATGACAATTTGAAAAGCTGAACTCGATGAAAATAGGGAATATTTTAAAAAGTTATAAAATATGAACCGCGCACGATACACATTCGCAGGGCAAATAATAATAATAGTAATAATAATAATCACATGGTCTCAGCTACCGTGTGCAGACATTTCAATTTGACGCCATCTGGCTGTCCGCTCGTCAATTTCGACGTTCCGTTTTACTCTAGCCCCACTAGATGGCAGACCGAGTAAACCGAAACTCTCTTGGGCGTCTTTGGCTGAGATTTAATTAATTTTGTTGGGTAAATACCAAATGTGTCACCAGAGATCTTTTACATGCCGACATCGTACGATAAGAAGTGTTGAATGGACATTTTTTCCGCCCATCAAAAATCCGACTACCTCTGCCGGATTGGAACCCGATAACTTGGGATCTGGTGGCTGACACTCTACCACTGATCCACAGAGGCAGCTCACAGAGCAAAAATTTACGCCAAAAAGAACGGTTCTTGAAAATATTTACGGTCACGATAACGAATCGACTCACTTGTCGAAGTTACGGTTCAGTGCGGCCAGTCTAATATGCAAATGCGTAGCAAACACATGCGTTAATCATTTAAGTGAAATACGTGTAACTTCATACAGAATACAGTGTACTACAAAAAACATTTTTTTAAGGCTTATAGCACTCTGGCACTACAATAACTGTGAGGAGAAATTTAAAGAAATGAATAGTGCAAACATTTGACAATATTGAGGCATAAGGCACATTTATACAAGCGGAATTTGAGAAAACAACACTTAAAGAAAGAGCTGTTGGTGGTTATTAAAAAAATGTTGTCACTTTCCAGTATCGAACGAAAGAGACTAACATATTTTCTCAGCAAAATGCTGTCTGCTCTGTAATTACCGCTATTCATTGATACCATGATTATTTTGCTGGAACGGCTGAAATACTTGTACCAGATTATTTATTTATTGATATTTGTTTTACGTCGCACCGACACAGATAGGCCTTATGACGACGATGGGATAGGAAAGGCCTGGGAGTGGGAAGGAAGCGGCTACGGCCTTAAAGCATAGCCCTATCATTTGCCTCGGGTGAAATTAGGAAACCGAGGAAAGTCATCTGGTGTGAAAATGGGATACCACGGAAAACCATCTTCAGGGCTGCCGACAGTGGGGTTCAAACCCACTATCCCCCGGATGCAAACTTACAGCTGCACGTCCCTAACCGCACGGCCAACTCGCCCGGTACTTGTACCAGAAACATGCTCTAGAATCATTAAGGTATTTCTTCAGAAAACGTTATTTTCCCTTAATCGTTACTTTTCATATCATTTTTTAATGTTTTTCATTATGTTTTATGTTGCTTGTGTTAAAGAAAAGAGCCAAGACCATGTCGTTTATATAAATAGAGTACTATACACTATCCTGCAAAATTAATGCAAATATCTTCAATAGTTTTTGAAATGTTGAGATCCACGTGTCCAAATGAAAATTATGGAAAATGAGGAAGACATATTTGACAGAGTAGGACGTAATAAACACATGGACATTTACAAACAAATCTTTTGAAGTAGTGGTGAAAATTCGTAATATTTTCATTAGATAGAGTTAATTTTATGAAGGGGAAAATTAATTGACAAGTGCGATTCTTTTACTCATAGATGTGTTGATTACATATTAAAGGGACATAGGCCTCCCATGACGACTGCTTCCCACCAAATTCCCTGCAGGTACTGGGATGGCATGTGGTAAGTGTGACTCTTACACTACATGCATTATTGCCTATTTTAATTACTCCAGTTTGTTATCTCTCTTATAAGCCACCCCCTAACAATATTGTCCTCATGAAGTACCGTAGAGGGAGCCCCAACTAAACCGTCCAGATAAAAATATCAAACACTGACAAATCGGGAATCGAATTTGGGGTCTCCAGGTTAGACGAAAAGTATTAACACTACATATCTGGGCAAATGCAATAACAAATTTGAAAAATCTTGAATTTAGTATTAAGCCTTCCCGTACGAATTGTGCGTTCTTCCCTCGGATATATATTATGAAGCATGGGAATTTACCAAAAGTACTTACCATCATAATTCATCAAAACTCTAGTATTCTTCTATGGAATCTGCAAATAAATAAATATGATGTCAGATAACTGTAGATAATCTCACCCTACCTGATTATTTTTAGATTAAAGTTTAAGTTAAGAGGCTACTAGTAACTATTTCATATCTCTACAGTAAATGGAGATGAGAAATAATTTCTAGCTTATCATGCAGTATAAGTGAGAAATTCTACAGCTGCATGAATATAATTATTAGATTGAGATTATCAATTAAGGTAAATGCAATTAAATATTTGTCAATGTTTACCTCAAATTATCATAACGTGTCAATGCCATTGTTTTCAAAGATGATGAGTGAAGACTGTAAACCCATTACTACTTTTGTTGCTCGTTATCTTGATAGCAGTGACTCCCTCTGGCGGTTAAGTGACATAAACTTTATCATTGTGTTCACACTTCTGCACCAGTAAAGAGGAAACATGACATGTAGTATCCAAATCGTGTTAAATTATGCTACTGGAGAAACCCATTGAACTGCATTTGGATAACTGGAACGACTGCTGGGAAGGGATGAAGTGAGGCCTCTTTTCGACTAGCCGCGTCCGGTGTTGCAGGGCAAAAACATGGGGAGATCCATTGCAACTTACGTAATTTGTAAATGCCTGAATACTATTCTTCCTTTTACAACAAAAGTGTTTAAACAGATACACTGGTAGACAATTATTAAAATCTTACAGCACATCTGATTGGATTATGGGTGACTGGTTTTTATGTTATGGATATGGATACTGACTTGCGCCATGAAAAATGAAATTACTTTAATTCTATAAAAGGCGAAAAATAGAGTAATAAACAGTTAACTCGAGTTTTATTACACTTTTAGCTAAATACAGCATGTGTAAACTTAAGCCTAGTTTATTTTTAATTTATGTAAAATTCTCGGCTATACGGGTAAACAGGGAATCATGGATCTGTTTTGGTGCTTAGAAGACGAAAGAGCGAGTACAAATTCTTTGGTTGTTCCCCTTTTAGTAGTCTCTTACAACATGCAGTGCAGGGGGTACAGATAATGAGCGCATCCTTTCACTCCACCCACAGGGGAGATAGAGTTTCGATAACTTGAAAGAAATAATTTTCCCTTCCTACCGCAGTGTTCCGACTTTTAATTAATGTTTTCCCTTTAAACTTATTCACCATAGCTTTGTTTACAGACTCTATTTATAGATATAAAAAGACCAATATCAATATCTTCTAACAATATGCCTTTCCGTCCACTAAAATGGCGTCGTTCTTCCATCCATATGGCGTATACTGGTTGCCTGGTTACAGTGTCGGTTTTTTTTTTTTCCACTCAAAATTGCTTACGCTAATTCCAGATAAAGCCGGCCCCGTGGTGTAGAGATAGCGTGCCTGCCTCTCACCTGGAGGCCCCGGGTTCGATTCCCGGCCAGGTCAGGGATTTTTCTCTCGACCTGAGGGCTAGTTCGAGGTCCACTCAGCCTACGTGATTGGAATTGAGGAGCTATCTGACGGTGAGATGGCGGCCCCGGTCTCGAAAGCACAGAATAACGGCCGAAAGGATGCGTCGTGCTGACCACATGACCCCTCGTAATCTGCAGCCCTTCGGGCTGATCAGTGGTTGCTGGGCAGGCCAAGGCCCTTTCAAGGGCGTTAAATGCCGTGGGGTTTGGTTTGGTAATTCCAGATAGACCCCCAGCCCAGAAACGTAGCCATGTTGAAACTGAGCAAATCGAGATCTTAGTTCAATACAAGTCTTGGTCAATAATATTCATAATAATAATCCAAGTACCAAGCGAGTTGGCCGTTCAGTTAGTGTCGCGTATCTCATTCCGGAGATGGTGGATTCGAATAGTACCATCGGCAGCCCTGAAAATGGTTCCTATTGGTTTCCCATTTTCACACCAGGCAAATGCTGATGCTCAACCTTAATTAAGGCCACGGCCGCTTCCATCTCACTCCTAGCCCTTTTCTATCCCATCGTCATCACAAGACCTATCTGTGTCGATGCGACGTAAAGCTAATTGTAAAAGGAAAGTAATAATATCAGTGCATATTGATATTATTTTTACTTAGGGACTTAAACATGTGCAAATAATACTAGTATGAGTACTACACATAAGAAGAGATTTATCCCAGTTTTTCACAAGCATGTATCGTTCCTCAGAAAAACGCTTGCTGTATAAATAAATGGATTGAGTCGTTTTATCTTTACCAGAATCCTGATATCCGCACGTAAATTCTATGCAAATCTCAACTCCAATCCCAATCCACTCATCTATAACCTGGGAAACTATGAAACCGACGATCTTCTCCACAGGAGGTCCAAGTCTCTCCTAAATTAAACCACCCCGCGGGGTGCAGGTCACATTCTAACCAGTGCGACTCCGTTCAGCGTACCACCACTTCCAACAGTCTAGTTCAAATCCCATCGAAAGTAGCACTCAAGGCCCATAAGGGTGAAGGGCTAAAATTGCCCACAGGATCTGGGTTTCGACCCTCATATCCTACGAGATGTGTGGTCTACTACTTCCTAACCATTGATATTACAGTACGTTTTCCCTTGACAAATTCGCGGGAATTTGATAAATGATTGTAAGAATTAAACTCAAGCTCAATTAAAAGCATTCAAGTTGAGGAGCAAATAGCATGAACGTAGAATGAATGTTCAACGACTACCCTGCGGAAGTGAATTTTCGTACCATTGCTTTCTTGAGTTTTCTTCTGCATCATGTTCGTGCAGCCTAGGCACAGAATAAAACTGTAATTTTCACTCACAGGAGATGATATTATTAATTTGGTATTAACTATTTCATTCATCTAACGTCATTATTTTTCTACTTAACTGTAGGGTGGCCATCATTCATAAACACACGCTGATACTCATTACTCCCATGCACCACCAGGCATAACCAGTCGCACGGCGAGGCATCACATTTTGTAGTGACTCATAACGTCAGCAGTTGTTTCAGCATAGTATAGAGTTCAATGGGGAAACCACTAGGTGCAAATTCCGCGAAAGAAACTGCACCCGGAATCAACCATGCCAGACGTCCAGGAAAATGGCTGTACATTCATCCAGTTAGAATTATTTAATTACTGTAGGTCCTAAAAAAATATTTATTGCAACCAAATGGCCATACAATTCATTCTCCGTGAGAATTGTCTTTCAAGAGATTCCGTACGGTGGTTGCACTTCAGTACACGGTACCTTTCACGGGGATTATGCATTTATGCATTCTGGACCACATTCATGAAAACTTTTCGTCATTTAGTTCATTGGCTTTATGATTTTCGCCTTCTTATTCCTCCAAACTTTCTTCATGAACTCACTGTGTTGCGTCTTCTGTTCTTTATACCAGTCCTGCTGCTAGTTTTCACCATAACATAATGTGTGTTTATTTTCTGAGGTCCTAAAAACTAGTGATTTCTCATAATGTATTCCCGGATGTTAAATTCATTCAGGTCTCCTCTTGTTCCCTCCAGTCAATTAATTCTCTATTTTCGAACCCGGCAGAGGTAGTCGGATTTTTGAAGGGCGGAAAAAAGTCCATTCGACACTCCATGTCGTACGATGTCGGCATGTAAAAGATCTCTGGTGATACATTTGGTATTTACCCGACAAAATTAATTCAATCTCAGCCATAGACGCCCAAGAGAGATCTGGTTTACTCTAGGTCCGCTAGATGGCAGATAGAGTAAACCGGAACGTCGAAATTGACGAGCAGACAGCCAGATGGCGTCAAATCGAAATGTCTGCAAAACGGCAGCTGAGGCCATACGATTATTATTATTATTATTATTATTATTATTATTATTACATTGAATAATCTTCTTGTGAGACTATTGTTATCCATCCTACAAATGTGTCCGAAAATCCAAACGTTTCCTCCGTATGGTATTGATGAAAGTATTTGTGTAACTATAGAGGTCTGCAGGTCGCCTTTTGAACGAAATTCCATTTTTCATTTCTTGTGTGGGGCCGAAAGTTATTGTTTTCCAATATCAGCAATTTTAGAATGACCTCCTAAAAGTAAGATTTCTGATACATAGTCTTTTCTTAAAAGCCGGGCCGAGTAGCTCAGACGGTTGAGACGCAGGCCTTCTGACCTCAACTTGGCAGGTTCGATCCTGGCTCAGTCCGGTGGTATTTGAAGGTGCTCAAATACGTCAGCCTCATCTCGGTAGATTTACTGCCACGTGAAAGAACTCCTATTGGACTACATTCCGGCACCTCGGCGTCTCTGAAAACCGTAAAAGATTAGTTAGTGGTACGTGAAGCCAGTATTATTATTATTATTATTATTATTATTATTATTATTGTTACCGTGTTTTTGTGGTAGGTAGGCGTGAAAGAAGGTGCTGGGTGGTGAATGGATCTCAAGCTACTAAAGAGAAATTAATTTCAAAATTTAACAAGGTTATATTTTCTTTTCAAAACAAAGATATAACAAGCATGGCAGGTACAATGTAGTAAATCAACGGGGAGTCACAATATTTACAGGATTTGGGCTTCGAGCCCCGAAAACACAATGCTTGGGCAATCAGCCCAGTTTTACCTCAAAGACACTAGTTTCAACAGAGGGGCAGAAAACCCCATTCATACCTCGGAGCCCTTGCTCCAAATTACACTAAAAAGCCTCCACGAGGCATATGACACTCGATTTTCAAAAGAGCCCCACGCTCTCAAAATTTAAGCCTCTCAAAGGCTACACCAAACTCCACCTTCAAGTTGTCCTCAACGGACCAAAACACAGGGGAGAAATACCCAATCTACTGAGGTCTAATAAATGAAAAGAAGGTTAATTACGTGACCTCTAAAATCACAATTTGAGAGGAGGCGAACTTGCACTCCTTAATACACTTTGTTTCTAAGACCTACGTTGGCTCTTAGGCCGCTGATGCAAGGGCTAATCCCATACTACTGAGGTGACTTAAGAAAACACAAACTTACATTACATTACTGAAGAATAGGTTGCGAAAAATAAGTTCACCTCAAAACAATGTGAGTGGGAGCTCGAGAGGGTTAAGCACTCTCTATCCCGATATGTAGTTTGAAAGATAGAATAGATACCAGTTGCTTTTACATTTGAAAGGAAAGTTACATGGTGGAAGACCTAGAACCCGCCGCGAGAGTTAAACTGCCAACTCTAGCTAGAAAAGATGTTATTAAGAGGCCATTACCTGAAGTTGAACAGCAGGTGAAGAAAGAGGCGCTTCCCGCCTCCTGCTATGTACTTTACACACTGAGAGATGGAACAAAAGTGGCCCCGAGACCCTAAAATCAGCAGTTTAAATACTCTCGCGGAAGTTTCTAGGCGTTAGGGGAAAGAAAACACCCGCCCACAATGTTTTTATTGGATAGGCCCCAGCAACATATTCAAGTTGGGGGAAGATACATCTGACTGGATAGAAATTAATTTAAGAAATTCGTGATTGGATAAATCTAAAACAAGGGGAAAAAGAGGGGTATACAGTCAACTTAAACAATAACAGAAAGAAATTTAACAAAACCCAAACTTTTGAAATAAAAATTTCTCCAACAAAATAGTTCTTTAACTCCGCACTAGGTCGCACTATTGTTGATCTTCAGTAGTGTCCTCTAGAAGAGAAAGTTCACACTTCTTACTTCAAGCGAAACAAAAACACATCAAAAGTGACACAGTTCAAAAACTCAAAATTTTCCACGTGGTGACATCTTCTGAGAAAGTAGAGAATTAATAGAATAGATAAAGTTCAACCTTCCTCCAGAAGAGGGGTTTCAACTGGCGCAATTTTTAAATAAACGGTGTAGAGGTGTACCGCCCGGTACAGACCTCCCCCCCCAAAAGTTCCTCCAGGGGTGACACATGAAATCAGTTTGAAACAAAGTCCAAGAAATGATGTTGATACGAAGATAGATAGCAGAAGCATTTACAAGATTTCTTAATTCAGTTTCAAAAGGTTGTTGTTGCAGGTGAATGAAAGTCTTTATGTTTGTAAAAGTTGAATTTCTGAAGATAAACATTTAATACTTGAAATTGAAGGAAAAATTTGCAATGTCCACCAAATATTGCTGTTGAATTCCCATGAAGCGGAATTAAGGTTGAACAGAAATGTCTATGTAGTTGATGTAGGCTAAGTTGAATGGCCAGACCGGCCGTTGCAGCTTGCGTCCAACGGAGGCCGCTCGGACCCCTCAAGTACCCTGAGATACCGCTCGCCCGCACTATGAGGGGAGCAGAGGTGTTGAAGTACGCCGCGCCCGCGGTGAACAGATACAGGCTGCGGGCGTGTAGCAGGTCGTGCGCCGCACATCAGCCTTGGCCGGGAGGTGAGCTCCGGCTCGCCGTGCACATGTCGTCCTCGCTGGAGAGGAGGGGGCCCATCCCCCTCCCCAGTCGCTGCACGGCGCTGCGCGGCTGCGGGGGCGCTGAAACATTAAAGCTAGGCGGCAGAATTGTGTTGGACTATCATCTTCTTTGAGGGCACAGGCTTGTGGAGAGGTTGAGGGGCCAGCGGCGTGTAGATATCCATGGCATTTACTATTATGAAGCCACAGTGTAGAGTGGAGCAGGAGACGGGAGCGTGGTAATGGCCGTGGCAAGGACAGGATGGCAGTTTAACGGATCGGGGCAGGTAGTACAAAAGGCTTACATCTAAAACCAAAATATTACAGAAGGGGCAGAATGCCTTAAAAGTGAAACTCAAAAAAAAAAAATATAACCTTCATATCCTTTCAAAATAATATGAAGCAAGTTAACACAGAATTTACACCGGTTTCACCTGGGACAGGTGAACTCTAAATATCCTCTCGGTGGCTGGATTACTTAACAATAAGGTAACCGGTGTGAGAAAATCGAGAATGACACAAGGCCCATGAAATCTGGGGGCAAGCTTGCCCGCGGGAACAAAATTTTTGACCATAACCTGGTCGCCTACCTTCAAAGGGGTGGGTCTCCGTCCACGATCATACCTTTCCCTAACCTTTTCATGAGACACTTTAAGATTGGCTTTAGCCTTCTTCCAAAGATCTTTAATATTGTCTGGATCTATTGTCTCGGGTAGAATGTCATTCAGAGACCAGAGGTTAGAAAGCGGCGAGTTGGGAACAAACTTAAACATCAAAGAAGCTGGAGTAAACTTGTGAGATTCATGAACCGCCGAATTCAAAGCAAAAGCTATCCAATGCAGGGACGTGTCCCACCTGGAAGGATCTTCATGATGATAGGCAATGAGTGCGGACCTGAGATTACGGTTAACCCGTTCAGCCAAAGATGGTTGAGGGTAATAAGCAGATGTAGTTACATGAGAGATGGACAAGTCAAAACAGAATTTACGAAACAGATTTGATGTAAAAGCTTTAGCATTATCAGATACAATGTATTGGCACGGACCAAAAGAAGCAAAAATAGAATTTAGGCAAGTAATGGTGGACTGAGCGGTAGCCAGCTTAGTCGGAAATAACCAGGAAAATCTTGTAAAACCATCTACACACACAAAGATGAACTTGTTGGCATTACCCTTTGACTGGGGGAAGGGTCCCACATAATCGATATACAGGCGTTCCATGGGGCGCGACGCTTGATGAGAAGACAAAAGGCCTACTTTAGTGGACATGGTGGGTTTACTGATCAAACAAGATTTACAAGCTTTTACAAGTTCCCGAATTTCACCGTCCATACCTTTCCATATGAACATTTCACGAATCTTTTCACGAGTTTTAAAGATACCCAGGTGCCCCCCCAATGGGGTCTCATGATAGTATTTGAAGATCATAGGTACAAGAACCGCTGGAACTACAACTTTCATCAACTTATCATGCCTCGAAGGGCAACATAGAACACCATTCCTTAGAACATAAGGGACAACATGTTCCCCAGAAGAAAGGGTTTCCATTATCGGAGCCAGCGTCGGATCTTCACGTTGGTATTTCTCAATATCCCTAAAAAGCATGGGAGCATCTGTTAAGATGGCATTAACACCAGATAGTATGGACTCGGGAGGTGATGAACTGTCGACCGTTTCGTGGGTCTCGACGTCGTTATGAAACATACGGCTGAGTCCATCAGCAACAACATTTTCGGTACCTCTGATATGTCTAACCTCAAACTGGAAGGCGGAAATACGAATAGCCCAGCGGGCTATACGACCAGTACGACGCGGCCTACCTAAGACCCAGCTTAAGGCTTGATTATCTGTCTCCAGATCGAATTTGACGTGTTCCAGATAGAGACGGAACTTTTCTAAGGCGAATAAGACTGCCAAACCTTCAAGCTCATATATGGAGTACTTGGCTTCTTGAGCCGATAGAGTCCTAGATGCATAGGCGATGGGACGCCTCCCTAGTTCAGTCTCTTGAAGAAGGACTGCAGCTACAGCTGACGACGACGCGTCCGTTTGGACGATGAATTTCTTCGAGAAATCAGGCATAGCAAGTACAGGGGCATTACAGAGAGCTAATTTAAGATCTTCGAAAGCGGCTTGTTGAGAAGGTCCCCACTCGAATTTGATGCCTTTCCTACGAAGAAGGTTTAAGGGCGCCGCTCTATTAGCGAAGTTAGGAATAAACTTCCTGAAGAAATTCACCATACCAATGAATCTAGCGATACCTTTGATGTCCTTAGGAGGTTTAAAATCACGGATGGCCTGTGTTCTAGAATGATCGACAGCTACACCATCAGGTGACACAATATGCCCTAGGAATGACATAGAGGGCTTAGCAAAGGCAACCTTGGACAACTTAACAGTTAACCCAGCCTTACGAAGGCGATTGAGAACTTCTCGCAGATGATCTAGATGTTCTTCAAAGATCTCTGAAAATACGACAACATCATCTAAATAGTGATATAAGTACTCGAATTTGATGTCGGAGAAGACCCTATCTAGTAGCCTAGTAAGCACAGCTGCCCCCGTGGGGAGCCCGAAAGGCACGCGGTTGTATTCATATAAATTCCAGTCCGTGGCAAACGCTGTAAGGTGTTTAGACTCTTCGGCAAGGGGAATTTGATTATAGGCCTGATTCAAGTCCAAGATGGTGAAGAACTTGGCCTTACGAAACCATGAAAAACAAGAATGAAGGTCGGGAAGGGGCACAGATTGTAACACCACCTTCCGATTGAGAGCCCTGTAATCAATGACAGGCCTGAAGCCTCCTTGGGGTTTCGGGACTAGAAAAATAGGCGAAGAATACGCTGACTTAGAGGGCCTAATAATACCATCCTTCAACATCTGATCGATGATTTCTTTCAGAGCCTTCATTTTAGGTGGAGATAGCCTATACGGTGGAAAACGGACAGGAATCGAATCCGTGACCTCAATTTTGTATTCAATAAGGTCAGTAACACCAAGAGTATCAGAGAACACCTCGGGAAACGACTGACACAGTTTCCGAATACTATCAGCCTGCTCCTCAGGTAGATGTCTAAGGTCTAACAACATCTCATCCTGGGTAGGCGAAATAGATGAACATGATACAGAATTACACTTTAACAAGGGAATTCTACAATTAGAGGCAAATTTGAATGTGCACGACTTACTCTGAAGATCGAGCACAAGACCAGTGTGAGACAGGAAGTCCGCTCCCAGTATGATGGGGCAAGACAAATGCTTGGCCACAAACAATTTGAATTTCCATGTAAATTTAAAAACACGAATTTTGACATGTAAGGAACCTAGAATTTCTAATGGAGATGAATTAGCCGAAACATATTTAACAGGAGATGAGTCATAGTTAGGGAGTTTACAAACAGATTTCAATTTAGAATACCATTCAGCCGAAATAATTGAACAAACGCTGCCTGAATCTAAGAGAGCTGTTATAGGCTCGTTATTTAACTCAATCTTAAGAAAAGGAACAGGTGCGGGGGTATCCGCCGCAATCCTAAGACATTCTTTAGGGCATTCAAAAAATGAACTTGAAGGCTGATCGTTCTCTGCATTTACAACCTGTTTACTAGGGGCTAAGTCTCGGGAAGATGGATTAGTCGGCTCAGCCGACGCCACTAGTCACTTTTTATTATTGGCATAGCTGGAATTTGCACCAGAAGTTGAGCAGGAGGGGGTGCTATTTGAGTTTGGGCAATTCTTGGCGATATGTGAGAAGGCCCCACACTTAAAACAGCCTTGTGATGACCCTGCTCCATTCCTTGTCCCACTTGACTTGATCAGAGGACACTTATTCCGCAGATGGTCAGGCGACCCGCAAGCATAACATTTACGGGGATTGACTGGTCGGCGAGGTGGAGGCCGAGTGTTACTAAAGGAAGGCGGGGGTTCTTTCGCGACACGCAAAGAATCGGCGTATCTAACTCCTTCCGCAGAGACGGCTAATGCTTCCAGTTCAGAGAAGGTTTGCGGGCACGCCGCGAAACACAAATATGACCTGTAGGATGGCGAAATACCTTCTACAATAGCCTGTACAATTTGATCCTCGGGGAAGTGAAGAGCAAACACCCTAGTATAAAACTTAATGTCCTGTATGAAATCAGCCAAGTTTTCATCCAAACGCTGTACACGATAATAGTACTTCTGAATAAGGGAGGACCTGGCCCTAGCCGGGATGAAGTTAGCTAGCAAATGGGCATGGAAATCCTCAATAGATGATTGCTCGGCAATGGCTCTTACTATTTTGTCAGATAGAACACCAATAGCATAAGGATAGATAATTTGCAAAATTTGACATGGGGAGAGAGAAAACACAAGGGCATGATCCTGAAATTCCACTAGAAATCTTAAAAATGAAATTACGTCACTGGTGGTGTTTACGGAAAACTTAGAGATACCCCTAAGCAACATTGCCAATGGATGAGGCAAGCTGCTGAACCCAGGTGACATAGTCGTTAAAGGTTTCAATGGCAAAGAAGTTAATTCAGAGCGGATGTTACTCAATGACGCACGGTGTTCAGATTCGTTGTTCGATGGGGCAGAGATAGTTTGAGCAGCTACGGTTATCCTATTGCCTTCTCCCTTAGCAGGTTCTTCCTCACTACTTACATTCACAATGGTGGGCTGATCAGATTTGGGGGGAACTTCGCCGGTTAGCAATTGAGTGACCTTATTAGACAATTCAGAAATAGTTTCAAAGAGCGTATTAGCTTGCTTCCTCTGAACGTCATTCACCTTCAGAGACAACAGATCATTAACTCTATTTGAAAAGTGATATAATCTGCCTTGCACACGCTTAATTTGGTTAGGAGACGGATCATTTTCATCAAAAAAACTAACTACGGAAGCTAGCCCAGTAATATTCTCCGTGATCGTGGAAAGAGAGTCATCAATTTCTTTCTCTCCCAAATTGGGGATGGAAATGGGCAAATCAAGGGACTCTCTAAGCTTGTTGGTGTCGATTGCAACCGTGCCTCCAGATTGCACATTTCTGATAGTTAACTCGTATATCAACTCCTCTTTGCGCAAATAGTTAAGGAGGAGAACATCGCGAGGGCCGGGCATGATGACAGAACAATTTTGAAAAACTCAAAAAAATTCCAGCAACTGAGACAATTGTTAGAGTTCGAATCAAAGCAATGTTTAGCCGTCAAAAGGGGCTAAATTGAGACCCATTCAACCACGCTCTGCTACCACTTGTTACCGTGTTTTTGTGGTAGGTAGGCGTGAAAGAAGGTGCTGGGTGGTGAATGGATCTCAAGCTACTAAAGAGAAATTAATTTCAAAATTTAACAAGGTTATATTTTCTTTTCAAAACAAAGATATAACAAGCATGGCAGGTACAATGTAGTAAATCAACGGGGAGTCACAATATTTACAGGATTTGGGCTTCGAGCCCCGAAAACACAATGCTTGGGCAATCAGCCCAGTTTTACCTCAAAGACACTAGTTTCAACAGAGGGGCAGAAAACCCCATTCATACCTCGGAGCCCTTGCTCCAAATTACACTAAAAAGCCTCCACGAGGCATATGACACTCGATTTTCAAAAGAGCCCCACGCTCTCAAAATTTAAGCCTCTCAAAGGCTACACCAAACTCCACCTTCAAGTTGTCCTCAACGGACCAAAACATAGGGGAGAAATACCCAATCTACTGAGGTCTAATAAATGAAAAGAAGGTTAATTACGTGACCTCTAAAATCACAATTTGAGAGGAGGCGAACTTGCACTCCTTAATACACTTTGTTTCTAAGACCTACGTTGGCTCTTAGGCCGCTGATGCAAGGGCTAATCCCATACTACTGAGGTGACTTAAGAAAACACAAACTTACATTACATTACTGAAGAATAGGTTGCGAAAAATAAGTTCACCTCAAAACAATGTGAGTGGGAGCTCGAGAGGGTTAAGCACTCTCTATCCCGATATGTAGTTTGAAAGATAGAATAGATACCAGTTGCTTTTACATTTGAAAGGAAAGTTACATGGTGGAAGACCTAGAACCCGCCGCGAGAGTTAAACTGCCAACTCTAGCTAGAAAAGATGTTATTAAGAGGCCATTACCTGAAGTTGAACAGCAGGTGAAGAAAGAGGCGCTTCCCGCCTCCTGCTATGTACTTTACACACTGAGAGATGGAACAAAAGTGGCCCCGAGACCCTAAAATCAGCAGTTTAAATACTCTCGCGGAAGTTTCTAGGCGTTAGGGGAAAGAAAACACCCGCCCACAATGTTTTTATTGGATAGGCCCCAGCAACATATTCAAGTTGGGGGAAGATACATCTGATTGGATAGAAATTAATTTAAGAAATTCGTGATTGGATAAATCTAAAACAAGGGGAAAAAGAGGGGTATACAGTCAACTTAAACAATAAGAAAGAAATTTAACAAAACCCAAACTTTTGAAATAAAAATTTCTCCAACAAAATAGTTCTTTAACTCCGCACTAGGTCGCACTATTGTTGATCTTCAGTAGTGTCCTCTAGAAGAGAAAGTTCACACTTCTTACTTCAAGCGAAACAAAAACACATCAAAAGTGACACAGTTCAAAAACTCAAAATTTTCCACGTGGTGACATCTTCTGAGAAAGTAGAGAATTAATAGAATAGATAAAGTTCAACCTTCCTCCAGAAGAGGGGTTTCAACTGGCGCAATTTTTAAATAAACGGTGTAGAGGTGTACCGCCCGGTACAATTATTATTAGTATTAGTATTAGTATTAGTATTAGTATTAGTATTAGTATTAGTATTAGTATTAGTATTAGTATTAGTATTAGTATTATCTTTTCTGAAAAGATTCCCAAAATTTGGAAATTTATCGAACATTTTCCTTGGTGAATAATTCCAATCTTTAATTCCTCTTCCTGTAACAGATATTTTCTTCTACTTACCCTGCTGAATTCCGGCGTTATCTTTATATTATGATCTGCCCTACTGTTAAAATCTCCATCCTAGCTTATTCGTAAACATATCATGCTCCTTTCTTTACGATAATTTTCCATTTGTCGAATCAAATCATCCTGATGAAGATTCCATAAGCTGGAAACTCAGTGTAATTGGGATCCTACTAGAGACTTTCCTATGCATCTTTACTAAGAAACTCTAAGTACCTTTATAACCATATGAGGAGATCTGTAAGATCTGTAACATTTATGTACAACTCCGTTAATGGGATAACCCCAATGAAGATCTACCCTCACATTAACACACTGTTTCTTACAAAGATCCCCTTGAGGTACTTTCACCTAGGGAGTTGGCCGTACGAAACGCACTGTCGGCAGCCCTACAGATGTTCTTCCGTGGTTTCCCATTTTCACACCAGGCAAGTACTAGGGCTGTACCTTAGATGAGGCCACGGCCGCTTCCTTCCCATTCCTCGCCCTTTCCTATCCCATCGCTGCCATAAGAGCTATCTATGTCGCTACGACGTAAAGCAATTTGTAAAAAAGAGGTACTTTCGCACCATCAACACTAATTAAAACTGGCAGGACGTTTTCTCATAGCGAAACTTACAAACTTACTTTCCATCCCATTTACCATTGCCACATTAACTGGAAAAATAATACCTAACGTTACAAATAACGATAATGCAATTTGACTGCACTCGTGACTCAATAGTGGACAACTGACACTATCATGAAAATAATTTTTGTGATAACAGTGCGTGCAATCATAAAACATATCTCTGTTAATAATATAGCAAAACACCAGGATAATTCTGCGACCCGAAGTAGTTGACCGGGAAGAAGACTCATAAACCAGGAGAATATTGATTTTCTTGGAACTCTGGTCACGGTGCTATCAATGACGCTACTATTTTCCTGTCTCTTCATACGAAATATGATCTATTCTTCCTGTAACGATAATGAAAAAAAACATGGTGAACCAAGGCACTCTCCAGTAGCTACTTGGAAAGGAGTCACTGTTTCACAGTTTTATTTCGATGCCGTAACCCAGTAGGGTGATTGCATTATGCTGCTCTTGTGTCGGGCGGGTCCTTACCGAGCGAAGACAAGAGTTAAGAAAGTTTCTCGTGCAGGGGAGAAAGGAAAGGCTACTACTACCACCACTGCTACTACTCTGGTCGGTACTTTTAAAATTCTTCCCAGAGTGTCAAAGTTTGTAACATGCTAATGATATTGAGCACATGTCTTGTTATGTCTAACACCAAGTTTTAAAGTTGTCCAGTTTTTCTAAAGCCTTTCGTAGGGACCATCTTGAATTTAGTATGTTGCCACTTCTCCTTTCTCTGAACCCATTCTACTACTTTACTTACGCCTGTTGATATTACATCAACAACAGTATTCACAAAAATATATGGGTTCGAATCTTCAAAATGTCCGAGATATGAACATTTTTTTTATTTTTTTTTACAGGGAGCGACATTTTAGAGCTTGCATGCAATGGCGATTGCTGCCCTAAGGGAGGATACTATAGGATCATCATACCCATAATCATTCGTGATGTCACTCCTGAACCAGTTTGACTACTACGGTACTACTAAATATTTCCATGCCTTTTCTGAAGGGGGGGGGGGGGCGGGTCTCCTAGACGGTGATTCCGTCTCTCAAGCGAGGAAATTTGCATCCGAGAAGATATGCGGAGAATGTGAAAGGGTTGGCGGCCGTGGCCTATACTAGGAATTGTCCCGTCCTTCGCCTTAGAGCAGGAGAATGGAAAACTACGGAAAACCATTCTGCGGCCAATCGACAAGTTTCAACCTCATGAGAATCATTGCTGGTTGTTATACATATGTTCATCCCTAGCTTTCGTTAGTTAATAGCATTTGAACATTTCGACTATAGAACAATGTGCCTCACAAATCGCATGCAGATAAATGGCTTGTACAATACCTGAGTTGAGAAATGAATACTTAAATGTATAATTCGTACCAGCTGTTGTGCCTGTTATTAACAGGTTAGCCTGTACAATTTCATCATTAATACTATCTACTGGAGACGATTGTTACAGGAAGAGATAGAGTAGGCCTACATGTCAATCAACAACATTCATTCACTATACAGTAATGTTATTGTCGATTACGAGCAAAAGGCTATTTTCTGCGGTATTCGTAATTGTGTCGATCAGGGTGGGCTTTATTAAAAACGCTGGCATACGCAGTCATGAAAAAAATGTTCAAAATTAAAATTTTGTTTGAAATATTTCTAATCATGAAGGTGGCAGTTCTCAGAATGTCAGCAACAAACCATTTCAACAAGCTCTCTCCCCCAACTCGTACCACACCTTTTTCCTTTGAATATCGCAATACCAATTAGCTCAGCATCCAAGTTAACACAATTGTAAAGAAGTGTCGAATTTCTTAAAAATATACTCTGCAGAGTTCACGAAAAACTCGAACGAACAATCAAAAAACATGCATACCTACAAAGAGAGAGATAAAAATTGAACCGGTGGTCTCTACGGTCTATGGTCGAAGAAAATTGGCATTTTCATGGCGTACAGACGAAATGCATATTTCATTATTTTTTGAGATAAACTATATGCGAGTGCTGAAGAAGTTACTGTAACCACAACAAGAGGACTCTGAAAGAAGTCACAGAAATACATTTCACAAACCGCCTACATTTATTTAAAAATATCTGTTTCTCCACAAGTAAACTACTGTGAATGAAATGCTGTGAAAGTATAAGCATAATATTTCAATGTAGGCTACCAATTCTGGACCCCTTTGAAACTTCTCTGTACGTTATTTCGTGTAACACCCACATTCGAAGGCTGCATTAAACTTTCGCTGGGTGATATTGTGTAATAATGTGGATTAAACTACAGTATAGTATAATAATGTTATGGTTTTTGTATCCCACTAACTACGTTTACGGTTTTCGGAGATGCCGAGGTGCCGGAATTGTGTCCCTCAGGAGCTCTTTACCGTCTCAGTAAATCTACCAACATGTAGCTCACGTACATGAACAACTTCAAATATCACCGGACTGAGCCAGGATCGAACCTGCCAAGCTGGGCTCTACCGTCTGAGCTACTCAGTCCGGCGATAAAACTATATCCATCAGGTCCAGAGAGAACATCTCACTAATAACGGGAAACTGAATATTCCAACGTTTCTATACCACGTTCACCTTATCACAGAGAATTAGGTAGTGCCCATGTCGTGTTGGATCATTTCCTTGAAGAGTAGAGGTGATGATCATCTGAAATTACGCCCATCATCCTGTGGAAGAGTGACGTGCAGCAAGACCATAGATGTCCCCGTTATTAACAGAATGGCTTCCATATGAGAAAAACAAAGTTTGACTAACAAAAAAATAATATTCCCACACATGTCTGTTGAATTAAGAGGTTATTAAAAACCCGTGTGCTCGGCAAAGAAAATAGTGACACGGTGTATAATTGTGAAGGGCGGTGGAGGGGGAAAGGGGATGGGGACACATACATCATACCGGCCGTTCGTTAGGTGAAATGACTGCGAAAAAATAAAAAAAGTGTTGGACTCTGTAATTGTTCCCCGCGGTGTTTTTCATTAGTCCAGCGTGGGGAGGCTTGTCGCCTGCACGGGTCGTGTCGCAGCTAATGAAATGACTGCCCTGTACCATGAGGCTTACGGCTTATGGTGAGCGGGGAACGGTCGGCATATTATGTACGCTTTGCATTTTTCTATTCCTTCTTTTCACATCAAATATAAAATGTGATATACATTTTTGTTTCTCTGCCATTACAATGACTGAATAAGAAATGATTAAACACAGGCCATCCCAATGTCTGTTAGATTTGAAATTGTACAGTATTATAAAACTCTGGAGATTGGCGCCTTATATTAATGTAGTTTTTCATGAATGACTGATGATGATGCCAGAGACGGTGACTAATTTATAAATTTGAAACATGTTTGTCTCTGTTTAGTGTATTGGCAATAAAGAAAAAGTCATATTTTCAGTTATCCAGCATTTCTGCAGTGTACGTTAGGATATAGCCCAGAATAACGGCCGACAGGATTCATCGGGCTGACCACACGACACCTCGTAATCTGCAGGGCTTCGGACTGAGCCGCGGTCGCTTGGTAAGCCAAAGCTTTTCAGGGCTTTTAGTGCCATGGGGTTAGGATAGGTTATGTTAGGAAAAGAAAATAATATGAGCCTCAGTGCATCACTGGGAATCGGTCCCACAAATGTCATACATATTTCGTGTCCCTGTAGAGCTACGGTGGTTTAGATCATTCTTGTTACGTCGCCCCGGTTCTGTTCTGTACTTAATACTGTATCTCTTCGACATGTAGGCTTAGTACTGCCATTTGCTGGATTCTGTGACCGTGTTAGAGAGGTCGTACTATTTCCCGTCGGGAGAGAAGGGCACTCTACCTGTTTGCGTCAGTGTGACCACGCGGACTTCGGAAGACACTGCGTTGGAGTGCGGTTAGGCATACTGTGAACACTGTGACAATGCTTTCCGTTTGAATAACATGCTCTCACTGTACAACGAGTGCAGCGTGGCGTGCTCCTCACAAGTTGTTTACCTTTGCACGCGGCCAAAGATCCCAGCGACTACCAGTATACGTACTCGACACCACGTAATAAGCTGAAAGTCTATTTCCAGAAAAATACGTCCTGAAATCTAAATATTCAATGTCCAATAGTTTTGTTTGTAATACGGTCTGTAATAGTGTCAAAACAAACTCCATGGTGCTCCAACGCTGATAGGCCACTTCTACGCCCGAGGATCTGCAAATTACGAGGTGACTTATGGTCAGTGCGACGAATCCTCTCGGCCGTTGTTCTTGGTTTTCTAGACTGTCAGGCAGCTCCTGAATTGTAATCACGTAGACTGAGTGGACCTCGGATCAGCCCTCAGATCCATGTAAAAATCCTTGACCTGGATGGGCATCGAAACCGGGGCTCGAGTGATAGGCAAGTGCGCTACCACTAGACCATGGGACGAGCTGTGATAGTGTGTGTTATTGGGCTAGAATTGAGGTTGGTATCCCGGGACTTTTTTTTTTGGAGAGAGTGTGGAAATCATTTAAGTTTTATTTTAATTCGAACATAGAATCTGAACAGCGTAGTTCTTGAGGCCATCGAGAGCATGAGAATATGATAACGCGGACAGAAGGAAGTGAATTCACGGACAAGAGTGAACAAATAACTCCGTAACAAACCAAGGGCTGCCAAGAGTGTTAATGCACCAAGTGAAAGAAATGCCTCTTTGAGATCACATATGAAGCAAGAGACAAAAATTTTTTAGTGTCGAGAGATTCATCGAATCAGGAAGCCGAATAATACTCCGTAGTGAGCTGGAATATTCCATCTTGATAACGATAAATTTATCAAATTTACGTAGCTGCCTCTTTAAAACTTGTGCAACTAGAACTTATAAATGTTTTATAGCTGGTTGGGGGATTTCTTATAAGTTCACTGTACCAGAATGAAGGGATTCTTATGATTTGAATAAGATTTACGGTTTCCTTTGACTCAAAGCCAATTTTGGAAGGGAACAAATATTATATAACATTCTACTTCAAACTGAGAAATATTTTGTATAATTCAGGTTCAGTGGCTTTTCATAACATTTTAAGAAGCTTTTAAGAAGTATATCAGATACAGGTACTCTTGCGTGCAGAAATTCTGAACCATAACCGTAGATCTCAGTAGTGATTTTTTTCCTTGTGTAAGGTTTACGCATTTACCTAGCATGGATTCCACCCAGCCACTGCTGACTGGCTTGAAGTAAACCAGCAAAACAAATAACAACCAACAACAGCCTCCCTTAATTAAATTTGCTTTTGAAATAAGGAGAGTCAGGGTTAGATTATTAGAGACTCGGACTTGTAGAAAGAGGGATGAGTGTTATCTACACACATATTTCAGGGGAGGTAAGTTAACAATCTTGTTTCTAAAAGCATCAATAGGACAAACAAGTCCTCTTCAGTTTGTCGTTTTGTCGTGACTCACCTTGTCCCGAGATGTTCTGGACGATTTGTTCTCCCGAGCGGCTTGGAGAATCTGTGGGTTGGGTGCCCTGAACCATTAAATGAAGTACTGAGTCACATTTAATATGATATATATTTGAATTCAACTCTGACTTCCCAACTACCGTACATATTTACAATGTCTATTTACAGCATACTTCAGTGATGTGCCTGCTCCGGAAGCTTTTAGAATACTGACTTCCGACCTGGGTAGAGTCTATGTTGAAAACCTGAGAGTTGCCCTCTAGCTTGTCTCTAAGCCTAAGTCCGCATCTCCCACTACTGTCTGAGAGACTAAGTCTTTCCAATATCACTTCTAACGCGGCTATGTCCTACTCCTTTCTCTCATTCTGAATGTAAGCACCTCCAGTCTTATTACCGACGTTCTTGACCTACGTAGAGCGTTCTCCTGTCCAAGACTAAAGATATCCCTTAAGCCTCTGCAGCTTGTATATATATCCTGGTCTGGCCCTTGCTAACTAGTGAGAGGGGGAACTCCCACCCTAGTACTAGTCTACCCCCAACTGGGATCCCTCTCCAGTAGGTGGTGCTATAGTGGTCAATCTCAGAACCACTTATTCTCTGTCTCACTCAGCCTAACTCATATCTCTCACTGAGTGGAATGTTTTGCCATGAAATGGAGATTTTCCGATGCTCCATCCTTCCATGAGTTATGTATTCTTTCCTTGTCTCTCCCAATGCTAATTATTCTGAATGCTGGATTTGTGCTTGTAGCTAGCCACTGTTCATTTACTCAACCCTTGGTCAGTTTACATAGATAAGATTACAACTCAATAACAAGTTACTCATAAGCCTTCCGTAGCAGGACTTGAAGAACAAGTAATTTCACATATCCTATTCTTAATGTTTCAAATATAAAGTAGCACATTTTACACAATTAATAACCATAATTCTTCTTGTAAGAAAACTCTTTATCCTTTCGTTTATACATTCCTAGTGGTCTCCTGTACTGGGGATCCACTAGTTCAATTCTAATCTCCTTAACTTAATATATGCTATGGGACTTAATATACCTTGGTTCAATTCCCGGCATCGGTGCCATCACGACACCTCCCCTACCCGGGAAGAAATGGGCGCAACACATTTGCGTCCATTTCGACTATGAGGAACTCACAGCCTCGCTTCTGATGACCTTAATGGTCTCCTGGCTATTGGTGGTGGCGTGCCTCGTTCTCTTTTCTCGTGTGAACTTGCCTCGATAACTACTACTTCTCGGGATTCCACAGGTGAACTGAGACGTCTCTCAGTGAGCCTGGGACTTTCCAGTCTCAAAAGCCCCGCAGGTGAGTCAGGACGTCTCCCAACAAGCCTGGGGTGCTGAAATATCACATTAACATTCTCTTCCGAGGTTTTCGCCTTACCTTCCTTATTGATTACAGTTTGTTTGATACAGATACTTGGACAATGCTCCTTCGCATCGTCCATACATTTACTGAAAGAGTATCCTACCTTTCTACAGGAATTACAACAACAACAATTACAACAATAACACCATATGAATAAACCCACTATACTCACCATGGTCCAGACTATGTATCTATATATATTTACATGTTGATACATGGCTTTTTGCCTTATTTCTTCCTCTTTTTGTCTGACCATGTTTTCTACTTCCTCTGTCTTATGGGTAGCCCAACGTAAGTCATCGATGTGATTTAACAAGTTAGTTGTTGCTACTTTATTTAACTCAGGGACCTGATCTAACCTTAATTCACTGTCTATCTGCTCACAGCAATCATACTGTAGTGCTATCATTGGCACTAAATCCTTGTCTTGCGTACTATTTATTTTCCCTACTCCCTGAATTTTACTATTTGGGCCATACAGTGTACACATAGGACTTATTTCTATCGTACCTGTACCCTTAAGCATGATATCACTAGTAGTATCTTTGCACATGCAAGTCACCTTTTTCTCTTCAGGGGACACATATATATATTTATTATTCTCTATGAGAATCCACATCAAGTCTCTAACGGGCAACACGCGTTTGGCACAATTTTCAGGCATTTGATTGACTCCACTAATTAATTTAACAACACAATTATTTTGCGTGTGCACCGTATTAATTGGAAACCTTACCTTGCATAATTTCCACATGGAAGTTACCTGTTTGCATTCGTTTAATTGTTCTTCACTCAACTGTGCGAATGTTTGTTTTTCCTTATCCATGACTATATAATTCTTTTCCTCGTTCACATACACGTAATGATTAGGGTTATTTATCACTTGAGTAGGAAAAGGTATCACTTTATACAATAAATAGGTTGTCTTATCTGTTAAGGGTGTTTTCATTACATACACTAAGAAATTTTTACTTAAAAACACTTCTGCTGAAGCTACCCTGTGTATAAGGTAGCCATAAGTCGACTTTAATTCAAATGGCAAGGAAATACCTCTTGGAAAATCTCCCTGCGCTTTTCTATAGGCCTTAACGATCTCATCTGGTGTAATTATCTGAGGATGTATTATCCCAGACTGAGCATTCATAATACCTTCCAATACTATACTATAATGATCATGCAACTGCATTAGAAGACCTTCAATTTCAATTAAGTGTCTATTAATAGCTATCTCCAATTCTGCTTGCCTAATCGCTCCGGCTACTTGGAGTGTTTTATTCTGTAAATACAATCTAATTTCATCTAAATTCTTACTGATTCTAAGTTTATTTGCATTTACCTCGTAGATGGTGCTGTTCATGGTTTGTAGGGTGGACTTAACAACAATCATCTGCTCTTTAGCAATTTTCATAATAGAGAGCTGCTCCTTCTCTAGCTCAGAAATCTTTCCCTCGTATCGTTCTGCATCGTCTTCGCTAAGTGTTCCAAATAACGTCTTCGCTATTGATCCTACGGCATTAATTAATCCTCTCCTTCGTCTATTCCCTTCTTCCCTTGCCACGCCTTTTGTGATCCTATTAATAACATCTTTTGATCCCTTTATTCTTTCCAAATGTGTCTGCAGCATATTTACGTCCTGCTGGCAAGTAAAATTTGAAGTAACTTCTAATTGCAAACATAGCAACCTCGTTCGTCTCACATATCTCTGAGCTAGAGCAAATGTTTCTGTCAGCTGATTCAAATTTACATACGTTACTAGGGTCCATTCTGTAGTATATAACTGCACTTCGCCCTGGTCATCGAAATATACACCAGGTGTATTCTCATATGGCGTCACTCTGACGTCTGTCACCTCTCCACCTGCCTCGAGATGAGACGACATCATCATCCACAGGGTTACTACGATGTGGAACCAACTCGTTATCTCCGCCATCGTCTTCTGTCAACTGTAAGGTACGACAGGAAATTCGTTACCTAACAATTATATTATTCCCAAACTTAATTTCTATTACTTAACTGACTGTTTACATTCCCTCATTATTAACCTAGCTAATTTCCTTTATTTGTCTACCTCTTTTGCTATCCCACTTAGCTCTCACAGGAACATCCTTAGTCTATTTTTGTGAACCTTTGTTCTCTTTCCCTTTTTGTTCAATTGTAAGGTGCAATTTACACCTGATACGCCTACTATGATGTATGGACCTTCAAAAGGTGGGCTTAATTTCCTGGATTTCCCTCGTCGCAGTGCGTCATTACGTAACAAAACTTTATCTCCTACTTGGAAGGTTACTTCGTTTTGCTTCTTGTCATAGTCCTGCTTCTCTCTTTCTTTTCTCTCTATTAAGGTTCGTCTTGCTGCCTCGTGGTTTCTCCTTAACTGCTGGGTTAGCTCCTCAACCACTGTCTGATACTCGTTATAACCTGACTCAGGTGGTTTTTGCAATACTCCTGGGATGTTTGCCTTCTTACCGAATATCAATTCGTAAGGCGTGAACCCCGTACTTGTGCTCTTGGTCGTGTTGTAGACAAAAGCTGCCGTTGGGAGATACCGGTCCCAATCGTTCTGTTCATTGGCACAAACATAGTGCCTAAGGTACTCCACTAACACTTTATGGGATCTTTCAATGCTCCCATTTGACTGTGGCCTGAACGCTGTGGTGTGAGTTTTCTGTATCCTCAACACCTTACAGAGTGTTTTGAACACCTCGCTCATGAAGTTACTACCCTGATCAGTCAATATCTGGTTGGGTATCCCGTATATACTGATGACATTATTTATTAATGTACGTGTCACCGTATCTGTTTCTTGATTTGGCATTGGACTTGCCACTAGATACTTGGACAGCTGGTCCTGGCAGGTGAGAATGTACCTGTTACCAGCTTCCGTCAAAGGCATAGGGCCTACTACGTCAAGCGACATCTTCTCGAAGACTGTGCTTGGAGTATCTGTAATTACCATGGGGGCTCTGATGTCTGGCCGAGTCCCCTTATTTCGCTGACATGATGGACAAGAGCGAATGTACTCTTCTACGTCCTTTTTCATACCCTTCCACTGTATTCGCTCGCTCAGTCTTGCGAATGTCCTCGCAATCCCTTGATGGCCTCCTATTAATGAGTTATGACACTCCTTCATTATGGCTAATTTCTCCTCCTCTCTTAGCCCTTCTATTTCTCCTTCCGGTGAACTACCTTCGGGCTTGGATTCCTCTGCCTTAGCGTCCTCGGAGCCCTCGTCCGTGGTGTAGCCGACTTCGATTCCCTCTGCCTTGGCGTCCTCGGGTTTTGAACTCGCTACTCTAACCTTAACGTCACCAGGATACTGAGTGTCTCTTCTGACCTCCGTCTGGGGTCCTTTCCGAGCTGAACTGACCACTCTAGTTTGGCTCTTCTCTACAATGGGATTACGACTCAGGGCATCGGCGTTACAGTTCCGCTTACCCTGCTTGTATTCTATGACAAAATCGTACTCTGCCAGCTTTAACCTAAACTTCAGCAGGCGTGAAGACGGGTCCTGCACATTGAAAACCCACTTCAATGGCTTGTGGTCCGTCACTACAGTGAAATGCCGCCCAAATAAGTACGGCCTGAAATACTTCACTGCCCACACTATTGCCAATAATTCCTTTTCGGTTACACTGTAATTTACTTCTGCCTTGTTAAGCGTCCGGCTTGCATAGGCAACTGGAAGATCCTTCCCAATGGGTCCTTGTGACAGTACTGCTCCAACCGCCTCGTTGCTTGCATCAGTGGTAACAACGAAGGGTTTTTCAAAATCTGGATATTGCAGTACAGGCTCCTCTATTAGCCTTCGCTTCAGTGTTTCAAACGCTTGCTCCTGTCTGTCTCCCCACACAAAGGGAACGTCTTTCTTTACTAATTCATAAAGTGGCTTTGCAATTTTACTATAGTTAGGGATGAACTTCCTATAGTACCCACTCAGCCCGCAGAACTGCTTGATCTGGCGGCTAGTGGTCGGCCTGGGAAAATCCCTGACTGCCTGGACCTTTTTAGCATCTGGGTGGACTCCCTCTTCCGTGATTACGTGCCCTAAAAATGCCACCTCGGCCCTTAAAAATTCGCACTTATCAGGCTGGAGTTTTAAATTATTCTCTCGCAGCCTCTGGAGTATTACTCGTAACTTGGCATTGTGCTCGTCTACTGAGCTACCATACACAATTATGTCATCCAGATAACATAAACATTTAATACCAGTTAACCCTGTTAGCACAGTGTTCATCAGCCTTGTGAATGTGGCTGGGGCATCTCTGATACCCATCGGCATTCTCTTATATTCATACTTCTGCCCTAGTGCTGAGAAGGCGGTCTTGGGCCTATCTTCAGGCTTCAGTAGCACTTGGTAGTACCCACTCGCTAAATCTAGAGTCGAGAAATATTTAGCCTTTCCAAGGGCATCTAACAATTCGGAAATTAATGGTAGGGGATAACTAACTCCTATTGTAACCTCATTTAATTTCCTATAGTCTATAACGACCCTCCATTTCTGTATGCCTGAGGCATCTAGTTTCTTTGGGATTAAAAGTAACGGCGCATTGCAGGGTGACACACTGGGACTGATTATGTCAACCTCCAACAGTTTATCTATTTGTTTTCGTATCTCTCCCTTCTGTGCTTCTGGGAGCCTATAGGGCCGTACGTTAATAGGAGGTTGTTCCCTAGATATTGGAATCTCATGCTGTATTACCTTCGTATGGGTCAACTTGTCCCCCTCTAAGTGAAATACATCATCATACTCTGTACAGATGGCCAATATTTTCTCTGCATCTACCTTTGTTCAAATGGTCTATCCGCAGCTGTTCGGTCACTCTCTGTGAGCGCAACTTTCCGAAACCTAAACCATTGTCTTCGGTCTCCTTGGTTAGCCTTACCCTTTTCCCTTGTGACAGGCATGTGTAATCAACCTCATGAATGCATACCACAGGGCTCTGTATCTCTACTTCTTTCTCGGTGGTGTTAATAATGCTTACAATAGCCTCATTTCTCTGGGACCTGGTTAAACATTCGGCTAAATACACCCCTGGTGCTACTTCTGCTCGCTCTATTACGCCAACAGGTAGATTCTTATTTACCTCAATGGCCACTACCTTCTCGGTCCTAGGTTCGAGACGGATCAGCTTTGTCTCTCGAGCCCCCATTGAGTACCTGGTCCCTTTTATTATGACGTAGCCTTCCTTGTAATTTATTACGCCATCTGACAAGAGGTCCTTCCCAATAATGCCATCTTGGGTCAAGTTAATGTCTTTACCCACTACATGGAAGGTGTGACTGGAACCACTTATCCCAAACCGTACCGTACCCTTGGTATATAGCTTGCCTTCACTGACCCCGGTGAGTTCTATGACATGTCCCCTCATAATTGCGCATACTTTTGGTACGCTTCCTTCTTTGACCAGGCTAATTTCTGACCCTGTGTCTAACAAGAATCGAAGCGGTTTCCCTCTCTGGACGATGCTAAGTAACATTGTGCCTTCGTCATCTGAACTTTCGAGACTTATTTTTCTACGGGATTCCGAGGTTGTCTCCGGCCTTCGGTCCCTGCTTAGTTTGTTGCTAACCTGGTTTTCATAGCCTGTCCTTGGCTACTCACTGATCCAAACGGACCCTCCTTGGTTTGTTGCAACTCCCTGTCACCCTTGTCTCCCGATCTTCGGAAGACTTTCATGTCCGTTCTCCCTGTCTGCTGACCCATTGTTTTCGTGCGACAGTACCTCTGTAAGTGCCCCGCTTTCCCACAAGCATAGCACTGTTTAGTGGACTGTTTACCAAGTACATTTCTCCAACAGTCCCTTTCCAAGTGACCATCTCTACCACACGAATAGCATCTCGTTATTTCGGTATGTTGTCTGTTAACCGGTAGCCTGCAATTATCTTGCTCATGCCCTTTCCTATTGCAATTGTAGCAAGTTCGTGTACCCCTGGTACTCTCCCTCATGCCCGCCTTGACTGTGCGGACCGTTCGCGTTTCTACACCTACTTGGTCCCTTTGCTTCTTTCGGCAATCTCTCTCTATGTGTCCTTGTTTCTTACAATACCGACACGTTAGCGTTGTCGGTGGTCTTTTTAATTCTGACTCTCCGATAGGTTGACCCTGTGTTTCCTTTCTCGGACTTGTACATTGCCTAGCTAGGTGGCCCTCTTTATTGCAATTGTAGCAAATCACCCTAACCATTGCTGTTCTAGGCTTAGGATGCCACCTTCCTTCTGGTTTTGCTACATTAGGCTTGTTAGTTTCAATTCTCCGTGTGAACCCTAGTGTGTTCCGCCTACTTTGCAATCCATCCTTAGCCTGTTTGGATATAATGACTGCTTCTTCCTGCCTAGCTATTGCCACGGCTCTTTCAAATTTTAAAGGTTGCTGATCCTGCACTCTACATTGGATTCTTGGGTTGTTTAACCCTTGTGTGAAACTAGCCACTCCTATCTTTCTCACGCACTTCAGCTGTGCCTGCCTATCCTGTAGGCATTCGCCCTCCAATAAAGCATCCCTGAAAGCTGACGCCATCGTGTCTACGCGATGCGCCCAGGATGCTACACTCTCTCGCGGTTCCTGACTGCTTTGGAACATTTGGCAGATATATAGATCTAACGTGCCCTGCCTACCATAATATTCATTTAGCGCTACTTTAGCGTTCTCCCAGTTAGTAATATCAGCTCTTACCAAGAGCTTCTCTCGGGCCTTGCCTGTAATTTTTGTCAATATATATTTAAAGAAAAGTGCCTGATCATTCTCCCTGATCATGCGTACAGCCGCATCTACGTTGGCAAGAAACTCTCGTAGTCTGTCTGGCTGACTACCGTCAAATTCTCGACCAATCAGTCTGTGTCCCTCTACTACAGTAACATACGGTCCTTCTAAGCTACGTGCATCATCATCATCATCAGCCTCTGCTATCTGAAATTCTGGCCTTCCTGCATTTAAATCTACATCCTCCTCCTGACTTGCCATACTGAATTAAAGTGGACTCACCCTACGATGTCTTCTGTACTGCTGGGCTTGTTGGCTGCGATCCGTGTAGGCTGCTTAATAGGCTGCTGGGCTTGTTGGCTGCGATCCGTGTAGGCTGCTTAATAGGCTGCTGGCTTGTTGGCTGCGATCCGTGTAGGCTGCTTAATAGGCTGCTGGGCTGCTGGCTCCCTGCAGCTGGGCTGGATTGTGGCTCCTACGATGCGCGGTTCGATCTTCTGCGATGCGCGGTTTTCGAACAATCTTCTTCGGTGCGCGGTTCAATCTTCTGCGCTGCGCGGTTTTCGGACAATCTTCTTCGGTGCGCGGTTCAATCTTCTGCGATGCGCGGTTTTCGGACAATCTTCTTCTCGAAGTGCGCGAACATCGGACTGATATGGTTCTACTGTTCGTCGGAGTTCGAACTAAGGGCACCCCACACCTGACACCAAAACGTAAGTCTGTCGTGACTCACCTTGTCCCGAGATGTTCTGGACGATTTGTTCTCCCGAGCGGCTTGGAGAATCTGTGGGTTGGGTGCCCTGAACCATTAAATGAAGTACTGAGTCCCATTTAATATGATATATATTTGAATTCAACTCTGACTTCCCAACTACCGTACATATTTACAATGTCTATTTACAGCATACTTCAGTGATGTGCCTGCTCCGGAAGCTTTTAGAATACTGACTTCCGACCTGGGTAGAGTCTATGTTGAAAACCTGAGAGTTGCCCTCTAGCTTGTCTCTAAGCCTAAGTCCGCATCTCCCACTACTGTCTGAGAGACTAAGTCTTTCCAATATCACTTCTAACGCGGCTATGTCCTACTCCTTTCTCTCATTCTGAATGTAAGCACCTCCAGTCTTATTACCGACGTTCTTGACCTACGTAGAGCGTTCTCCTGTCCAAGACTAAAGATATCCCTTAAGCCTCTGCAGCTTGTATATATATCCTGGTCTGGCCCTTGCTAACTAGTGAGAGGGGGAACTCCCACCCTAGTACTAGTCTACCCCCAACTGGGATCCCTCTCCAGTAGGTGGTGCTATAGTGGTCAATCTCAGAACCACTTATTCTCTGTCTCACTCAGCCTAACTCATATCTCTCACTGAGTGGAATGTTTTGCCATGAAATGGAGATTTTCCGATGCTCCATCCTTCCATGAGTCATGTATTCTTTCCTTGTCTCTCCCAATGCTAATTATTCTGAATGCTGGATTTGTGCTTGTAGCTAACCACTGTTCATTTACTCAACCCTTGGTCAGTTTACATAGATAAGATTACAACTCAATAACAAGTTACTCATAAGCCTTCCGTAGCAGGACTTGAAGAACAAGTAATTTCACATATCCTATTCTTAATGTTTCAAATATAAAGTAGCACATTTTACACAATTAATAACCATAATTCTTCTTGTAAGAAAACTCTTTATCCTTTCGTTTATACATTCCTAGTGGTCTCCTGTACTGGGGATCCACTAGTTCAATTCTAATCTCCTTAACTTAATATATGCTATGGGACTTAATATACCTTGGTTCAATTCCCGGCATCGGTGCCATCACGACAGTTTCATTATCAACCTACAGTAAATCGCCGTTTCCGTATGGGATCGCAAGAAGCACTTCAATCCTAATCAAGCATTTCAGTCGGAGGTTAGATATGTTTGAAAATTAAGTAAATCCGATGTAGCAAATTAGTCTTTCTCTACAAATTCACCTTTTGTAATCAGTTAGTTTAGGAATGGAGAGTTTTCAATAGAACTACGCGAAAATCGAATAATTTTAAATACAACTTAGAAACTTGTTTCTAGGATGAGTTTCACAACAAATGATTTTTACCACGAAGTGTTAAATTATTTTGAGGATGATATTGTAAGAAAGTTTTCTGCTTTTTGGATTCCGATTCCATCTAAAGCATAAATTGTTAGTAATCAAATTATGAACCGTCAATGACCACCGAAGAAATATAAGCCTACCATCGTTATAAATTACTACATGAATGTGTCTTACGTTTTTTGAGAAAATCTCAATTGGGAATGCAAAAGTAAATAACAACTTTCTTAAAAATCAGTTTTAATTCCACTATGTAGATATTTAAAATATGTATTCGAATTTCCCAGAAAAGTCCTTTTATGTGGTATCATTATAATTTTTTAAAAGACGTTCAGGTGACGGCGTTTAACGCTTAAGAACCGTGTAGGCCTTCAAGGTGCTGTTGCTGGGAAAAATTAACATAATTTTATTTACCGGTATCTAAATATTTTTTTTAGTGGTTTGACGTCGCACTAGCACACACAAAAGGTTTTCGGAGACACTGGACTGAGAAAGGGCTATAATTGCGAAGGTAGCGTCCGTGGCCTTAACTGAGGTACAGTCCAAGAATATCCCTGGTGTGAAAAGGGGAAAGTACGGAAAAACACCTTCAAGACTGCCAACGGTGCGCTTTGAACGCATATTCCCTGAATGCAAGCTCATAGCTGCATGACCCAAACCCCAAAGCTAACTCGCTCGGTATTAGGCCTATAGACCTGAAAATCCAAGCCCTGGTGATCATTACAAAATGCGATAAAGTAATTGCTTCTCTTTCAGTGCATGATTGCACCATTATGCATTTCGAATACGTATTTCGAATTTTGACAACGACAATGAACCTAGGAATGTTGACATTTAAGTCTTTAGAATCTCGTGTCATTTCCATAGTGGGTATAATGCATAGACGATATAGAAGGAAAAGATCAGGAGGTAACCAAAGGAGGCGTGACAGTATGAGTCTTAAGTGGAAGCAATACCAGACTCATCTAGAGCTTCATGATTATCATTATCAAACATTGTACAGGGTAACTGAACTTGATGAGCGATACTTTAAAATATTTTCTTTTTCAAGTCTGTTAATAAAAATGAAAATCGTTTCATTTCAGCTACCGAATTGCAAATTTTGAAGTGGTGCCATATAGGCTGCTTATCTACCAATCTTGAGATTTTGTTTGTATTACTTTCTAGCAACAATAGAATTCTGCATGACAGTGGCTATTACTCAGTCAACTTAATATTCTCAGGTGACATCGATTATGCTGAATGGTCAACGTTACAGGCCTTCGGTTTATAGAAGCCTGGATTCCATTCCCGGCTGTGTCGAGGACTTAACTACGTATAGCTAATTTCTCTGGTTCCGGGACTGGGTGTTTGAGTTAGTTTTAATATTCTCTTCGTCTACATACAACGCACCACATTGCCAACCGCCACAGAAACACACACACAGTAGTGAATACATTCCTCCACACAGGACTGGCGTCAATAAGAACTCCCGAACATAAAACTATGCGCAATATACATGAAGTGCTGACCGCAATAAATTGGGAAAAGGTTAGCAACATAAAGGAGAAGGAGAGGAGGAAGACAGTGAGTAGTACCAGAGATCTTTAACGTGCGAACAATGACATGGAGTGCCAAGAATTTTGTCTATCCTTCAAAACTAAACTACCTCACCAGGGTGTTAATTTTGTTGTATCGTTTTAGTTAGGACATTAATAGCACACGAGGTTTAAATGAATTATATAGCAAATTATATCAGAGTTTCTAAAAGTGAAATATACTTCAGGTAATCGTACTTTATCGATTTTTCCACAGAAACCCGATTATCACAGATCGCATAATACTGAACTTAACAGATAAATGATGTTGAAATACAAATAAGCAAAGCTGTCACCATTGATGAAACATGTCGAAAGGAAACCTTTCACTTCTTTCCTTTCTATGTGATAACGCCTGTAAAAAGAAAACTTGATACATTGTAACCTTGGTGTAACAATGAGCTCACATTCATGCTAGGAGTTTCGGAACTAAAGATCCTATCCGAATGACTCAGGTACCGCTTGATTGGAAACAGGAGACATGAGAGAAAATATGTTACTTGGAGGGCTTCAGTGAAATACGCCGGATGGGAGGGGACTTAAAAAAGTTACGATTTTGAGGTATATGGTTTGGTTTACAATTAACAACGTCGAAACCAAAAGACATACGAAGCTAGTTAGGATGTCTAATGATAGAATATTTGACGCATTTCATTCTCGTAATAAAATGTACTGAAATACAAAATAATGGCATGGTAAGAGAGAGGCCCAAAATTTGAAGTTGGAATTTATTTTGACAACTCACAGTATTGACTGTCTAAATATTAGTTTCGACCCTTAAGTGGGTTACCGATAGAAAGTACACTCTTATCCCGAAATGATGATGTCATGAATGTTCCTGTACAACGCTTAGGGTCAGCGTTTAAACAGGGTGAAAATATATTTTGCTTCATATTGACTTCTGATTGTAAATTCTGACCCATGGTGTGTGTAGCACTGAACAGAGAATCTTACGCCCGATATAATGGTATAATTGGAGTAGAAATAGGAGAATTAGGGAAGATGTTATATAGTATACGAAGTTTCATATATTACCAAATGTTTTAAACGTTGTCATGCTTGGTATCCTTGAAAATCGGAGTTCGAATAGTATTCATCTCTGCCACTATAACTCTTCTTAGACTTCAACTTCACAAATAATATCCACACGGAATCATATGACTTACACGAGCGCACGCGTCGAATGGTACGGAGTGATACGGAGTGGCACGGTTCGAGCGTGCTCGAGCTACATAATTAATAACCATAACGGTTAGATAATAACATCTTGCCCACTACGATGCCACTTGTAGTTATCATCGGGCAATTGTTAAGAAAATATACAGCAATAAACAAAACGTGAAATAACTTCGGTGTATTAGAAAACCAGGTCGAATATTAATTCTTTTATTAGTAAGTCATACAAGCAGACTCCATTAAATTAATCTAGAATCTAATAATTTCCATACGTCTGTACACCTTCTTTCTTTATACTAACATTCCTACATGAAATATCACAATCCTGGGGAAATTCATTGTTGCAGTATACACACCTTAGCTAGAACGATAATTTCTCAATATACATGTATAACGAGGCTAAAGGAATTTACTGTTTACGACGCAACCTTGTTAATGATACACGAACCATGACACGAAATAACCCAAGTAACAGCCCAGTAACGCGATAACGTAATCTGGAGACAATATTCCGTTGTTTAAAGTCGAAATAACTCTATTAAATTCCATACTGTACGTACTATGTTGCGTAGAACATTGGCTTATAATGGCTTTCCTAATGTTCTTCAAATCGAATCGTTCCATGTGCATACACCATTAATTCAACCATCATTCTTGATACAATATTAATTCCATAACGGCCTGGTGAACGTGACTCAAACACCATAACCAGTCTTTCTAAGTAAGTTGAATTTTTAGCACTGGCAACTACTTATTTTCGAGATACATAGCATACGTTCAAGTTTCTATGTTTTTCAAGCCTTCGATGTATCCACCAGCATTGCGTACAACCTGTTCTCAGCGACGAGTAAGCCTCTGTATACCGCCGGCACTGCTTAATCTCTTTTTGGTGCGAAAGAGGTCGATTGCCTACAGAACGTCTTCAGCCGTTCGGAAGCGAATTCCATGCAGTGGGTCATTCATTTTAGGGATTGAGTCGAAGTCGCAGGGACACATTATCCATAAGCCACCCATCATTCTGCACATGCAGCAGGAGTGGTATCTGATTTGTTCAGTTGCTGGGACTGAGAATTGCTCTTGCATCCCACATAGGTACTCTCCGGATTTGAGTCCGAAAGTCGAAAGTAGGTTCATTTCAACTTTTATCTGTCTGTCAGTAATTTTGTTAAATTTCGTTTCTGACATCATGGGAAACGACAAAAATAATCTCGAAATTCGGCATTTAGGTTCAGGGGTGAGCACAAGACTACAAATCCTTTTATTGGTATACAGTGTCATAACAATATTAAGGGGTCCAGAACAGGAAATATCAAATTTTTCCTTTTACGTTAGGTGTAATGAAAAATTGTATAAAATTGTATTCTTCTTCTTACCCTTTCTCCCAAAGTCTTTGGGTCAGTACGTGTGTGGATTTGTCCAAGTGTTACGGCTGGATGTCATTCCTGACGCCAGTCCAATGTGAAGGATTCATGTTCCTGTGGTGTTTAGTAGTGTGATGTGTAGATCAAAATGCGTTATTGAAACGAACACAAACACAGTCCCAGAGCCATATGAATTAACGATGCACAGTTAAAATTCCCAGCCGGGAATCGAACTCAGTCCTTCTAAACCGAAGGTAACTACGCTGAACATTCAGCCAAGGAGCGAAACTTGTACAAAATATTACAATAATAACAAAGTTTAATTCGCTTTTATTGTACGAGGAATAATAAATAGAGATATTCGTGTTAACTATATTTCCAAATACAGATATATCAGAAAATACTAATTCTACGTAAAAAGTATAATTAACAACAAATATATAAACATTTCATTTCTAGTTCTTTAAATCTGAAATAACTGTTACCGTAGAAGGTGTAATAATGGAGATATTCACGAATTTAGATGTTTGTGCAAAGCCCATCAACGGCAAACAAGCAGAGTATTTAAGAAACATCTAATGGTCACTTTCCAACTTTATTGCTTGATCGTAGGATAGGCTGCAGAGCTTTCATGTCAATTAGCTTCTCCTGCTGACCTTATGGTTCAGACTTGTTCAATAATGATGATGGGTAATATATGTGTTGAGTATACAGAGCGAAGGCTGGTTGGATCCTTAACACCTCCACGAACTGTCTTAGATGGCCTAGTCATCACTGAAGAGGCGTTCTAGGGAAATGAAGACTGAAGCATTTCTCCGTTACTTTCCTAATTGTGTCAGAAGTTGCTGTTATATATCAGTCTGCCAAGCCCACTACAATACACACACACACACACACACACACACACACACACACACACACACACACACACACACACACACACACACACACACACACACACACACACCAATCGAAGTTATAAGCAGCACTTTCATACCATTCAAAACAGGGACTGGAACTGCATTACTTGCATCGCTCGTACCTCGCTCACGTTCATATTGTCAAAAACTAAGACAAGGAACAAATTTATTCCAGCCCATATTAAAAGAGTGCGCTGGTAACACCAGGTCTCGCCAACAAAGCAGGACGGGAAGTACAGATATTTTGAAACAGAACTGAGATGTTCATTTTTTTTTTTTTTTTTTTTTTGGGAATGGAAGCACGAAATCTCTCGATTCCTTGTTTGTAAGTTAATCATCTTCAGTGACAGTAATATGAAAGAAGTGAAAATGGGACCACCCTCGAGACCCACATTCAAATATCCCATTATTCAAACATAAGATGATAATAAAAATGTTATTGTTTTAACTTCCCACTAACCACTTTTTGACGGTTTTTGGAGAAGCCGAGGTGCCAGAATTTTGTCCCGCATGAGTTCCTTTACGTGCCAGTAAATCTACCGGCACGAGGCTGACGTATATGAGCACCTTCAAATACCACCGGACTGAGTCAGGATCGAACCTGCCAAGTTGGGGTCAGAAGGCCGGCGCCTCAACGGTCAGACCGGCTCAAGCATAGGAGGTACGGTATCATGTTGCTTTGATGATGCAATTGAATCCGTCATGGGATACACCGATCGGAGGGCATATTAGCTACATGATTTGCTTGTTTTAGAATTGTGCGTTTATGAAGAATATTTACCTTATCGTCCTAGATGCCTCCTAAGAGTTACGACCACATAGCCCCAGGCTACGTAAATGACTAGCCGTTGCTACCAGTGTAGAGACAGTTTATGACATAAAATTTAGTTTTAACGACACCAGCCTCCATGGGTTTAGGCTAATATGTTAAAGGCTCATGACTATATTTTCAGGATCTCTTTAACTTCCTCTTCTCCATTTTACCTTCCCTTATCATCATGATCACTGGTTGATATCAGTAATTTGGGTTATCCTTGTTTTATCAGTACAGGGGTGGGGCAATGATATAGAGCAACAGACAACCCTAGATATCCACTCTCCGAGCGACGACTTTTCATCCGATTGGCAACTCTCCAAATAAGTCGTAAGAAGCTGAAATTTAGGACCGTTGCCGCTGTAGAATTATTTACCGAGAAAGAATGCAACAGTAGCTTTGGAAGTTAAGAGTGTAAATCGTATTCTTCACCTACAATAAGTTGTACAATGTAGGTCTGGCTTCTTGTCTCAATGGTGAGCGTAGTGGTCCTTAGTTCATTTCGAGGTAGGGCCAGGGATATCAGCCGCACTTAATTTAATTCTCTCCCTTTTTTTTTTTTGCTATTGGCTTTACGTCGCACCGACACAGATGTCTTATGGCGACGATGGGACAGGAAACGGCTAGGACTGGGAAGGAAGCGGTCGTGGCATAATTGAGGTACAGCCCCAGCATTTGCCTGTTGTGAAAATGGGAAACCATGGAAAACCATCTTCAGGGCTGCCGACAGTGGGATTCGAACCTCCTATCTCCCGAATACTGGATACTGGCAGCACTTAAGCGACTGCAGTTATCGAGCTCGGTTTTAATTCTCTTGGCTCGGAGACTGAGTATTTGTGCTCTCGTATTTTTACACACAACACATCATTCTACAAACCACCATATAAATACATAATAGTGAATAAATCACTATGTAGAGCGTTAGCGTTAGAAATGACATCCGGCCGTATAACGGGGCCAAAGCGACATTTAGAGCCGAACTCAAGTGATTGGGAAAAGGTTGGGAAGAAGAAGAATTCCTTGAACGGAGTATCACTGAACAATAAAACGTGACCATAAGTTTCTGCATTTCCTAGTGACCAGTATTATAAAGCTGCTGTTGTTTATATGCTTAAATGACACTGTATTCCTTATTATCTCTTCCGTTTACCTGCGTGTTTAGGAACTGATAGTTTATGCTAATGAAAATACGTCCATCTACTTGGATCAATGGTCAGCGTAGCCACCTTGTTTAGAGGATTCCAGGTTCGATTCCCGACCGGGTCGGAGAATTTAACCTTAACTGGTTAATTCTCCAGGTTCAAGGGATGGGTATTTGTACTGTCCCAAACATCATTGCAATTCACATACTACACCTAACACTACAATAACACGTATTTGTTTCCTATACATGGCAGATGCCACCCACCCCCGTCGGAGGGTCTGCATTACAAGGGTTGCATTAGACAAGCAATAGCGACACGAAATTATATCATACTGAAAATAGCCTATGTGCGAAAAGTGCTCTAAAATTGAAATGAGGTTCTATCTCAGAGTTGAATTACAGTAAGTCAGGCCAAACTGTTGGAAATCCGAATATATTTGGCTGTTATCACTTACAGAATTCGAGCCGTGGATCGCCATAAAATTCAGGCCCTATCTGAGAATAATAATTTTGCTTTGAAGGTGGTGTAATAAAATTTCATAAACTACATATACTTCACTTTGTGGTAGTGGAAAAGAATAATGGTTTGTATTAGCTTCAATTCTGACTGTATATTTTTAATTTAAGAAATCAAATGGGCTACGGTTCGAGTCTCAAACCTATCTATCATTATCTAATTATCGTCAACTTCCAATTATTCAGAACAAATTATTCTTCAGACATTCTCCTCTCCAAGGTTACAGAATGGTGGTACTGGGTCAGAGCGAGTCATTTAACTACAACCGCGCATATCAAAAGCAAGAGTGTAAAAAGAGCCCATATTTGCAGTAACTGGAAAAATCATGATATATATGCCCCTCATTAAAACTGTCCGTAATTGGACGCTTAATTACCCAATCGTCAATAACAGGTACGGTATCGTGTTGCTTGGATGATGCCAATAAATCCGTCACGGGATACACCGATCAGAGGGCATATAGCTGCATGATTTGACGTATTCACAAGGGGTATTTTAATTAATATACCTGTAGAAGCTTTCCTAGTTTCATACACATTGCAAATATAATTTGTCGATGGACAGTTTACTCTTACTCACGGGCCAAAGTACAGTGTCATCAAATGTAATGGATCATTAACCATAATGTCAACTCAATTTCATAAAAGTAGCTAAATAGAGCTCAAAATCCCTTGAATGCTTAAAATCTAAGAATGAAACTGTGCATGACAGTATTCGCGTACAACACAACTACAAAATGTATTTATTAATGCAAAACCTCTCATTCGATTCAACCAATGATGTAGTCACCTGGAAGTTGCCCACCATCATAAAAAAAATCAGACTTCTATTAAAAATGAACTTCCTTACACACTGTAATATGTGTTTATGATTCTCATTTTATTTGCAACTACAATTCCTCAGTAACCGTTATTAAAGATATTAAAAATACCGAGCTCGATAGCTGCAGTTGCTTAAGTGTGGCCAGTATCCAGTAATCGGGAGATAGTTGGTTCGAACCCCACTGTCGACAGCCCTGAAGATGGTTTTCCGTGGTTTCCCATTTTCACACCAGGCAAATACTGGGGCTGTACCTTAATTAAGGCCACGACCGCTTCCTTCCAATTCCTAGGCCTCTATCCCATCGTCGCCATAAGACATATCTGTGTCGGTGCGACGTAAAGCAAATGGCAAAAAAAAAAAAAAGATAATAATGGCGTGTGGCCTCAGAAATAGCCTGGTGCAGTTCTTTCGAGATGAAGCCGTATATGCAACTACTTTTCTGTGATGAATTATAATTATGAAGACGGCACGCACACCCAGCCTCCGAGCTATCGAAATTAACCTATCAAAATATCCCCAACCCGGCCGGAAATCGAATCCGAGACATTCTAGACTAATGGCTACCACAATGACCATTTAGCCACGGAGCCGGACGTTGTTAAAGATGAGAATGTGTCTCAGAAATTATAAAATATATACTGTAAAAGTGAGGAATAGCGCTAAATGTGGAATACGTAGAATGCCATACAGTAAGGTAATATGAGTCAGTAACATACTCTTTTGCCTTTGCTGGCAGGACCTATTTACAGTGCACTATGTCTTCTGGTATGAGCTAATTTTGTTACTTTCATTGATTTGTCTCTGTCTTATACTTGGCTTTGACAATATGAAAGTGACTGAGGTATGAGCAATGCTAGTAATGTTTTTCCTACCGCAGCCAGTCCCTGCTATGAATGGTGTGAAAATGTTGCTCATGGGGTCGGTTGGTGCATGCATTTCAGTGGGCTTGGCAGACTGGTATGTAATGGCAACTTCTGGCTCGGTGAGGAAAGCAACGGGAAACTACATCACTCCTCATTTCCCTAGTACGCCTCTTCAGTGATGGCTAGGCCGTCTGTGACAGCTGATGGCAGAGCTGTTGAGGATCCAACCAGCCTTAGGCCTGAAGACTGATCATGTAACATACTCTTTGTTTTAAATTCGTTCTTATCATTTACTAAATATCAAAAGACTATAATTCACGACATCTGCTTAATTGTTCTTGATATTCATAACAGTTTTATCATTTTATAGTTTTTCAACTGAGCTCTATTATGACCTGTGTTACCACATGAAAGCGGAAGTTGTACATATTTTTCAGTCCTCAGTCCGAAAGCTGGTTGTATCCTCAACAGCTCCACCATTAGCTGTTATAGATGGCCTAGGCATCACCGAAGGGGCGTGCTAGGGAAATGTGTGAAGTAGTTTCTTGTTACGTTCCTCAAACGGAAGTTATCCCGTTATAAATAATGCTGGACTTGTGTTAGAGATATATGTATCAAAATTTGAATTAGATAGGATATTTCATAACAACATATAAATATTTTTCTCATAAAATTATGTCAAACAATTCTTTCAAGGTAGATTGGAGAATTTTCTGCCTATCAAGAAAGTAGGAATCTAAAAATGGTCTAATTTTGATGGATGTAGAACTTTAGTCTTCCAATGCGTGTACTTTAGGAAATGTATGCAATTTTTTCTTACATAGTATGTCTTGAGCACTTACTTGCAATGATGGTTTTTAGCTTTCGCTACTTTTCTAATCGAATACTTTCCGTATATCACCGACAATTAGTGCTTGATTCGTACAAATAACTTTTTTCTTTATGAGTAACAGGGGAAGAGAATGATACAAATATCAATATTTTCGTGTCTCTTCTGAAATTGTAGTTATACGAGCAATTTCTCATGTCACTCATAATATTTTGATGACAACGTATGTACTTCATTCATATCTTCCATTCTTTCAGCTTATTCCTTTTATCAAATGGACGGATGAAAGTTTTCCACTCATTGCATATTTTTGAATTGATACTACGTGAAATTTAGCGGCAAATGTTGCACCACAATCACTGGTACTCGAAATTCTGCTACTACTGTAAGTTGGAACTCAAGACATAAACTACTGACTATCTCACCTCAAAATTGTAAAAATACTAACTACCAGATTTGTAAACATTGAATGATTAAATGCATGTACGTCACAGAAGCTCATGAAGGTGAAAGGAAAGTTGAATGGAAGTAATCTATGTATGGATGACATCTTTCTTATGTAATCGATGGAGGCTCACACCATCTATCAGTCAATTAAATTAATAAATGAAGCAATACTCCTGAAAAGAGACTGAATAATAAGGTAACGTTCTCTGCACGAAGCCCATGGACTGAGAAACAGGAAGTGAGAAATGATTCTATTAATACGGGCATAATGCGCAAGTTGCAAAGTTCTCGCACTTTTTAAAGTAGATGAATCGCCTCATAACGAACGCTATAAATATGCATTTATTACTGTACTGCTGCAGGTACTTCATCCCCGTCTCACATACCTACCATGGCATTATTAACGGAATTAATATGATCAACTGGGTTAGGAAAACAAAAAGGAAACAGAGGCAACAAAATAAATTCATTTAAACTGTAATACCATGTATCATTTTCATACTTTTAAATTATGCAGGATGTTTCTCACATCTGAATTACCCAACATTCCAACGATAATGGGTGTCAGTCCACTGACGAGGGCTGCTATTAAATTTTATGAGCTCATTTCCAGGCTGTGCTCATTAGAAATGAGAGGAGAGAAATCACTCTATAATCTAATTGTCAGTCGTAACTACACATGGAGCCACGTGGGATCATATTATTAACAATAAAATAAATATACATCTACCGAAAAAAAGAAATGGCGTATGGCTTTTAGTGCCGGGAGTGTCCGAGGACAAGTTCGGTTCGCCAGATGCAGGTCTTTTTTGAATTGACTCCCGCAGGCGACCTGCGCGTCGTGATGAGGATGATATGATGATGAAGACGACACATACACCCAGGCCCCGTGCCAGCGAAATTAACCAATTAAGGTTAAAATTCCCGACCCTGCCGGGAATCGAACCCGGAACCCTTTGACCAAAGGCCAGCACGCTAACCATTTAGCCATGGAGCCGGACACTTCTACCGAAGAAAAGCATAGATAAAAATAGCCGTCACATGTTAAGACTATAACATATAATCTAAATTATGCGATTACGAAGATGATGGTGATGATGGAAATAAAATTGGCCAGCAGTTTCAATTCAAATAACGCAGAATTGAAACATACATATTACTAACTTGTTCTTTTATGAGTAACAGGGAAACAGAAAGACAAATATGTTCGCGTTTTTTTTTAATTGTAGAACATTTGTCTATCAAAACACCTACCTGAAAACAAAATAAATCCATTGTCTAAGGAATGTCTTAATGTATTTTACTGCTACTAGTAATACTCTGATTACTGAGATCCGATCAGTCGGTATGGATTACGTAAACCATTTAATGTTTATTTCTTTGTATGTTTTGTACAACCTGGCGCGTACCGATTTTACGTAAATAGACAAAGCTAGTCGTATGTCATGAGATCAATAATCAACATTATGAGCTTACTATGCATAATGCTCAGCTACTTGGCTGAACGGTTAGCGTTTTAGAGGGGCTCGGATTCGATTCCCGACCGTGACGGAGATTTCAACCTTAAATTGTTATTTCCCCTGGCCCGGCTTGTACTGTCCACAACATTCTTGCAACTCACACACCACACACAACACTATCATCCACTACAAAAACACGCAGTTCACATACACGGCAGATGTCACCCTCCCTCGTTGGAGGGTCTGCCTTACAAGGGCTGCACCAGGCTAGAAACAGTCACATCAAATAAAATGTTTAAAACTATGCAGAATTAAGGTTAAGCAATATCATATCATTACCTATAAATCAACATTATTTCAATATTACCAGCAGTTGTCTCATCAAACAGTTCCGTACGTACGAGAGGATAGATCGGCTTGTCAGAGTTCCGGAAAGTCTCAAATCACCAATACTGAGTATCAAAGAACTTATCAGAAATGTCTCAAACTTAGGGTAGCTGGGCGTCGCAAGGCGAGTTTCGCGCTACTGGAAATGTAAATGATGAGAATGCCTCCAATGAAACAATTAATGAGCGGTGTGGTGAAAAAGAAAGTAATTAAACAATGGTTACATTTTCTTATAAAACATCCATTCAACAAGTGTATAGTCGCAAAAAAAAAAAGAATTATCACATCATGATACTGCACGTTCTTCGCAATTTTAATTATTATCAAAATATAATTCATCTCCCATGTAGACAATAAACCTGTGGATACCCACAATAACATTATAAATATAGGTTCACTAGCAAATGTACCCGTGCTTCGGTATACGGATATCGAAGTAAATTACTGTACAAGCAGTGAATAAGATTTTATTTTAAATTGAATGTCTGTTAGCGTTATCCAAGAAATAGCATCGGGAGGTCCCCGAACGTTGTTTCCAATTTAAAGTGCAAGTTGCGCAGTTGTGATAATACCGACAGACTCACTTGCCTACTGCCACTCACAATCGAGTTGGGAAGTTTCAGTGTGATAGAAGGCCCCTTTGTCTATTGTGAGTGCACAATCTATTTTGGGAGTTTTCATTACAATGACAGGCCCCTTTCCTACTACCAGACGTAATCAGGCAGGAGAGTTTTGAAGAAAATTGCATGCTCCCTTGCCTTCTGCCAGTCAAATCGAAAATGGAATTATTCATTACAATGGTAGGCCCTTCTTACTAATGCCAGTTACGCAGGAGTTGGAGAAGGACTCCATTCCTACTGCCAGTCAAAGTTGATGAGGGGAACATTGATTACAATAGCAGGCGCCCTCCTGCTGACAATCACTATCGATTTGTAAAGTATTAATTATGATGGCTAACACACCCTTTCTAGGTCGCTACAAATCGACTTCAATGAATATGTATAGATCAACATACGAAAGTATATGCATGTTTACTATATTGCAGACCTTAATTAACTGATTAACAGCTGCTGCTAAACGGTACGTTATATGGACAAACGGACTGCACCACAAGATGCCTCTTATAGCGGTCTAACTGGTTGATCATGTGACATTTTCTCGTCTCTATTCTATTTATGAGTTAGATTGAGTTAGAAACTTTGAATAGGGAGAAATATGGGTAAAGTGTTCACACACTGCAATTTTTTCGGATACTTATACCTAGGTATGCCAGCAAGAAACATAGAATTTGGCTCACATATGGCTACTGGGAGGGCCAATGTCCGTGCCGAATTCGATGATTCTGTCTTTCCTACAAGTGTGTTAAACTATAAAGTATACGTGTAAAAACTGCCAAATTCACGTAAAATCGAGAAACACAGCCAAATCTAATGCATACGGGATAGTGATACGACAAAACTCATAGGACCAAAGTTGCAGATCACTCCAAATTAAACGGAGATTGTGCCATCCGTTTTGTGATACGAGACTTACCGTTTAGCCACGAAATAAATCGAATCGAAGGTCTGTACTGTCATTAAAATTGCCTCCATATTTCCATATTTTCCGGGGGTAAAAAGTGAAAAATTCAAATATTTTGGAATTTTCCGTCAGTTAAAACCTATCATTTTTACCAAATTTAAATTTTCTAGCTCGTCCGTCACATTGTGCCGCCATCTTGATTTTAGGGAGGGGGCTAAAAATGAGGACTTTCAGGAAACGAAAGCTAAAATATATGCAGATGGTCATTATTACTCCTGAAACCGTTAACTGCACGAAAATTTCGCCAAAATAGTCAATGTACAGACACATGGTCGTTACGATTTTATGTATATAAATCAGTATCATTATAAAATATTTCAACACTTATTTGACTTCTTTTCAAGCCCCCATTTAAGTGGATTTTTTCGAAAACAAAAATACCTGTTTCTTTATTTTTAATAAAGATTCCAAATTCTAATTTTCACGTCCACAACATCTTCAGTTTCTGAGATATCAGTATCCTAATAAAAACAAGTCAACCCCATTTTCAGTCCTTTTTACCACACCCTCTTAAGTGGCTTTTCCGGAAATAAAAATGCGCCTTTCTTTATTTTTAAAAGAGATTATTAATACCAATTTTCTCGTCTGTAACATGTAAAGTTTTTGAGATATACTGTATACTCATTTTAAAAATTTACCCCCTTTCACACTTCCTCTTAAGTGGATTTTCCCAAAACAATATTCTTGATATTCTCGTTTTAAGAATTCGCCCTTTTTCACTCCTGTTCACCCCCTCTTAAGTGGACTTCCCGAAAACAAAAGAATGTTTATTTTTAAATGAGATTCCAAATACCAGTTTTCATGTCTGTAACATCTTCAGTTTTTGAGATATCCTCATAAAAGGTTTTCAACCCCCTTTTCACCATTTTTCATCTACCCCCCCTAAAGGAATTTTCCGAAAGCAAAAAAACACGTTTTACTTTATTTTTAAACTAGATTCCAAATAGGTACTAATTTTTACGTCTGTAAACTGTTAAGTTTTGAAATATAGATGTTCTAATTTAAACAATTCAACCCCCCCCCCCCTCAAATTCAGCCACTTAGCGCCGGAATATCATAAAATCCTCCTTTAGTGTGCACCTACACTGTAATATAAATATATCTCCAAAATTTTGTTTCTTTATTTCGAGTATTTTTGGCTGGGCGTTGATTAGAGCCAGTCGGACAAGTCTTGTATAACCTATATGGAAAAGATCATTGTTTCTGTGAAAAGTGTATGACAATTCCATGTGCTCATTGCTTTGTTGAGCGATGGACTGGAATCAGTTGGACGCGAGATGCTGTGTTGTTGCTTTAAGAAATGAAACGTCGAAACCTGGCTAGTTATTTTATTTCGACAATACCAATCACGCAGTACGTATTCTTGTAAAATATTCCTCGCCTAAACAATCAAACCATGTAACTGTTATGACTGACAAAAAGAATCTCATTTACTATATGATTAGACCGCCTGGTGGCTATGATCGTTAAGGCGTTGAAGTCTAAACGCCCTGACACCATGGTTAGCCGGTTCGAGTCCCGTTGGTCGAAAATATCTTCACCATCAGAATGTTGGTCGGCAGGGTAGGGGAGGCGGTGTATACAATTTCGAATCACTAGATTGCGTGCCAAAAACCTGGATTCCATTCCAAACCTCTCCGCAGTGCTCATATGGAGTGAGGGCATATGGCGCTGTTGATGGTGATTCGTCTGTCGGATGGAGACGTTATGTCTTCAGTAGATCCGCTGGTGCTATTCGATAGGAGTAGGCTATGTGCTGGCACCGGGTTTCACCCTTTTCCTTCCTACTATCATATATCACGTTATTCATTTCATTTCATTAACTCCTCTGATAAGGTTGACGTCAGGAAGGGCATCCGGTCATAAAAACCCGCCACGGCATATTCATCTCACCTCATACCCGACCCCCTAGGGAAACGGGACAAACAAGCAAACATCTACCATCTGATTATAAAAATACTGTAATTCATGTTTGGAATGCTTTGTCTTCTGGGCAACTCCGATCTAGGTGAAGCTGAATAACAATTGTCATTGAAATAAGTCCATAATGAATTATAATTAATTTATTTCTTTTCAGGTCAATCTACCGAGTTCGGATTTACCCCTCCAGTGAGTATTTTTATATAATCATGTTATGTAAAAGCATGGTATCATTTGCATCGTAACACTATTTCTACAGAATGTTTAATGTAGTTATGATTCGTGGTGTGGATTACTGTAGTTAATTCCTATTTCTTGAACCATGGGCAACGGCTGAGTGGCCTAATAAGTGGTCCTCAGAGTTTGGATACCAATTACTACGGAATAGGGGTGGGCATCTCGGATATATTCTGAGTCATGACTCTCATTGTGATCAGAGGACTAAGACTATAAAATCTACCGGTGATCCCAAAATTGAATTCGATTGTGAGCTATCAATATAAATGGGACTTATGAAAGAAAGAAACTATAACTGTCTGAGTCAGCACAGAGGATGCGTCTGAAAGTGTTAGGGAGTTAATGATATTCGGAGAAGTGGTTATGTGAACAGGTGTTAAAAAGCGAAGTGCAGGAATGTTCATCAAGAATACCATGGCACGTAAATTAGCGAATAATATGAGTGGAGTTAGCAGTTGGAGGAATTAGGACAAGAATATTTTAGTGGATTCACAATGTGAGGGTGCAGAAGAGGATGAAATTTACAAGTTTTATGAAGTACTGAGTGACATCGTAGTCAGGGTTGATAGCAAGGATAGTGCTATTGGGCGATTTCAATCGGAGAGTTGGAAATAGAACTGAAGGATGAGACACCCTGCTTTACAAGGAATCTAATCCATAACATCCAAACTTTTCATCAGAAATGAGAGGAGAGAAATCAGAAATCACTCTAGAATGTAATTATCAGGTGTAAGTACAGACGGGACCACGTGGAATCATATTGTTAATTACAAAATTAATGTTTTTATACAGCAATTGTACTGCAGTGAGAATTGATGGTGAAATGGGTTCTATGTTCAACGTACTTAAAGGGGTTAGACAAGGCTGTAATCTTTCGCCTTTGTTGTTCATAGTTTACATGGTTCTTCTACCAAAAAGTATAAAGAGTTAGGGAGGGATTCAATTAGCTGGAAAATGCCTTTGACTTGGTCTTGATGGCAGATTGTGCTGAAGTTTGCAATACGGTATAATATCTTGGAACCTGAAAATAGGTGCAATGGTTATGATATGAAAAGTAGGATTTCCAAGACTGTAGGCCTACTAATGTCAGTAGGACAGAAGCCACAGAAATTTGAATGTTATGTTGGGAATACAAAACCGGAACAGGTAGATCATTTCTTGTATTTACAGTAGGATACGAACTCTTCCAGGACGGTAATATTGTAAGTGAGATTGTATCAAGGTGCAGCAAAGCTAGAGCAGTGAGCTCGCAGTTACAATCAACAGTATGCTGTAAAAAGGAAGTCAGCTCCCGGATGAAACTATATACCAGTCAGACCGACTTTTCTAAACGTGAGAGGAATCTGGGTGGACTTATTTATAAGTTAGAAGTGACAGAGTTGATGGCAGTCAGAACGATCGCTGGTACAAACAGGTGCGAAATGGCAAGAGGGTATTCGAAACGAATAAAGACTAAGTTAGGAATGAACTCGGTGGCTGAAACGGCACGATTTGGTGGTGAGGTCATATGAGGCAAATGGATAGGATAGGTTACTTAGGTGAAAAATGAACTCGGTCATGGAGGGTAAGAAAAGTAGAGGGTGAACAAGGCGACGATGGTTAGACTCGGTTTCGGATGATTTAAAGATCAAACGCATGATTTTAAAGGAGGCCATCGAGATAGTTACAAGTAGAGGATTGTGGAGGAGTTAATACATTCAAAGAGACTTGCAAACTAAATGCGATAGTCTGTAATGAATATGTATCTATCTATGTACGTTTATTGTAGATTTGTTGAGCGTATTCGAATATGCCTATGAATTGTCTTGTCTTGCAATAATTTAAGGAGTTTCTAGTAGTGATTAAATATTGGATCATATTTAATCACTATTTCTGATGAGGACACGCGGAAATACAAGTCATGGTTTGCATATTGTGCTACTACACATATTTCATCCTCACATTAAAGCTGGACTGGCGTATTGAATAAAATGTTTAACATAATTATTTCATGGAGAATACATAATTTCTAAAAATGTCTAAATCAATCACCAATATTTTTTATATATTTTATATATCACAATAAATAGTCATGTGGTCGAATATGTTCTTGTTCAGAAGTAGAAACTGAGTGCGAGTACGAACTGTCTTTAATATTTGTAAATTTAAGCATAAAACTCAGAAGACATCGTGCCCTCAAACTTTCTTGATCGTTCCACAGTTCTAAATGTACACTTCATAAAATTTCACTGCAAAGAAACGATTCGCAGTTGGATAATCTTCATGTCATAATGGCGTAGAACGTCATGTTATGATTAAAACATTTAAATCATTATTAGTCAATGATATTTACAAAGTATTGGAGCTGTGAACGGGCTATAGTATACATTCAGTCCCTCCTTTGTAGCATAGTATCAAAGAAGTTGACACTTTCTTTTCAAATTAACTTGAGCTCACTATTCCAACCCTTGTATTTATACATATATTCCTCTTTTTTCTCGTTTTTCAAATTATTGCGTTTTCTGACCAACAATACGACTTCTTCAATTCCTTTATGAGGAAATGTCATAATAGGATTTCAGATTAGTAAATAAAGAATTCGAAATGCAGAATTATTCAATGGAATTGTTTTTAGTATCTTTCATGTGTTCTCTTTAGAATGTATCAGTGATTGTCCTGTTAAGTTGAGAAATTACGCACTGCACTAAAGGTTGTAATTTAGTTCATAAATTTTCTCTTCACTCCCCCGTGTTCTTGATAGCTATGTAGTCGAAAACTGGGTTCAAGTTTGCTTCACTCCGGTACTTTTATAACATATAGTGAGATTTTCATAAAAATTGAAGCCACAAGAATAATTATATCCCTATGTATTATATTATCAGTACTATCCACTGCACTGGACTATGAGTTACTATTTAGAAAATTATGATTTATACCCAGTTTAAATTTGTTTGAAATCTTCTGGTATTCTGGAGGTGAAAAGTTCATAAGGTCATATCGTCATTCCAACTTTTGAAATCGATGTTCCTATCCAACGTGCCTGCATACCTTTCTGTCACATATCCACACCGTTTTTGAATGATAACGTTTAAAATTACTCATACTCCACACTATGCTTGCCCAAATAAAATAATGAGGGCAGGATAAAGTAGGTTATGTTTCTCGCATTTAACATTTCATCATACTTAATGTTAATTATTATCCAAATATAAAACACCTCACTTGTAAGATATAAATACACAACAAACATTATACATATAGGTTAAATTTTACCGAAAAAAAAGTATCTACGAGGAATTTATACAATATTATGCGCTTTTCTTCTTTGAACGTCTATACATTTTCGGCATGACGTTGAAGACAGAAGTCTCTGGTTGTGACGAAAATCCTTATCCTTTGCAACGTGATAATGAGAATGATGATGATACGATTATACTAACACCGGGCTGAGTGGTTCAGATGTATGAGGCGCTGACCTTGTGACTCCAACTTGGCAGGTTCGATCCTGGCTCAGTCCGGTGGTATTTGAAGGTGCTCAAATACGTCAGCCTCGTGTCGGTCGATTTGCTGGCAAGTAAAAGGACTCCTGTGGGACAAAATTCTGGCACCTCGGCGTCTCCGAAAATCGTTAAAGTACTGTAGTTAGCGGGACGTAAAGCAAATAACATTATTATTGATTATACTAAAAGTGGGCATCATGGGATCAACACATCGAATCTCTATGCATTTGCTGGTTTATTTGATCGATAACTACAGTTTTCAGTTCAGAGATGTGAAAACCGAGTGCTATGGTCACTAGGTTTGAATTCCGGCCAATGAATGTCCGATGTTTGAAATGATAATGGGGGTGTGGCCTCCGGAGAGTCCTGGGGCAGGTGTTCCGAGTTGACACCATTTAGGTGACCTGCGCGTCTGTGCCGATGGCCATACCCATGATGAATTGTAATGCTGAAGGCATCAATGAAACCCAGTCCCCGATCTAGAGCAATTAACTAATGAAAATTAAAGTCCCCAGCCCGATAGGGAATCGTAACCAGGACCCCCTGGACCAATGGTCAGCATGTTAACCATATGCCGTTGAGCCGGACGAATTTTTAAATGAACATCCACGACCCTGTTGTGATATGAATTCCACGTACAGTTGAAGTCTGTGATTGTGATCATGATATCAACAATGAAATGAAATTGCGTATGGCTTTTACTGCCGGGAGTGTCCGAGGACAAGTTCGGCTCGCCAGGTGCAGGTCTTTCGATTTGACTCCCGTAGGCGACCTGCGCGTCGTGATGAGGATGAAATGATGGTGAAGACGACACATATACCCAGCCCCCTTGTCAGAGAAATTAACGAATTACGGTTAAAATTCCCGACCCTGTCGGGAATCGAACCCGGGACCCATGTAACGAAAGGCCAGTACGCTAACCATTTAGCCATGGAGCCTGACATATCAACAATCATGCAAAGTTTCACGCCTGCCTGCTTGCTTGCTTGGTAGCCCAGTTGTACTCTTCCTCTACCACTTCACTACAAAGGCGGAACTTACCCACTTACCCACTGAAAACCTGTCTGTATCCCCATCCGTCTAAGGACATCCTACATCTTTCTGTGATTTTACGCTATCAAAGGCTTTCTTATAATCAATAAAGCACCGAGCTCGATAGCTGCAGTAGCTTAAGTGCGGCCAGTATCCAGTATTCGGGAGATAGTGGGTTCGAACCCCACTGTCGGCAGCCCTGAAGATGGTTTTCCGTGGTTTCCCATTTTCACATCAGTAAAATGCTGGGGCTGTACCTTATTAAGGCCACGGCTGCTTCCTTCCCACTCCTAGCCCTTCCCTGTCCCATCGTCGCCATAAGGCCTATCTGTGTCGATGCGACATAAAGCAACTAGCAAACAAACAAAAAAAATCAATAAAGCACATAATTATCCATCCTAGCCTCTCGCTCTTTAAGATACATAATGGATTTCTTTGCAGATGGGAATTAGACATTCTACCAGCTTATGTAACGAAGAAACACTGGTCCACGAAGAGAGGCAGTATTTAGATGATGAACGATTGGGGAGACGCCTCCCACATCAGTTGTATTTGTAACCTTCCTAACTGCATTTCATAAAACTATTAACTTATTGAACATCACTTCACGCCAAGCGAGACGTTCCCTAGTGATAATGCAGATACAAATTTTAGGTTGTTTATAGTTATATGGATTATTCCTGAAATGAAGGACGGATAACTAACGATGACGTGTTATGTTCTGAAGTTACAACGCTGGCGTTGGCTATGTCGTTTCTCCTCTAGTGTAGGAAGATGAAGTCAGATCTGCTCTTAAATCATTAGCAGACCGAAAGGACTCTGGGACTGACGGAATTACAGCTGAAATATGGGAAGCCACTGAAGAAGGTTCGGTCAAAATGTCAACAGCATTATGTCAGCAGATTTGGAAAACCACCACTTGCTTGCTCTTTCCTTTTAATTCAATCGCTCTCATAGAGCCAAAGAATCCGAAGTCAAACCTCCCTTGACATTTACATAATCCGTTCACCCACCCAGGGTTTTTTCCCTCGGAATGAGCGAAGGATCTCACCTCTAGCGCCTCAAGGGCAGTGTCCTGGAGCGTGAGACTTCGGGTCGGGGAATACACCTGGAGAGGAGGACCGGTACCTAGCCTAGGCTACCTCACCTGCTATGCTGAACAGGACTGGTTGGGGGATGGGAAGATCGGAAGGGATAGACAAGGAAGATGGAATTAAGCGTCCGTGGCCTTAAGTTAGGTACCATCGCGACATTTGCCTGGAGGAGAAATGGAAAAACACGGAAAACCACTTCGAGAATGGCTGAGGTGGGAATCGAATTTCCCTCTATTCAGTTGACCTCCCGAGGCTGAGTGGACCCCGTTCCAGTCCTCGTACCACTTTTCAAATTTAGTAACAGAGCCGGGAAACGAGGCCGCACTCCGGAAGTGGCAACTAATCACACTAACCACTACACTTTAGAGGCGGACGCTGTACCCGTTTACAGGGTTGATATTAAGGGTATTCACATGTTAATATCCCCTGGTACCTTGCCTGTGTATTTGATGATCATTCCACCCCTGGCCCTGTTCTTTGACTAGAAATGACATAGCCAACGCCAGAGTTGTAAGTTCAGAACATAACAAGCCATCGTTAGTTATCCGTCCTTCATTTCACGAAAAATCCATATAAGTATAATAAACAACCTCAAATTGGATCTGCATTATCCCTAACAAACGTCTCGCTTGGCGTAAAATGATGTACAATCGACGATTATGAATCAGTCTCCGGATCAATCCTGAACTATAGGCCTATAGGCAAATGTTCACGTTTATTTTACTAATGAAGAGAAGCTAATATAACTGATCTTTAAACTTCTTGCATTTAAACAGGATGAATTAGTTACGATGTTGTTGCAAAATTTAACGATGCGCGAGTTTGTGGCTCCATTTGCACTCTATTTTATTCCATACGCGATAAATGCGTGAAAGTGACGACATATTTTTCACCCGCTAACGCTTTCGCCGTGTCGAAAACAAATGCTAGCGGCGATGGTAGCGCTTGAGTGACAGTGCAGGTTAGTCACAAACGCGGCCAGTAAACAAATGAATAATGGAATGGTGTGACGTCACCCTAGTATCGCTTCGTTCCGTCAAGCCCTCTTTTGTTTCTGTTTTTCTAGTGACAGTGATAGAATTCTGAGATAAAGGAAGAGCTGAAGACATGTAATCCCTTGTAATTCTCCATCCCAGCTTCTCGTCTATAAGATGCATAATGGATTTCTTTAGCAGAAGGGAAATAGACATTCTACCAGCTTACGTAACGAAGAAACACTGGTCCAAGAAGATTGGCAGTATTTAGATCATGAACGATTGGGGAGACGCTTATCACATCAGTTGTATTCGTAATCTTCCTAACCACATTCCATAAAAATTGCCGAATGAGTTGGCAGTGCTATACGGCTGTGTAGTTGAACTTGCATTCAGGTGGCGGTGGTTTCGAATCCCATCGTCACATAGTCAGCCCTGAGGACCGTTTAGTATGGTTTCCTACTTTTACACCAATCAAATACCGGGGCTGTACGTTAAAAAGGGGATCACGACAGCTTTATTCCTAGTCCTAGAACTTCGCTATACTGGGGAATTAATGCGACGCACATTTCTTAACCTTTAGTGTAGGAAGATGAAGTCAGATCTGCTCTTAAATCATTAGCAAACCGAAAGGACTCTGGGATTGACGGAATTCCAGCTGAAATATGGGAAGCCACAGAAGAAGGTTCGGTCAAAATGTCAGCAGATTTTGGAAAACTGCAACATGGCCCACTGATTGGAAACGAACCATCTACTGTACGTTACTATAGCAAAAAAAAGGAGATCTATTGGGCTGCACAAACTACTGTACTATCGCGCTAATATCACATGCTAGTAAGGTATTGTTAAAGATCACACAGCAAAGATTAGAACCTTACATGGAGCGTTAACTGTCCAAACGTTAAGCTGGTTTTAGGAGAGACAGAGTAACCAAAGGTATCATTAGTGATTTGCATTGGACTGTATAGAGAACAAACGAATATCGAAAAGAGATTTATATGTGCTTTATTGATTACTGGCTGATGTACCCGTGCTTCGCTACGGGATTCTCAGAAAGACTGTCTTTGTGGTTTTCCTAACTGAAGTCAACATAGGTCATTACAAAAACGTCAGTAGGAATGTAGCGATTGAAAGGAATGTTATCATATAAAATACTCTATGAAATGAAAAACAGCATATTTTCTCACTTTTAATGAGCAGTACTACGGTGCCGATCTAACAGTCCAAAGTTCCAGAGTTGGAATGACCAGGCCGCAGCCAGCTGTAAACACTCCTCTGCCATTATTCCGTCAAATATGCACATTGCTCATTCCAATCAGTGCCTCAGAGTAGGGATCGAATAGCTGGAATACTATGATAAACCAGTGTCTTACGTACCAGTAGTATCAGACAATGTATGAATCAGAGGAATGACATGCTAAAGAAGAAATTTATCTAACTCCCCAGCTACTTCCCGCCAATATACAGGCAGGCTGTTACACTCGGTACGACCGGGCGAGTTGGGCGTGTGTTTAGGGGCGCACAGCTGTGAGCTTGCATCCGGGAGATAGTGGACGGGCAAATGCTGGGGCTGTACATATATTTTTTTTTTTTTTGCTATTTTGCTTTACGTCGCACCGACACAGATAGGTCTTATGGCGACTACGAGAATGGGAATGGGAAGGAAGCGGCCGTGGCCTTAATTAAGGTACAGTCCCAGTATTTGCCTGGAGTGAAAATGGGAAACCACGGTAAACCATCTTCAGGGCTGCCGACAGTGGGGTTCGAACCCATTATCTCCCGGATACGAGCCCACAGCTGCGCGCTCCTAACCGCACAGCCAACTCGCCCGGTGTGTACATTAATTAAAGCCAAGGCTGCTGCCTTCAAACTCCTAGCCCTTTTCCTATCCCATCGCCGCCATAAGACCTATGTGTGTCAGAGCGACGTATAAAACAAATTAAAAACTGTATTCGGTACGCAGCAGTAATCCTATCTATCGGAGATGAGTGACAACAGAAGACACAAAGCACATCACAAAAAACAGTGGTCAATGTAATGCTTTTGTAGATCAATTTTATGAGCTTTCTCTATTGTAGGCCTTCACATTTAGTTTTCTTTCGACCCTGTGATATTAGGGCGTCTTATAAAACGTAGACTGTAGTTCCTTACTCTCCGACTGTACATGCCGGTTTTCATTAAATTCTGTTTACCCATTTTCTCGTGACTCGGCGCTGATATGGACTTACAAAAATCCAAATTCATGAATATCTCTGTGATCATAGCCGGTACGGTAAAAATATGCATGACACAAATGATCGGAAATTTAATATTATATAACTGTATTTGTGTAGTATTTATCGATACGACCACTAGTAACATAAATATATGAGAATAAAATTTTAGCCCTTCCCCTAAACTACCATTTCACTAAGTGTGAATCAAATGATTTATGGCCTAGATTGTAGCGACTAATTCTCCGACTTTGCGTACCAATTTTTATTAATATAGGACCACTAATAACTTAAATATTTCAGAATTAAGTTTTAGGCCTTCCCCTAAACTATCTTTCAGCGTGATTAAAATTATTTATGGCCTATATTGTAGCGACTTATTCTCCGACTTCGTATACCGATCTTCATTAAATTCTATTCAGCAGTTTTCTCGTGATGTGACAGAAAACAGACAGACAGAAATTACGGAAAATTAAAAAGTACATTTCCTTGTTACTGTTGACACGACCGGTACAGAAAACCCATCCTTTTTAAATTCTGAGCAATGTACGGACAAAACTCTTATTATCTATCTATCTATCTATCTATCTATCTATCTATCTATCTATCTACATAAGGTAAGAAAGCCTTTGATAGCGTAAAATCACAGAAAGATGTAGAATGTCCCGAGACGGATGGGTATATCTGTGTACATGGGGATACAGACTGGTTTTCAGTTGGTAAGTGGGTAAGGGTCCGTCTCTGTGGTGCAGTAGTTATTGTAATTAGCTGTGACCCCCGGAGGCCTGGGTTCGATTCCGGCTCTGCTACGAATTTTGAAAAGTGGTAGAATGGCTGCTACGGGGTCTACTCAGCCTGGGGAGGTGAACTTGATTCCCACCTCAGCCGTCCTCGAAGTGGTTTTCCGTGGTTTGCCACTTCTTCTCCAGGCAAATCCCGAGATGGTACCTAACTTACGGCCACGACCGCTTCCTTCCCACTTCCTTGGCTATCTCCTCCGATCTTCTCATTCCCCCACAAGGCCCCTGATCACCCCTGTTCAGCATAGCAGGTGAGGCCGCCTGGGCGAGGTACTGGTCCTCCACCCCAGGTGTATCCCCCGACCCAAAATCTCACGCTCCAGGACTCTGCCCTTGAGGCGATAGTGGTGGGATCCCTCGCTGAGTCCGAGGAAAAAATCAACCCTGGACGGTAAACAGATTAAGAAAGAAAGAAAATGAGAAAGAAAGAAAGAAGGGGTAAGGCCGGGAATTCTCTCCTTATCTGTTCAACTTGGAAGCTGAGTGCATCATGAGAGAAGCTGGGACATATGAGAACTTTTATGGATTTAGAATTGAATACAAAAAAACCTACGTCATGCAGACGACACCATGTTGGTAGCTGAAGGTAAGGATGACGTGGAGGCTCTTACACAAAGTAAAAGAGCATAGTGAGAAGATGGAACTCAATCTAAATATAGATAAGACGAAGATGTCCAGATACATGACGAAATAATCAAAATGGTGGATAATTTTTGTTTTCTTTGTCCAACTATAAGTAATAATGGCTCTAGCCGTTCAGAGATCCGCCGACGATTAGCACTTGGCAGGACCCAAATATCCTGTGGTTTGCTTATTATCCCAGTACCGCTTTAGCGATCCTTACCTGGGCTGTAGTGGAAAATAAGTATAAAAATAATAAATATAGTTTTCATTGATATTAATAATAATAATAGGTGTGATTGTTGAGATGGCATTTATATGGAGTGTATTGTTATTGTAGAGTATTTGGGGAGCATGATTGACTTCTATCGTGCCATGGCTGGTGGGATAGTTCCTGTTAATGCTTGTTACAAGGACAGGTAGCCGACTCGGTGGTCACCCATCCGGGTAGTAGCCATGCCCAATGTTGCTTCACTGTAAATCTGTCAGTGTAAGCGCCAGAGGGCCCTGTCGTTGTTATGGCACGAGTTTATTAATGTTTCTCGTGTGTCAGATGTTCTTGACACTGTAACTTTGTGGAAATGATATTATTGTGCAGCTTTGTTGCGCACCCGCCTCAGTTACGGTTACCGTGTGTTCCAGCGCTTTATTAGGAAGTGAGGACTGTTTGGGTTACTTGGCTGGTTTAAGATATTATTAGCTGTCTGTTAGGCATGATTGGTTGTTGGTTCTGATTCTGGGCAGATAGGAATTGAAGTAAGAGTAAGTTGAGAAGGAAGGTGGGGTCTTGGTTTAGGTGGTTTGTTATTTCCTGTATGAGGAGTCCAGGGTTCGAGGGTGGTTGGTTTTTATGACTTGGTGATGGTTGGGGTTTTGTGTGATTGTGAAGGTGTTGTGCATGTCTATAGTGTTGTTTGATTGCCTTCTTAATAAAAGGGCAACCAGGAAATGAGGCCGCGTGACTACCAAGGCAGTTCGCGCACATCGCCTGGTCCCTTGGTACCTCACAATCAGGGTGACGGTGGGGGCCGCCACACCGATTGCATTTGGTAGGTTCAGTGCAAGAAGCTGCTGTATGATTTAACTTTAGGCAGTTGTAACATTGTATGATTAGTGTTGTGTCGGGGGGGGGGGGGGGGGGTGCGGGTTCGAGTGGCTGTGGTAGTGCAGTGTGCTGGTGTCTTTTTGGTTCTAGAAGAGGGTTTTTTACGCTCTCTCCTAGTCTGTGTGTACTTGGATGCTGTTTCCGTGCCCGGTTGTGAGACTGATTGGGTCTCAGTCCCGGGATCGGTTTCCTGTTGCAGGGGTGAGGGAGTGCTCGTGTCCGGTTGCGGGGTTAATGGGGCCTCGCTTCCGTACTCTTGCTCTGGGAGGTTGGTGTTTGGGTGAGGTTGGGTGCTCGTGCCTGGTTGTGGGACTGATGAGATCCCAGTTCCGGGTTCGAGGTCTGGTTGGGGGGATAGTGGGGATAAGAGAGGGGGATCAGTGGTTACTGGTAGTGTGTCGTCAGTCTGTGTTGCTGTGTGTTCTTGTTTTTGATGTGTTTGTGCATACTTGTTGTAGGTGTGTGATGGCGGGTCGGTTTGAATGGCTACTTCCTCAGTGGTGGGGTCTGGTTTACTGCAGACGAGAAAAGGGATTTTATGAGCTTCTAATTGGTCCTCTATTGCTAGGGCACTGTCTTTATCGTTGCCTGGAAAGATGAGGATGTAGCCATTTTCTGTTTCTTGTAACAGGTGGATTTTATAACTGACGTCAAAGATGGCCATGTATACTTGGAATCTGAGTTCGTATATTCTTTGCTTTATGTCAATTATGGGGTTATATGGTAATGGGATGATAATGGGATGGTATATACTTTCAGGTCCTTGGCTGTGGATTTCGAGGGGTCGGTGAAAAGGTGAGTGGGGGTCTTGGTAACTTGGCATTTCCCTTGCCATGGTTGGCAGGTAGGAAGTCGGTGTCCAGGCTACTCGATCCACCTCGGTGGTCCCGACGGGGGGGGGGGGGGGAGGTGCTGAGGGCCTTGGGTGTTCTAAGGAAAAACACTGGAACGGTCAAACTCTGACGACGACCGGCGCGCTATTCGCTCAGTGGGCACGGTCGAAACAAGTGTAGTTTTTCCATGTCTCAACGGGACGAGTTTCGAACCAGTGACCACACTGAGGGCTCTGACAAATGCTCTGTGCCTGTGTCTACTGGGTTTACAGGCTGGGTGTACTGCCTGTTCTTGGCTGGCAGTTGTTAATTGTTGTATTCAAATAGGCTTTGGCTGGTGGCCTATCTGCAGGAGTTCGCTGGTTTGGCTCTTGTGCTTGGCGATTTGATGACTTTGGTGAGCTGGGGCTCACCGGAGATCTGGCAGGTGACGGCAGTTGGATTAGCAATCAGGGTGCTGGTCTTGGCTGCCGGTGCTTGATACTCTCGATGTAATGTGTCTGTCCACTTGGCAGGACAGTATTCCAAGGTCTACATAAGATCTTCAGGTCATCAGATATATCTGTGCAAGCTAAGGTCAGAATGGTTAACCCCATTCGCTGGGCGATGCGGCGAGATCCGCGGCTACAAGTCCCTTGCTCGGTGGGGAACGCGGATATATCCGCCGATTCAAATTACTTTTTTCTCAGTTGCCTGCCTGCAGAGGTTTATTTCCTTTTCAGCAGCGTATTCCGGATGAGTCTGCCCTCTGATGTGAATTTTTTCAACTATGTTCTCCCAATACCAATGCGTCATCCATGAGTTGCAACATAAAGAACGCAACTGACTTCCGGGCAAGAACAACCTAAGGCCTAATAGCTCCGTGCTGATGCTTTAGCTCATCGCTTAAGGCACAGATTTTTCCCATCGTAACATATGGATGTGAAAGCTGGACCATAAACAAGTGTAATGAAAAACGCGTTGATGCTTTGGATCTATGGTGCTGGAGAAGGGTTTTGCGTATACTTTGAATAGCCAAGAAGACTTGGGTCGTTCCAAACATCAATCCAGGTGTATCTCTTACTACATTCATTTCAAGGTTACAACTATCATATGCTGGCATACTATGAGGCGATCTGAATCCTTAGAAAAGGCAATCATGCTTGGAATGGTGGAAGGGACTCGACGAGGAACTTACATGCCATTGAAGATGCGTACTGGATAAATGAGGCCTAACGCGTATTTCATACCAGACCACTAAGCCCGCTGAAATGTACACGTCCACCGACCTTAACACGTAGGAACTTCCATCATAATGAATTATGTTACTAATGGTGTTCATACCTCCATTACTTTTTTTTACTGACATAAACATGGCAATGAGGAAGTAAAAAATATAATAATAAATAGGAAAGTTAACTCGTGTCCTCGCTCTGAAGTGGTGCAGCTCTTTTCAGGCACACCCCCAATGGAGCTGCTTGTATATTTCTGACCTCATACAAGCCTTCCTGCCATTCATAAATGTCTAGCATTTTCAGGAGTCGAATCCGGGACCCGAAGAGGGCAGCTAATAGCGCTAACAGTTACGCTACGGGGTGGACTAAAGTGAACTCGTGTCCTTGTACCGAGGTGAGGCAGCTCCTTTTAACCACAACTCCAATGGTAGTGATCTCTATGTACTTTTTTTTGCTATTTGCTTTACGTCGCACCGGCACAGATAGGTCTTATGGCGCAGATGTTATGGGAAATGCCTAGGAATGGGAAGGAAGTGGCCGTGGCCTTTATTAAGGTACAGTCCTAAAATTCGCCTGGTGTGAAAATGGGAAACCACGGAAAACCATCTTCAGGGCTGCCGGCAGTGGGGTTCGAACCCACTATCTCCCGATTACTGGATACTGGCCGCACATAAGCGACTGCAGTTATCGAGCTCGGTGTGTACCTTTTTAACAACACACCAGCCGTCCTACCAATCTTAAATAACAGCTGATGGTGAATTTGTTTGGGGCTCGATAAACCTACATAACAGAATATAAACGAAGGCATTGTCGAGCAAATAGTTACTAATGGCTACTCTTAACATTTTTGTTTCGCAAGTGTGTGTAGGTTAGAAACGAAGGAGAGCAAACGGTCTGTAATATCTTTTCGAATTCCATATACAATGAAAAAAGAAACAAACAATTTTCAGGTTGGCGTAGTTCTGTCAATACTGAGGATCGAGCACGGCTTCATTCGACTCTCTTACACAAGATGTATTCATAAGTGTTTTTTCAGAAGTGACGGCAATTCAATGTGAACCATTATATGTATGGAAAGTGAATCTATTAATTTTTTAACTACTACATATGACTGTGGATAGGGGCTTCTAGTACCGTGTGCTTATTTTCCATTCTCTGTTACGCTGTGAATTTTTTATAGTAGCACTGTCGATTATATATAACAGTTTACATTATGTATGAAGTGCTGCGAAGTCAGCACTACATTTTTTTCTGTGCACAGGATGGAAGAACTGAATTTATTTCGTTGGTGTGTGATAATCACCCCGCTAGACAGTTGCCATAAATCACCTGGGATCACCAGCTGTCCCCGTCACACTCATCGGCAAGACATTAGTGCTGGCCATGATTCATGGTCGCCATCTGATTGCCGAGACCTGTCACATTATTCCTGCATACAGCAGCAGCAGCAGCAGCAGCAGCAGCTCTGACACAGCTCCTTCTGCATGTGCGTGAGCATCTGCAAATACCGAAATATCGATGTGGTCAGATAAAACTATGCAGAGTATGTAGTTCCCTAACCTAACCAGAGATTGCTTCCAGCAGGAAGTAAACCAAGTAATTAAAACTATTTTAAGATGATTATATCTACAAAATACAGGGCTTTTTACTTGAAATATTTTATGAAAACATTATAAATGTTTTGGAAGGTATAAACCCCAGGTGCTCTCAACTCAGGAGTGTAGATGGCTGTGTCTAAGCATTTGCTTCTACCAGATTCATCACTTTCATTTTGTCTTACCATTTTCCATTGGTCAACACTTGCCTTCCGACCCTGAGAGTATTAAATGTGCCAGGCCTGGCGGACCCACTCATGTTCATATCACTTTTTTAGCCATTAGGTTCATTATTTTAAGAGTCAGAACCTTCCAATTTCTCTTAAGATAAGTGTTCAAACATATATTGTATTGTACTCCTCCATAAAATAGTAATCACCCAAATCACAGGGTATAATTTACACGAATTATTTCTTATGACATACTGAGCGAATATGGAGAAAGCTACCTGTAGGTTTCTGCGTAAAACACAAAAATACCAAAAATAATCGATCAAGAAAATTCCTTCAGTTCCAGGACAAAAATAAAAATAATATAAGAAATTATTTACACAGAGATGTCACGGAAAACTAATCCGGTTTCTAAGTGGAAATTCTCATGGCTAGAAAAGTAATAATCATAATATTATTGGCTTTACGTCCCACTAACTATTCTACGGTTTTTGGAGGTTCCGCGGTGCTGGAATTTAGTCCCACAGGAGCTCTTTTACGTGCTAGTAAATCTACCGACACGAGGCTGACGTATTTTAGCACCTTGAAATATCACCGGACTGGGCCAGTTTCGAACCTCGCAAGTTGGGGTCAGAAGGCCAGCGCCTCAACCATCTGAGTCACTCAGCCGGCACTAGAAGAGTAAAGAGCCGCAAGTAGCAAAATGTCGTTGCCTAACGTATCAGTTTCAATAATAATAATAATAATAATAATAATAATAATAATAATAATAATAGAAAATCAGACAAAACACAAATATTCACAGTATTATTAGAAAACGCAGGCTAAGATTCTATGGACATATTAAAAGAATGCATCCAGACAGACTTACAGATAGTCAAAAGCTAAAACAGACACAGTTAAATGGATGGGCGAAATCAAAACCGATTAGAAACAGGCAGGAATTGCACCAGCAGATGTCCAATACAGGGTAATCTTGAGATCCAAAATTCACAAAATGCAAGTTGACCAAGAGGAAGGACCAAACAAGAAAACTGGAACAACCTGGTCTGAAGACAAAATGGATGCCCACAGTAAAAGAATGAAAGAGATATGGGCACAGACGAAGGCAAATGCACGCCTCTGAGTACTTTGCGTAGTCTTAATGGGTTTATTACCGGGCGAGTTGGCCGTGCAGTTAGAGGCGCGCAGCTGTGAGCTTGCATCCGGGAGATAGTGGGTTCGAATCCCACTGTCGGCAGCCCTGAATATGGTTTTCCGTAGTTTCCCATTTTCACACCAGGCAAATGCTTGTGCTGTGCCTTAATTAAGGCCACGACCGCTTCCTTCCAACTCCTAGACCTTTCCTATCCCAACGTCGCCATAAGACCTATCTGTGTCGGTGCGACGTAAAGCCGCTAGCAAAAGAAAATGGGTTTATTCGCATATACGAGTATATAATGCTACTTGTTTTACGCTCACTAACTACTTTTACGGTTTTTTGAAATGCCCAGGTGCCGGAATTTCGCCTCGCAGGAGTTCATTTACATGCATATAAATCTATGGACACAAAGCTGACGTATTTGAGTACCTTCAAATGCCACCGGATTGAACAGTCATCCAACCCGCCAGTGTATCAGTTTTATGTCAATTGAAGTGGAATGTTGTTGAAACCAGTGAATGGTGGGAAGCGTAAAAGCTATTTTATTTAGTGGAGGGTAGTGGTGGTGGTGCTCGATCGATCCGTGTGCACACCAAATGTAGTTAGAACTCATCACAAATTCAATAACGTATTAAACTGCAGTGCAGTGTCCGGAATACACGCGTACTCACAAGTGACAGGTCTCAAGTACAGCAGCCTCTCTTAATGAAGCTGCTTCGTTCATTAGCCTGCGGGAGGTGGCGGTGTATCCACACCTATGGATCTTAACAGAAATATTTAATAATTTGTCCAGAAAATTTTATATTTTTGCAGTCAACAAATAATAATAATAATAATAATAATAATAATAATAATAATAATAATAATAATAATAATAATAATAATAATAATAATAATAATAACAATAATAAACAATGTAAACAATGTGCTTTCTATCAATAATAATAGCGTATGGCCTCCGGAGAGACCTGGTGCAGGTCTTTTTCTAGTAGACGGCCTATTAGGCGACCTGCATGTCTGTGAAGATGAGGGCCCTACCTAGAATGATTTCTAATGTTGAATACGCCACACACACCCAGCCCACGAGCCATTGGAATTAACCAATTAAGGTTAAAATCCCCGAACAGGCCGGGAATCGAACCCGGAACCCTCTGAACCGAGGGCCAGTACGCTGACCATTCAGCCAACGAGTCGGACTTTTTATCAATATATATATAGGCCTATAATAAGAGTTTTGTCTGTACATTGCTCTGACTTTAAAAAGAATGGTATTTCTGTACCGGTCGTGTCCCCAGTAACAAGGAAATGCACTTTTTAATTTTCCGTAATGTCCGTCTGTCTATCTGTATGTATGTATGTATGTATGTATGTATGTACGCGCTTCACGAGAGAACAGCTAAAGGGATTTTAATGAAAATCGGTATGTAAGGTCGGGAAATAAGTCTCTACAATCTAGGCCATAAATAATTTTATTCACGCTGAGTGAAATGGTAGTTTTAGGGGAAGGCCCAAAATTTTATTCCTAACTATATAACTAAAATTATATAGTATTACGTTTCCGATCATTTATGTCTCATACATTTTTACCGTACTGGCTATGATAACAGAGATATTCATGAATTTGAATTTTTGTTCCCAAGTCCATATCAGTGCCGAGTCACGAAAAAATGGGCGAAAAGGATTTAATGAAAATCGGTATGTAAAGTCTGGGAATAAGGTGCTACAGGCTACGCTATAAATAATTTTATTCACCCTGGTCGAAATGGTAGTTTATGGGAAGGTGCCTAAAATTTAATTTTAATTACCTATGTTATTGGTACTATTGGATGGTACTACATAACACAAGTTATAGAGAATGCAATTTCCGATCATTTATGTCTTATTCAGTTTTACTGTACTGACTATGATAAGATTGGTGGTGAAAATATCACAGATGAAAACTAAATTTGAAGACCTATAATGTGGGAAGCTCATAAAATTGATCGACAATAACATTATATTGACCATTGTTGTGATGTGCTTTGTGTCTTCTGCTGCCACTCAAATCCGATAGATAGGAATACTGCTGCGTAGCGAGTATAACAGCCTGCATGAATATTGACAGAAGTAGCTGAGAAGTTAGACCTCTCTCTTCTTTAGCATACCATTCTTCTGGTGTATACATTTTTTATATAGCATTCGTGCTATTCAATCCCTACTCTGGGGCACTGATTAGAATAAGCAGTGTGCACATTTAAGGGAATAATGACAGAGAAGTGTTCACGGATGTCTGCGGCCTGATCATTCCAGCACTGTAACTTTGGACTGTTCGATCTGCAGCGTAGTCATCATCATCATCATCTGTTTACCCTCCAGGTTCGGTTTTTCCCTCGGACTCAGCGAGGGATCCCACCTCTACCGCCTCAAGGGCAGTGTCTTGGAGCTTCAGACTCTTGGTCGTGAGATACAACTGGGGAGAATGACCAGTACCTCGCCCAGGCGGCCTCACCTGCTATGCTGAACAGGGGCCTTGTGGAGGGATGGGAAGATCGGATGGGATATGCAAGGAAGAGGGAAGGAAGCGGCCGTGGCCTTAAGTTAGGTACCATCCCGGCATTCGCCTGGAGGAGAAGTGGGAAACCACGGAAAACCACTTCGAGGATGGCTGAGGTGGGAATCGAACCCACCTCTACTCAGTTGACCTCCCGAGGCTGAGTGGACCCCGTTCCAGCCCTCGTACCACTTTTCAAATTTCGTGGCAGAGCCGGGAATCGAACCCGGACCTCCGGGGGTGGCAGCTAATCACGCTAACCACTACACCACAGAGGCGGACTGCAGCGTAGTACTGTTCATTAAAAGTGAGAAAATGTGCATTTTTTCATTTGATCGAGTAATTTATCTGGTAACATTGCTTTGAATCGCGACATTCCTACTGTCGTCACTGAACTGACCACTTCAGTTGGGTAAACCACAAAGACAGTGATTCTGAAAATTCTGTAGCGAAGCACGGGTACATCAGCTAGTTATCCTATAAAGAGACCGCAGATTTCCAGAATTTTGCCCAAAACACTCGACTCTTTAATGTCAACAAACTTGCTGATACGAGATCGTCGCATTTTTAAGTACTCTTCGATACCTAGTAACTGCTCCTGGATTCGATCTCGCTACTTTCAGCACGGTGCATTGTGTTTTCTATTTCAACTAGAACAAGTTTTCCGTTTCAGTCTCATACTATCCTTTAAAAGTGACTGAAGTGTAAGCAATGTCGTTAACATCATTCCAAACAGAGAGAGTTGTTATATGAATGGTGTTGAAGTGTTGCTCGTAAGGTTGATTGGTGTTTATATTTCAGTGGGCTTAGCAGACTGATATGTAACAGAAGCGACTTGCTCAGAAAACTACCTGACTTCTCAATTCCCTATTTATTTATTCAGAAAGAATGAACACTTCCCATATAAGGAGATTGCCCTTGAGGACAAAGTATACTATATACATTTATGGCTATATAAATGATTTCTGAGTATGGATAATGAACCTTTTAAGGCTTTGAGAACCACGGTTTTTGTTAACGACTGTGATAGATTGAACCTTGATCGGAATTCTTCAAATAACTTCGGAATTGTTCCTCTCGCACCGATCATGAGGCCTATAACCTCGATGTTGTCCAGTCCGTATTCACATCGATAGAAGGGGATAGTTGGTTCGTAGATGCTTTTCTTTTCCTCGTGTACTTCCCTGGGCTGATTAGCGCACGATTAAAACCGAACCGTAGGATCAATAATATATCCATTGGTGTTATTTTTGAAGGCTATCATATCAATCCTACGGGTACTGCTGTACTCCGATAATCCATGGACCTCTTCGTGAACTGTGTCACCAATGTCTCGTAAAGACTGAGCGATGGAGCTTCGTATGGCATGGTGTCTAGTAAGTCGCAGGGTTTCGCCGTAGGGGCAATATCCCAAGACATGAGAGAGGGTTTCTATCTCGTTGAGGCAATGCCTGGCACGGCTCGAACGGCTGCGACGTTAGCGGTCATCTTTTTAGAGCATCACGCCAGTCAGTGCAGGACAGGCCATCATGGTGTATTATCCAATTGTTCGCTGTAAGGTTTTCTTCAAATAAGATAACACCCTTCCCCTTTTGAGGAAGCTGACACCATTTTTGAAATTCATGATTTCTCAATAATTGTCTTATTTTCTTAGAATACAAAAGACGATATTTGGAATTTAATAAGTTGACGCAGTGTGAAATATGCAGGGTTTGTAGCCATTTGTTACTCTCCTCAGAGAGATTCCTACTTTTCAAAATATACGAGTTGCCATTTATTTGTAGGGTAACAAGGGCGCTAATCTGTTGCAGGACAGCTTCCCACTGTGATCGGAAAAGTCCTAGACCTTTGAACTTCCTGTATATATATCATACCATCAAGTGTGTCGGCAGGAAGCTGGAGGGTTCCTTTCAGCGTGCATTTTAGCGACTTACTAGACACCATGCCATACGAAGCTCCATCGCTCAGTCTTTACGAGACATTGGTGACACAGTTCACGAAGAGGTCCATGGATTATCGGAGTACAGCAGTACCCGTAGGATTGATATGATAGCCTTCAAAAATAACACCAATGGATATATTATTGATCCTACGGTTCGGTTTTAATCGTGCGCTAATCAGCCCAGGGAAGGTTCGAACCCCACTGTCGGCAGCCCTGAAGATGGTTTTCCGTGGTTTCCCAATTTCACACCAGACAAAAGCTGGGTCCGTACCTTAATTAAAGCCACGGCCGCTTCCTTCCCACACCTAGCCCTTTCCTCTCTTATCGTCGCTATAAGATCTATCTGCATCGGTGCGAGGTAATGCAAATTGTAAAAACTATAAATATAAAGTAAATATGCTAAAATTCTGTCGCTGCCTTTCAGAAATTTCAGAGGAACACAGTTTAGCGCAACTGCCTGAATGGATAAATAAATGTTGGGCGTATGGAAGATCTTTTGATCTGACTGAAGGAGAGGAAAAGATGACAGTGACTCCAATTTGAGATGTAGATCCTGTATCATTCTGTGTGTGTCAAAGATAATTCCGTTCGGAAAGTTCACTCCAAGATACCTAATGGACTCATCTTGCGATATCGCTTTTATATCTCCACTGAAGACAGACATTAGGCCGTCAGTAAGCTGACCTTCAGATATGTTGATAGATACTGATTTAGACATATCGATGTGCTAGCCTATCTCTGAATCTTCTCATTGCTGTTTCAGTCAGACCTAGTGGAGCTCTGTCTTTACCAACAATAGCAGTGTCATCGGCGAATCCCAGTACCGTAATAGGCTTCAGACCTTCTACAAGTGGAAACCCATATTCTCTAGCTATTGATTTCTCTTAGAGTTCATTCATAATATGGTCCGTTGTGGTATCATAAAGCGTAGGTGACCCTCTGGAGCTTGCATTCGGGAGATAGTGGGTTCGAATCCCACTGTCGGTAGCCCTGAAGTTGGTTTTCCGTGGTTGTACTTTTTCACGCCATATAAATACCGGAGCTGTATCTTAATTAAGTGAGATATACTGTTTTGTTCAGTCGATGAACAACTAATCCTTATATCCTAGTGTCTAGTCTAGAACAAGTATACAGCTGTATGAAGATTTGCTCCTGTCATGACTACATTAATGTTCAAATATACAAAATTCACTTTACTTTATATTTATAGTTTTTACAATTTGCATTACCTCGCACCGATGCAGATAGATCTTATAGCGACGATAAGAGAGGAAAGGGCTAGGTGTGGGAAGGAAGCGGCCGTGGCTTTAATTAAGGTACGGACCCAGCTTTTGTCTGGTGTGAAATTGGGAAACCACGGAAAACCATCTTCAGGGCTGCCGACAGTGGGGTTCGAACCTGCTATCTCCTGAATGCAAGCTCCCAGCTGCGCGCCCCTGAACGCACGGCCAACCCGCTCAGTTGTTCTATGAGCAAGTAACAAAATGTTCTTGTTCTAATTTCCGACAATTTAAGAGGACTTGGCATTAAAGTGAAGGTAATGACGAACTTATTTCGAACCACATGATACATGATATAATTCTACATGCCATTTCAAGCAGCCTAAATGATTTTTCAGGATAATGGTGGTTGTGGTTACTGTTTTAAGAGGAAGTACAACTAGGCAATCCTCTAGTTTTCAGGATTCTTGTGGCTAATAGTCGAATAACATTTGCTACTTCAAAGAGCATTCACCGAATAGTATACTAGTATTTTGATAGCCTGTGTCTATTATTACCTTGTTTGGAGTCTTCGCCGGTATGTAATAATTCAATAAACTATCAGATGGTGGGACACTAGCTTTCTGAGTCCGCAGCTGTGGGTTCGATGCCAGCTCTGTTCGGTGGTATTTGAAGTCACTCAAGCACTCCAGCATCATCTCATAAGATTTATTGGCACGTAAAAAATTACTGAGAAACTAATTTTGTTGGACATCAGCGTCTCAGAAATCGTCAAAGTAATTGGTTGTACGAAAAACCAATTATATTATTATTAAATAAAGGATCAAATAAACAGACACAGTAAATCTTATATCTGGAGAAATTGTAATCATTTACTCACATTTTTGTATTGTACAATCATGAAAGTGACGCTCTTCTCTTTTGAAAAAGAGACATGGATTTACTAGACAATATACATCAGGAAATGCGAAAGCTTCTAACAGGAAATATGGAACACATGTGGCAACTCGCCAGTATTCATAGACCACTTGGATAACACAGCAGATCAAAACAGAAATCTTAATACTGTATCGACACAGTGTCGAATAACATCCTTGTACAACATTCGAAGCAAGCCAAGTGATAGCACTGGAGTAGAGAAATTACGGAAGGTTACCATGTAAGCTTTCAGTCCCCAAAGACGAAGGATCTCGCAGTATATCTAAAGAAACAGTTTAGAAAACACTACAGGATACTAGAGTAATTATAAGATTTAGATTTAACTAATAGCGATTTTTTCTTCGTTCTTGATGTGGCATTTCAATATAAATTCATTTCTCAACTTTATCCCTTTGAAGCCATAAATATAAGGAAAACTAATTTTGAAAATATGTGACCGCTAATTAACGAACTTCTGTACGGAAGTTCAAATCTAGGACAATACAACAAAAACAGGAGGCATGATATAAAAATAACGAAAATATTAATGTATACCAGCATAATAAATAATATTATACGAAATTTAATATAGCCGGGAGCTAGTAAATTGTAAGGCTACAGATTTGAATGGGTACGATATAAATGTATTGGAGTAGGAGTGGTATATGGAGTGGGCGGGTGAGGGGGGAGTAGTAGTATTAGTTATTTAGGTCGGGATTTTAGAGGAGAAAAAAGACCAAAACCCTTTTTAATTAAACAGCTCTCAACGCCGATAAATCAATGAGATACTGTGTATACAATAAAACAAAATCGCCGTATGCTCCGGAAAGATTTAAAATATACTACCAGTGGTGGAGGGAAGATGTGTTTTATATAGCCACGTTTTTTACAAATAATGCTCTTCCAGGACCGTGATAGATACCGCAGAAGAAAGAGTCAGGATGTCCGACCCCACGGTGTAGGGGGCAACGCGTCCGCCTGTCACCCGGAGGCCCCGGGTTCGATTCCCGGCCGGGTCAGTGCCTGGCTGTTTGTGACGTCCTTAATCTTCCTTTCCTCACACACACCATTCCACACTACCGCCATTCCAATTACACGCAGGTTCATACAATATGGTGCCAGTAGGGGCAAGAGATCCACACGGGTCGACGCCCCGAACAAATAGCATTTTAAAAAGTCAGGATTTCTTTTCTCCGTGCGAAGGAAATGTTTTGTATATCGTCAGTATTGTGTGGGTACTATCTTCTTCAGCTCTCTTCTTTTTCTACTTTTTTTCCCACACCTGTGGGGTCGCGGTGCGAACTGTGTCGCTCATGTCGATTTGGCCCTGTTTTACGGCCAGATGCCCTTCCAGACGCCAACCCTATATGGAGGGATGTAATCACTATTGAGTGTTTCTGTGGTGGTTGGTAGTGTAGTGTGTTGTCTGAATATGAAGATGAGAGTGTTGGAACAAACACACACACACCCAGTCTCCGGGCCGGAAGAATTAATCATAGGCGATTAAAATCCCTGACCCACCCGGGAATCGAACCCGGAACCCTTTGAACCGAAGACCTCTACGCTGACAATTCAGCCAGTGAGTCGAACATATTGTGTGGGTACCATCATTTGTGAAAATCACGGACTATAGATACCTTCACTGTCATTGGCATCACCAGGTCACTAGAAAGCAAATTCGAATGTTTCAATCCCGATGAATATGATTTCCACGGTCATTCGTAGAGTAGTTTTAGTCAACTTTTCGTTGTAACATAAAATGCTGGATTAGTAACTTACGTTAATATCCTGGAGGGCTTTCCCTACTGAAGTCTCAAGAAGTCGTTCTTATACGACGGGCATGTCCAACGCTTCGATCGCAATCGACTGGTCAATCCCAGACAACTATTAGTCGATCATGGATGCCTGGTAGGAGTCAAGAGTCAAGAATTTAGAATCAGTGCATATTTTCTAGTAAGCACAACAAGAAAAACTACGTCCATATATCCTTGGAATTTCTTCTCCAGTAGCGCGATTGGTACAATATGCGGTTACCTCTACGTGTGAGTGAGAAAATGTATTTCACTATCGTATGCCTATTGCCCTGTACAAGTAGATTGAATGACGATCTGTGGATAATCACACGAACAACAAAATAACTTGTTTTGTTCACATAATATTAACTATTACTATTTCTAATCTTTTCAATTCAGTTCAGTGAGTATGAGTGCAAAAAATAAAACAAAAATTATCATTTTTACGACGAATGGTAAGTTGAGTTTTTCTTTGTTAAAGCGAAAGACAAAATAATTATGTTGTTATTTCAGTTTATACCGCTTCAAAAGAAAAGTAACTTCATCGCTCTTCATCGTAGTAAAAATGATGTTGATTTTCCATCCAGAAGTGGAATTCATAAAGTCAAGGTCAACTAACTTAAACTGAAAATAGAAATTCAACAACACGTACTACTAAACTCAAGTGCTTATTCTAATAATGCAACAATTCTGTCTTTGAAAGTGAGCAATTCGAGAATTGAAAAATATAAACAAATCAATCAATCAATCAATCAATCAATCAATCAATCAATCAATCAATCAATCAATCAATCAATCAATCAATCAATCAATCAATCAATCAATCAATTTATCAATCAGTCGCAATGAGCTGCATTTAGGGCAGTCGCGCCGGTGGCAGATTCGCTATTTGTTTTTATTAATAAATTACTTCAATCCCTTATACCTCGTCGTATAAATGAATACTTGTGTCAATTTGTCTTCTTGAATTCCAACTTTATTTTCGTATTATGATCTTTCTTACATTCAAAAGATCCAATCAAGCTTATAATAAATATTTAATTACGCACAATGTGCATTAATACAAAACAATCAAACTGCCGTACAGATTTGTGAACGATTCTGTCCTCAATTCGCACTTCAAAACATTTCACAGAGTTCACCAAACTTGCCTGTATTTACAGTCGCTGTATCGAACATGAAAACATTTCCATAACTATAGGCTAGTTTGTGATAATAATAATAATAATAATAATAATAATAATAATAATAATAATAATAATAATAATAATAATAATAATAATAATAATTTCGTGTGGCTATTTCTAGCCGGATGAAGCCCTTGTAAGGCAGACCCTCCGATGAGGGTGGGCGTCATCTGCCATATGTAGGTAACTGCGTGTTATTGTGGTGGAGGATAGTGTTATGTGTGAGTTACAAGGATGTTGAGGACAGCACAATCACCCAGCCCCCGGGATATTGGAATTAACCAATAAAGGTTGAAGTCCCCGACCCGGCCGGGAATCGAACCCGGAACCCTCTGAACCGAAGGCCAGTACGCTGACCATTCAGCCAACGAGTCGGACAGTTTGTGATGAAACCCATGGACTGAAAGCCTAGTGACTAAATGTCTTAGTTCGTAACCTCCCTGGGTCCACTCCCGGTTAATCTTAGCGTCACTCGGGTAGAACTCCTCCCATATGTTGCCTTCCTTGAGCACATCATTTATAAGGTCCTTATATGCCGGAGTGGCAGCGAGCAAAATCTTTAGACACAACTCTTCCACATAATAAAAGTCTCTCGTCGATTGCAGTCAATTCTCAAGGTGAGTGATACGGGCCCAGTTAACTTTCCTGTAGACCTACCAACATCTGAAGCCATCTATGACTTCGGGCGTTTTTCGCAAGAAGAAATGTCAGAAACTATTCATAAAATGAAAAACAAGAAAGCTTGTGGACCAGATTACATACACAATGAACATTTGGAAATATTATTTCCAAGTGTTGCAAAATTCGTTCATCTTTCTTCCGAACGAGTGTTTGCGCCAAGGTAGAATACCTGAAAGCTGGACAAAATCAACAATTAAAATGTTGTGTAAAGGAAAAGGCAACACAGCAGATCCAAATTCTTACAGAGAAACATATTGACTGCATTGGTGTGATGTAGCCCACCTGGTGGCCATGATCTTTAAAGCGTTGAAGTCTAAACCTGTCTGACACCGTGGTTAGCCGGTTCGAGTCCCGTTGGTCGAAAAAATGTTCACCATTAGAATGTTGGCCGGTAGGGTAGGGGAGGTGGTGGTATAAAATTTCTAATCACTGAATGTGTGCCAAAAGCCTGGATTAAATTCCAGACTTTTCCGCAGTGCTCATATGGAGTGAGGGCATATGACGCTAATGATGGTGATTCGTCCGTCGGATGGAGACGTTAAGCTTTGAGCAGACCCCTTGGTGCTATTCGACAGGAGTAGGCTATTTGTCGGCGCCTGGTTTCACCCTCTCGATTCGTACTATCATATACGAAGGAATGTCAGAAAATAACCGGAATGATTGTTTTGTGTTTCAATAATCCCGCGCTGGAGTTTGCAGGTGGTAGTACTGGAAAGATCTGACCTTGAGTGATACGGTGCGAAGCACGCCACTCGCCTCAACGCTCGTTCCCACCTTGTGGAATCGAATCGAACCGAACAGCCGAAATTTCCACTCGACCGCTCACGTCTAGCGGACAGAATCGAATGGGATTCTACGGGAAACTTCAGGCCTGCAATGGACGGTTTGATAGAAGGTGTGACGAGGCAGAAAATTACGAGAGATCGGAGAAGTTTCTGGGCGCGTAAAGTGAACAGTAGAGCCGAAAGGAGAGTATTCAAACTTATTTGAATGTTTATTGCGCGATGAAACTATGTCTCGACGGTACTTCATAGTGACGGGCTGAGTGGCTCAGACGGTTTAGGCGCTGGCCTTCTGACCGCAACTTGGCATGTTCGATCCTGGCTCAGTCCGGTGGTATTTAGAGGTGCTCAAATACTTCAGCCTCGTGTCGGTAGATCTACTGGCACGTAAAAGAACTCCTGCGGAACTAAATTCCGGCATCTCGGCGTCTCCGAAAACCGTAAAAGAGTAGTTAGTGGGACGTAAAGCAAATAGCATTATTATGGTACTTCAGAGTTCCGATTTCAACAATTTCAGATAGTAGAATTAACAGAAAAGTTTAATTTTACAGGTGGAAATCCTATATCAGATGCAATGGGTGTCCGTGATCATTTTTAAAACTCCTTCAATGCAGTAGATCGCGTCCCGTGGCAGAATGGAATAATATTAATCGAGGTAGCCTCAACATTGATTTTTTAAGTAGTTTGCTTTACGCCGCACCGACGCAGATAGGTCTTCTGTCGACGAAGGGATAGTAAAGGGCTAGAAGTAGGAAAGAAGCGGCTATGGGCTTAATTAAGGTACAGTCCCAGCATTTACCTGGTGTGAAAATGGGAAACCACGGAAAACCATCCTCAGGGATGCCGACAGTGGGTTTCGAACCCACTATCTCCCGAATGAAAACTCATAGTTGCGCGAACCTAACCGCACGGCTAACTCTCCCGGCAACATTAACTATAAACTGGGAAGTGTATTCATTGTCCACAGCAGATCAGTTTCGTATGCCGTACTATATGTTAGGAACACGAGTACGACAGTTTGAAACCTAGGGACCGGGCGAGTTGGCCATGCGCGTAGAGGCGCGCGGCTGTGAGCTTGCATCCGGGAGATAGTAGGTTCGAATCCCACTATCGGCAGCCCTGAAGATGGTTTTCCGTGGTTTCCCATTTTCACACCAGGCAAATGCTGGGGCTGTACCTTAATTAAGGCCACGGCCGCTTCCTTCCAACTCCTAGGCCTTTCCCATCCCATCGTCGCCATAAGACCTATCTGTGTCGGTGCGACGTAAAGCCCCTAACAAAATCTCCTGTGAAACCTAGGGAATGCCAGTTAAGAAATTGTTCACTGTAAATATAATTTTAAAAGTTAAAAGATACATCCCATGTGAGGTGTGAAATCAATTATCGTACTGATATACTGTATTTGGACTCAACATAAAATAATTTTGTGATAAAGTCAGCAATAATTATGAAGGAAATTGTATATGGACTACAGTAACCTACCACGAAATTGAATATTCTAGTAAGTTTGGTTCTTCATATCTTTGCTTATTTCCTCCCAGGCATTACTTTTTACGTTGTTGTTGCAGTAATGCTTGTGGGTCTTGTAGTAGAGGAAATTATAATTTTGAACTAAATTGATAAGTTTTCCGTGTCTAGTATTAATAAGTTAAATAAACTATCACAAAACAGAACGTTCCCGACCGTATCCAAGAAACAGATGACTTTCTACTCTAACTGATACACATTTGCCGCCAAATGGTCGTCCTAAAGATCTCACCCGATCGTCTAACGAAATTGCACGAATCTTGATAATTCTTTTCGATTCCGCTCCCCTAGTCGAAAAATATTCTTGGCAGAGAATCCTGCTCCATTCGGTTCGATTCGATTCGTAGTTATCGTCATCTCTATCTCCCGTTTAAGCACATGTTAAAAACAAATTCTGTTCGGTTCGATTCCATTCCATTCCGCTAGGTAAGAGCGGGCCTTCAGGCTTCTCAGATGAAGGGGAGCAGTTGAGGATGGATGCCGTGTTCGCTGTACCCAATATGGATCTCAAGTTGCAGCAACGCGCTTCAATTAGATTTTGTTTCATCCTGGACAAAACTCCAGCACAAACAATGGAAATGTTGCAGTAAGCTTGCAGAGAGGAAGCCATGGCAAAAGCGCAAGTTTTTGAGTGGCACAAACGCTTTAAAGGGGCTAAAACTGATCTTGAGGAAGCTCCACACCCCGGAAGACCCTCAACTTCGAAAATCGACCTCAGTGTGAACACAATTGATGTCATGTTGTGGAAAGACCGCCGTTTAAACATTGAAAAGAAAATTTCAGAAAAAAAAAAGGCCAAACTTTGCTCAAACGGGACAGATCCTGCACCAGGACAACGCACCTGCGCATCGGGCAATCAAGACATAGGACACAATAACCGAATCGGGCATTGAGGTGATGCCACATCGACCTTATTCACCGGACTTAGCACCATGCGACTTCTATCTATTTCTTGCAGTGACAAACAAACTTCGGGATCGTCATTTTCAAAGTGATCAAGAAGTAAACAATGTAACTTCGGGTATACTAAATAGACTATCAAGAAAGGGCTTCGGGGAATGTTTTTTTATTTTTTGCTAGTTGCTTTCAGTCGCACCGACACAGATAGGTCTTATGGCGACGAGAGGACAGGAAAGGCCTCGGAATGGGAAGGAAGCAGCCGTGGCCTTAATTAAGATTTGCATGAAGGAGCGATACCAAACGAATGGAGAGTTGCAATAGTAGCATTAGTGCACAAGGCAAAGGGTGATAAATATAAAGCATATAATTACAGGCCAGTCTGTTTATCCAAACTATGAATAAAAATTATAACTGAGAGAGTTGCCTTGTGTGAAAATGGGAAACCACGGAAAACCATCTTCAGGGCTGCCGACAGTGGGGGGAGTGTTTTGAACAGTGGACTGAACACTAGAACTGTTGTATTATGTCTGAGGGAGAATACTTTGAAGGTCTATAAGTGAATTTGAATAAAGGTAACCAGTATTTTGCTGTAATAAAATCATTCCTGTTATTTTTGACACCCCCTCGTATATCACGTAATTTATTTCACCCAGTCATAGAAACCCGTCACGGCAGATTCATCTCGCCTCATACCCGCCTCTATAGAAAGAACATGGGTTGGACAAAACAACTGCCCTGGTAGGCAAGCGCCTTACGAAATCCCTTGAAGACAAGCTGCCAGACTAATTTGGTTTCAGGTGTGGCAGGTCGACACTTCAAACAGTCCAAAGCCTTCAATATGATATAGAGGAAGACTTGTCACAGCCAAAAGGGAAACTACATCCAATCAAACCTATTCGTCTAGTAATGTCAGTCCACTCCATCTCACCTCTAACTACTCAGAATAAACAAGGCGACTGCGTATGTGAAGACTTGCAGAAGCATTCATTCAGCAGTATGCAAAGGTAGTTCGATACGAGCATAACGTCGAGGTAGGGGAGATGATTAATACTGGTCGATTACTGAAATTTACCTATGATTAATTAATTTCATGTGGCTATTTCAAGCCGAGTGCAGCCCTTGTAAGGAAGACCCTCCGATGAGGGTGGGCGTCATCTGCCATTTGTAGGTAACTGCGTGTTATTGTGGTGGAGGATAGTGTTATGTGTGGCGTGTGAGTTGCAGGGATGTTGGGGACAGCACAAACACCCAGCCTCCGGGCCATTGGAATTAACCAATTAAGGTGAAAATCCGCGACCCGGCCGGGAATCGAACCCGGGACCCTCTGAACCGAAGGCCAGTACGCTGACCATTCAGCCAACGAGTCGGACATTTACCTATGATAATCAAGACATTTACAAACAGATACAAAAGTTAAAATCTAGAAAAGCAGCTGGGATTGATAAGAGTTCTAGGGATTTACTAAAGACAGTCGGTTGGGATATACTCCTGAAAAAGTTACTTGATTTCTTTTTGCATGAAGGAGCGATACCAAACGAACGGAGAGTGGCGATAGTAACATTAGTGCACAAGGCAAAGGGTGATAAACATAAAGCGTATAATTACAGACCAGTCAGTCTATCTAAACTATGAATAAAAATTCTAACTTAGAGAGTTGGCCGCGCGGTTAGGGTCGCATAGTTGTGAGCTTGCATTCAGGAGATGCTGGGTTCGAATCCCACCGTTGGCAGACTGAAGATGTTTTCCGTGGGTTCCCATTTTCACACCGGGCAAATGCTACAGCTGTAACTGAATTACGGCCACGGCCGCTACCTTCCCATCCTTACGTCGCCGAAAACCTTCGATGTGTTAGCGCGACGTTAAACCACTAGCAAAAAATAAAAAGTAATAATGAGGAAGGTTTGTTTGTTACGGATAGGCTCGAAAACTACTGGTCCGACGTGCAATTTGGTAAGGAAATCCCGAGTCACGCAAGGGATACTTTTCATTTTGGTACATTTCACCGTTTCGAACTAGTGCGGGATTTTACAGGGTTATGTCACGAATTTTGTCAACTTTTGCCCTGCATCAGTCAAAATAATGGGTAAACGATTGGCCCTATTAGAAAATAAAGTGCACAGTGTTTCCTTGAAATGAAATCTGCTACAAGAAACGTCATATGCCATTTCTTCGTAATTCCAACAGTTTTCGAGACATTTCAGCTTTCTTGTGTTTTTGGCTGGGGTGACGTTCACTAATTTAAAGGCTTCTCAGTTCGCACGTATCTAGGGGTCACGTGAAGCCATGTTCGTCATCATTCGTGCAAAGTCGTTGTTCGTTCGTTAACAGGCCAGCTGAAGCGCACTATTCTGCAGAAAGCATTTGGAGGCAACAGTTGTATTATTGAGAATGTTAAGTCTGCTTATCCATAGCTGAGAACTGCTGTGGGCTGTAGTTAGCCTATTTTATTACTATCGACATCGCATTATATTTATATTCCGTTTTTCTGCATTTTTAATATTGTTTAGTTATATTATTCATATTTATTAGGTAGAGATTTTAGATTGCATGCTGCGTAGTCTTGTAGAATTCACATCTCTTATTAGGTTACTTTTTCTGTTTTGTTTATCGTCTTCCTTTTTCATTTATAGTCAAATCTTTTCTAATATTTCATTGTGAGATGTGATGTGACGACCAGTAACCTCAACCAGATTCTGACATTGGTGCCACTTAATTTTGCCAGGTTGCTCCTGTAATCCTTTCTGTGTAATTTGTCTTCGCCAACTCTTGTTCTTTTCCGATCCCGGCGCTATTAGAGCATTCGAGGTCTAAAGAGGCTTTCATTTCCCGCCTTTCACGCCTCTTCCCTTTTCTTAGCTGATATCTTCACTTGTCCAAGGTTCGAAACTTCTTTCTTTCTCCTTGAATTTCTTGAATTAGGCCTATTCATCATGTTCATTAATAAGGAATGGATTCCGAATTTCATTTTGCGTGGTTTTAGAATTCACATCTCTTGTTTGGTTATTTTATGTATACATATTTGATTGAGAGACGTGGTATAACGATCACGAGTCCCAAGCTGAGTCCAGCATTGGTGACATTTACTTATGCCAGGCTCCATCTGTATTCCTTCCCGAGCGATCTCCTGTCGTCAACTATTGTTCCCCCGTCCCCCCCCCCCACACACACACATTTCACGACCCTTCCCTTTTCCTTTCTGTACCAAAGGCAAGAACCTTTCTATCCCGCGTATCCCACTAATACCAACATACTGTCCGGTGCCATGGTTAAATGGTTAGCGTGGTGACCTTTGGTCACGGAGGTCCCGGGTACGATTTCCGGCAGGGTTGGGAATTTTAACCGTCATTGATTGATTTCGCTGACACCGGGGCTGGGTATATGTGTCGTCTTCATCATCATTTCATCCTCATCACGACGCGCAGGTTGCATGCGGGCGTCAAATCAAAAGACTTGCACTGGCGAGCCATACATGTCCTCGGACACTCCCTGCACTAAAAGCCATACGCAATTTTATTTACCAACAGACTTGCCCCTCAACTTCAAGAGACTGCAGTTCCCTGTCAGATTAGCCTTTGTAATGTAAATAAGCAAGTCACATGGTCAAACATAGAATATAGCAGGACTACATTCAGAGAACCAGTGCTGTTTCACGGCTAGCTTTCCGTAGCGTGCTCTCGAGTGTCGAGTAGACATACCTATAGGTAGGGACTTACGTTTTCCGTTTTATGTTTCGTTGGAAATGGGGTTATTTTTTAAGAATTTCACGTTATTTTTTAGAGTTTCGCGTTATTTTATTATTACATTTTGGTATTTTAAAGATAAAAACTAGCCATAACAGAACATAGAAATTAAGACTGTCACCGATCAGCAGTACTCATTAATACACTTTCTTTTGTAACTAACTTTATTTACATGTTCCATAAGTGCTAAAAAAGACAATCCAGTGCTCAGGAGGTCAGTAATAAGATGGGAATTTACTTCCCACCGCCTTCTGTCTACCATTCAGAAGTGGGAACATATTTCCCATAGCCCACCTACGGACACAATTTCAATTCAGTTATTTCACTTTTCATTTATCAGACATATTTCGGACACCTATGTGGGCTATGGGAAGCATATTCTCACATACAATGTGAAAGAAATTTATATCTCAGAACTCTTCAATTGGTAAAAGGTAGTAAATAATCTCAGAACAAATGAGAAAAATGCACAATAAACAAAGAAAATTCGTGTAAATAGTAAATAGACTTATAAAATATTGATTTTTTTACCCTATTTTCAGTTCATAAATCTTGTTCACAACAGGCGTTGCGCTGGCGCAATATCGCTATTCAGGTGTTTTCCAAAGAAGGTAAAGATTCCAAGGAGATCAGAATATCAAAAAAGGCTTTCACGGCCGCAGATCTTATAATCACAGAGTCGAGTTGAGTGAATGAGAGAAGAAGTTGACCTTGTAAGACTGTTTTTTTTTTTTTTTTTTTACTATTTGCCTTACGTCACACCGACACAGATAGGTCTTAGCCTATAGCGACGATGGGATAGGAAAGACCTAGGTATGGGTAGGAAGTGGCCGTAGCCTTAATTGAGATACAGCCCTAGCATTTTCCTGGTGTGAAAATGGGAAACCACGGAAAACCATCTTCAGGGCTGCCGAAAACGGGGTTCGAACCACCATCTCCCGGATGCAACCTCACAGCTACGAGCCCCTAACCGCACGGCCAGCTCGCCCAGTTTGTAAGACTGTGATGGACACGATTGTTTATACGAAGGCAAACACCGTGAATTCGCATTATTATGCATATAAAATTGATAAAGTTGACATATTCGTGTAATTGTCTGATTTCGCTTTATTTCGCGAAATAAATGCGAAAAACGCAGATCCCTACCTATAGGGCTATATTTATGTACCCGATGAGTAGGTCGTAAATATTGTCTACAATAGCGTATTGTAAGACATACTTATATTGCGGGCCACCTTAATTTAATAACTTCAATCCTCGCTCATAGATCCGTAGGAAGAATGGGTAGTTTAGCTATACTATGGCCCAAGGGTCTGCCTCCGTAGCATAACGGTTAGTGTTATTAGCTGCCGTCCTCGGGGGCCCGGGTTCGATTCCCGGTACTGCCAGAAATTAAAGAATGGCAGGAGGGCTGGTATGTGGTTGAAATGGTACATGCAGCTCACCTCCAATGGGGGTGTGCCTGAAAAGAGTTGCACCACCTCGGGATGAGGACACGAGTTTACTTTTTATGTCCCAAGGGAGTTGAAGTCTAACATTTAGCACCACAGGCGAGATAAAGTTGACTTACGCTGCTCGAAAATGGTCTGTTGCTATGGCAACGATAACAGCGATCCCACATTTAAGGAAGCTATCGCCACGTGGGTTGGCTTGCTCTCAGTCGCTTTTGTGATATTATTCGGAGTGATACTATGTTAGCTGTTGATGCTTTATGTATTTACGTGCTTGTTTTCAGAATATTATTTTCATTGTTAGTTTAATTCTTTGTGAGTTAATCAGTGGCCAGTAGAACAGGTTACCGGGCTGAGTGGCTCAGACGGTTGAGGCGCTGGCCTTCTGATCCCAACTTGGCAGGTTTGATCCTGGCTCAGTCCGGTGGTACTTGAAGGTGCTCAAAAAGGTCAGCCTCGTGTCAGTAGATTTACTGGCACGTAAAAGAACTCCTTCGGGACTAAATTCCGACACCTCAGCGTCTCCGAAAACCGTAAATGTAGTTAGTGGGATGTAAAGCCAATAACAATATTATTAGAACAGGCTAATTCTGTATTTAACATGTGCATTTCTTGAGGTTACAGTCAGAATCTAATGTTTTTGTTAATTATTCTGAAATCTCATATTTATCGGCAATGACGTGCTCTGTCTTCAATGATGGAAGTATTAGCACGAACTTAGGAACGGGTCGAGTTGCATTAGGCCTACATGTTTTATTTAACACTCAACCTGTACGAAACGGTGATATGCTGCAGACTGAGATAACTATGACAACGCAGCGTACTTCGTAGTTACTGCTTTCGCCGCTCAAATGTCAGACTCCACTTCCCGTGGGCCCAAATACAGTCACACATTAAATCAATGATCAGTCGAAAAGAGCTGCAATAATTCAACTGCACGCTAAAATCTTCAATTTAAAAATAATGACGTAAATCGATCCTATAGTACTCTCATACGAACTGTCCAAAGAAATGGCCCTGTGTTTTAAAAATATAGGTAAAATTATTTCCTTTAAGCTCGCATTTCCCTTCTTTTTCTAGTCAATATATCACACTCGTAGGACGCCCCTAGTGGACTTTGACTGATCTAAAACCCGAAGATAATCGATCTTTGCCGAGGGAGAAAGGCGGAAGAAAAAAGTAAAGATGGAGTGAGCTGTTTATGTATATTTGTGTAACGATAATTGTGGTGCAAAATTAAAGTATAGCTAAGGTGGATTCAGTGTGTTGTGTACTTCACTACATAATTGGCGACCCCGACGTGATTCAGTGACAGAAGTGAGAAATAAACATCGCGCGGTTCATAAGTGTAGTGTAAGCATGAAGAACAATGGATAAAAACAACACAACGGGTACGCCGACGGCAAACGAATGGGTGAGGCTAACAAGGTAAGCATCAAGATCCCTCCTTTCTGGATAGAAAAACCGGAAATAAGGTTCTTTCAAGTGGATGCTCAGTTTTCTATCTCAAGAATTACCCAAGGGGACACTAAATTTAACTACCTCGAGTCTCAGCTCGAACCTAAATATCTCGACAACATTTGGGACATTATTAAAAGTTCAGAGGTGAATAAATATTACGCGGCTAAAGAACGCCTTCTAAATATCTTCAAGGAAAGCGAAGATAAACAAATAAAGCGGTTGGTAACAGGCCTAGAATTAGGCGATCTGAAGCCCAGTCAGCTTTTAAGGAAACTGCAGTCATTAGCATGCATTAATGTTTCCGAAAAAGTGCTTCCTACCTTGTGGCTTGAGAAATCACCGGACTCTATCAAACATGTTCTAATCGTATCTGAAGAAAACTTGGAAAAAATCGCAATTATGGCTAACAAAATCATTGAAATGAATCTCTGCAGCAAACGTTACAGTGTAGAAAATATCGGTACTGATGGGTCCGTAAGTAACGGCGCTATCACGAAACTCTCTGAAGAGATGGCCGTCCTAGAGCAAGAGATAGCTTCAATGCGCACTTTTAGTCGAAGTTCGAGCCGAAACCGAAGCAAAAAGAAGTACGATCCGAACGGAAAGTACTATTACTACCACTTCAGATTTGGTAATAAGTGCTTCCCTGACAAATGCAAGCCTCCATGCTCGTGGAAAAATTTGGAAAACCTGAAACAATAGAAGAGTTGGCAGCAAGCTCCACTACTGAAAATAGTAAGGATTGCTATAAACCCCGTTTGTTTGTACGTAACAAAAACACGGGTTTGCACTTCCTAGTGGATAGTGGAATCGATGTTTCAGTAATCCCGGTCACTTCCAGTAACAGAAGCTGTGACCCAGATTTTAAATTATTTTGCAGCTAATGGCACAGAAATCCCATCTTATGGACTTAGAACACTGAATATTGATTTGGGACTTCGTCGACAATTCCATTGGCCTTTCATAGTAGCTAAAGTTGGCAACGGCATATTAGGTGCTGATTTTCTGAAGAAGTTCAACATACTAATTGACCTAAATAAAAAGCAGTTAATTGATGGCAATACTAAACTCTCTGTCATGGGTGAAGTAACAGCCATCACAGCTGATAATGTTGTTAGCACAATGTCAAAAGCCCAACAATTTTCCTATCTGTTATCACGTTACTCAGATTTAACGAAACCAAATTTACTACCTGCACAAATCAAACACAACATTCAACACTTCATCCCAACCGAAGGCCAACAGGTACATTGCAAACCCAGGCAGCTGGATCCTCGGAAGCTACACATTGATAAACAGGAATTCCACTTTATACAAAATAGTGGAATTATTCGACCATCAAAGTCGCAATGAGCTAGTCATTTCCACCTGGTCCTCGAAAAGGATGAAACCTTTCGACCATGTGGTGATTACAGACGACTGAACGCACAAACTATCCCAGACCGATATCCGATTCCTCAGATTGAAGATTTTCAACATATTTTGAGGGGTAGGAAAATATTTAGCATGTTCGACCTCTTCAGGGCATATTTCCAAATCCCTGTAGCAGAGGAAGACAAACCTAAAACCGCCATTATCACTCCGTTTGAGTTATATGAATTTAATGTGTTGCCGCTTGGACTCCGTAATGAACCGTGCAGTTTCCAACGTTTCATTAATGAGGTATTTAGAGGCCTAGATTTTATTTTTCCATACCTTGAAGACTGCCTAATTGCTTCAGAAAAAGTAGAGGAACATCGTGAGCATCTTAATATTGTGCTTGAGAAGCTACATGAATTTGGTCTCCGAATTAATATTTCCATGTCCGTACTTTGTGTAGTGCAACTGGAATTTTTGGGACACTTAATCACCACGGAAGGCTCCAGACCCTTACCGGATAAAGTGAGAGCTATTATTGACTACAAACTACCACAGACAGTTCATGACTTTCGTGTATTATTAGGTACCGTTAATTTCTACAGAAGTTTTCTCAAGGATGCAGCAGAAACGCAGTCTCTTTTTCATGCTTATCTGAAAGGTGCTAAGAGGAAAGGTAAGCGACAAATTCACAAGACACCAGAAGCTATCACAAAATTTGAAAAATGTAAGCAGGACTTGGCAAATGCAGTACTGCTTACATTTCCAGACCCAACATACCAGCTGCCCCAGGCAGTAGATGCAAGTGACTTTGCAGTAGGAAGTGTCCTGCAACAACATGAAGAAAAAGGATGGAAACCCATCGGATTCTTTTCGAAGAAGCTAAGCAGAGCTACACAGAGAGCGTATAGCACCTATGACCGTGAACTGTTAGGAATCTACCTCTCTGTCAAGCTGTTCAAACATTTTCTCGAAGGAAGAGACATCATGATATATACGGACCACAAACCACTCATTTTTGCATTTCATCAGAAAAATGAAAAGGCATCTCTACGGCAGCTGCGACATCTGCAGTACATCTGCCAGTTTACAACAAACATCCAGCACACTAGTGGCAAGGACAATATCGTTGCGGATAACCTGTCACGGATTGAATCTATGACTGTCATCGATTACGACACAGTCGCAGACAGCCAACGTCAAGACAGTGAACTTAAACAACTTCAAGAGGAAAGTCAATCACTCGTGCTCAAGAGCTACCCACTGCCTTGTGGAAAGTTACAGTGGTGTGGTACCTCAACAAACAGCATAAGGCCATACATTCCAAAAGAATTTTGCAAACAATTCTTTCTTCAGATCCACAATATGGTGCACCAGGGAAAAAGACTACTGTTAGGCTGATGACTTCCAAGTTTATCTGGCCTGGTATCAAGGATGACGTCAGAAAATGGACGCAGACCTGCAAGGGATGTCAAAAAACAAAATAACAAGACATAAACAATCGCCAGTCAGCCATTTTCAAGAACCTGATGAGTGGTTCAGCACTTTTCACATAGACATTGTTAGCCCTCTTTCACCTTCTGATGGCTATCTCTACTGCCACACATGTATACATCGCTTCACCAACTGGATGGAAGCAATACCATTGCAAAATATTACAGCAGAGACGGTAACAAAATCATTTTATGATCATTGGGTGATGCGGTTTGGAGTCCCAGCAAATCTAGTTACTGACCAAGGCCAACATTTCGAAAGGCAGCTCTTTAAGAATCTTTTCGATTGTGTGGTGTGAAGCTTAAACGTACAACACCCTATCACCCGCAGAACAATGTTAAAGTTGAACGTCTGCACCGAACAAGAAAACCTGCTATCAAAGCCCAAAACTCTGTAAAGTGGACAGACACCCTTCCGACTGTGTTGCTAGGTCTGCGCGCATCACTCCGGGAGGACTCGAACAGTTCAGTTGCGGAAATGGTGTATGACACGCATATTAGGCTTCCAGGTGAATTCTTCGATAACTTCAGCAGCACATGCAGCAACTCCGGTCTGTGGAAGTTAAGCACAAAACTTCCCGAACTGTGTTAATCCATAAAGACTTGAATAAATGTACTCATATATTTCTGAGAATCAACAGAGTGAAGAAACCTTTGCAACCCCCATATGAAGGTTCTATACTTGTAATTGCCAAAACTGATAAAAATTTCACGCTTACCACAAAAAATATATCTGCGAATGTCTCCATTGATCGCCTGAAACCAGCCTGCTTCATAGCAGCAGATGATGAGACTTCTACAGCTCGTCATGAAGAACGACCAGGTGTCTTGCAAGGACTCTGTCCCCCTGATGGATCAACGGTGGATTACCATGACAAACCCATCAAGGAGAAAGTGGTAACAAAATCACGCAGTCGAAGGACTGCCAGGTTCCCACTCGCTTTTTAGATGATGATGTATATATTTCATATTCTTGTAATTAAGGTATATTTGGTTTATGTTTATATTGTCTTTGTATCGTAACTTGGTTACTGGAGGGGGAGCGGTGTAGGCCGCCCCTGGTGGACGTTGACTGAACTAAAAACCGAAGATAACCGATCTTTGCCGAGGGAGGAAGGCGGCAGAAAAAAGTAAAGATGGAGTGATCTGTTTTTGTATATTTGTGTAACGATTATTTTGGTTCAAAATTAAAGTGTAGCTAAGGTGGATTCAGTGTGTTGTGTACTTAACTACAAACTACAACTCCAGTTGAAATCTGCTTCCATGAACTCGGTCTGAAATATTCGAGCACAGTTCGCAGTTTGCCGAGCTATGGTCGCGATTGCGATTCGTACATGTTTGGGGCTGTTTAGGTTAATGTTTGAAGCACGATTAAATTAATGGTTACTACTGGGACCCTTCATTATCATCGTCAGTTGGTTACTGGCAAGTCAGTATTAAGGAGTCGTAGAAATAGATCGGGCATCGGGTATTCTTCTATCATACCATCTGGTGTTCGGAGAGTATTGCAGATGAGGCTCGAGAATTACAGTAGGGAAGTTCGTTTACAATTGAACACGTAGTGTACCAGTATTATCGACAGCATTACACGTTGTAAGTAAAGCTCAAGCTTGTCAGGATAATTCAGTGACCTAAGTGTCCGACTCTTTGGCTGAACGGTCAGCGTACTGGCCTTCGGTTCAGAGGGTCGCGGGTTCCATTCCCGACCGGATCGGGGATTTTAACCTTAATTGGTTAATTCCAATGGCACGGTGGTTGGGTGTATGTGTTGTCTTCATCGTCATTTCATCCTCATCACAACGCGCAGGTCACCTACGGGTGTCAAATAGAAAGACCTGCACCTGGCGAGCCGAACCCGTCCTGGGATATCCCGGCACTTTGAAATCATTTAGGAAAAGGCTAGGAAAACAACAGATAGAGAATCTGCCACCTGGGCGAATGCCCTAAATGCAGATCAGTATTGATTGATTGATTGATTGATTGATTGATTGATTGATTGATTGATTGATTGATTGATTGATTGATTGATTGATTGATTGATTGATTGATTGATTGATTGCAATACGACATTTCATTTCATTATGCTCGACGATGCCGAAATATAAATGTTATATGCCAGATAACTGAATCTTAACGAGGCTCATTATAGTTCAAATTCCATTATGATACAGGTTCTCCACCAATCAGAGTTCAGATTTTCATTATGATACAACGGTTCGACCACACACATTAACATCAATGCACCTTCTACTTCCAATATTCCACAACCACACGGCACATTCCCGCAAATTCACTTCACCAACTGTACAATAAACAATTTGTATTTGAAATAAAACTAGGTTATGATAACCTTCGAGCATACAAATAGATAGAGGGGGCGCTGCCAGCAGAACGTGGCGCCAAGATACAAATCAGCTGATGTTGGGCACCTATCGTAAATATTGCGCGGGCCATCGGTGTAAGCGGGGAGATTTCAAGGATTCATTGTCGACAAACCAGGCTTTTTCTATGCAATTTTAATGTGTTACAAATATAAAAAACACAGATTTTCGTTGATGTGATAAGTGAATTACACCAGTCTGAAAGAATATAGCGAAAATGGTCATTTCTTGCTCTGCTTACAATTGCAGTCAGAGATTTGAAAAGGGGAGTAAGATATCTTTTCACAGGTAAGGATTAAAATCTGTAACTGAAAAGACACTGTCTTGATTTCATACGGTATCTAGGCTGCCAGGGAAAACGTGTATAAGTTAGAAAATGACTTGTACTCTTCTCCCATAGACATTAACATGTTTACTTGTACCGTTGGGTCCAAATGGAATATTAGGCCTAGGTACATATAGTTTAGTTCTGACTTATAACTACATCGTACTTATCTTACTTTGAACTTTGTTGACACTCGTTTTTCCTGGTATTTCCTTTTATTTCTAAAAGAGTGCTGGACCACACAGCACAGCCGTACGTAAGCACCATGACTACGCGGCTGAGCCGAATGTCCGGAGATAGAAAGTTCGAATCCCGGTGCTGACTATCTTTAGAGTAGTGGTTTTCCCCGAGTTTTCCAATACTTCTTCCAAGAAAATGCCGGGATGGTACCTTGTTTAAAGCCCCCCCCCCCACCTACCTGAATCCTAGACCTTAAAAACATAATTTATTTAATGTAAGATTTAAATGTTGCAGGAGTGGGGTTGACAATGGGCTATTGCGGGATACATTGCTGGATATCACCCTCTAAGCATAACTGATTATGTTATTCACTTATTTCAGTTTCCCTTCAGACCCCGAATTGCTGAAGAAATAGGTCATGAATATGAAGAGAGAGGGTTTTCAGCCATCAAAATATAGTAAAATTTGTTCAAAGCATTTTGAACCTAGCTGCTTCGACAAAGAGAGATTTGGCCATCCATTTCTTCTGAAAGGATCAGTTCCGACTATTTTTGAATTTCCAGAACACCTGAATAAAAAATCCAGGCAGCAAAAGCCACCTAAAAGTCGAAACACTTCTTGCACTTCATCTTCACTTCCAGTAAGTGAAAGTAATGATAACTCAACTGAGCAGCAGACTCCATCCACCGAAAACATTCCCGGTACTAGCTCTAACATTCTAGGCAAGTCTAGAAAAAGAAAGCATTACATTGGTGATTTTGAAGAAAGTGACATGAATTTCCCCAAAAAGGCAAAGAGATGTCTCTTCAATGCACGCAGCACAATTTGTTCTCAAAGGAAAAGACTGAAAAACCTACTTAAACAAAATACAAGAATTAAGAAAAAAATTAATTCTTTAAATTCATTGGTGGCTCATTTACAGAAGGAACTAATGATAAATGAAAATTCTGCAGCAGTGTTAAAGGTCAGTAAAACTTTTTTATACTCACTACATTTGTTGGTTTAAGATAAATTTGTAATCTTAAAATACTTGATTGATTATTGTCCTATAACCAACAACTAGGTTCTTTTTATGTTAGGAACTTTCTATAGCCATGCATAAGTTATTTATTCCTACTTACAATTTTTTTTACCTTTACAGGCTTCCTTCTCAGGTCCTGCTGAAGAACTGTTCCAGAAAATGTTGGGGAACAAACAGCAACAGTATTCTGAAGGCTTGCGATGCTTTGCCCTTACATTGCACTTCTACTCCAGTAAGGCTTACGACTATGTAAGAAAGGTGTTCAATGTATGATTGCCTCATCCACGCACTCTTAGGAAATGGTACCAACATGTTGATGGCTCTCCTGGCTTCACAAAAGAAGCCCTAACAGCTCTAAAGCTTAAAGTGGAAGAGGGTAATGCCACAGGTAAACCTGTTCTTTGTAGCCTCATCATTGATGAAATGTCCATCAGGAACAAGATAGAATGGGATGGAAAGGTCACATGTGGTTATGTGGACATGGGGACTGATGTTGATGATGATTCACTCCCAGAAGCAAAGGAGGCCCTTGTGTTTCTGGTAAATGCCATCAATGACCATTGGAAGATTCCCATAGTTTGTCAGGAGAAGATAAGGCAAATTTAGTAACCACTGCTCTGACCATATTGCATGACACTGGTATTCATGTAGTCAGTTTAAGGTTTGATGGGGCAGCCAGCAACTTGTCAATGGTAAAATTTCTGGGCCTAGATATTCACCATGCCAATGAGAAAACCTCATTTGAGCACCCAGTGACAAAAGAGCCAGTGTTTATTTTCCTAGATGTGTGCCACATGCTGAAATTAGTGAGGAATTCTTTGGCTTGTATGGGCACAATTTTTAACAGTGAAGGTAAGGCCATAAAATGGACATACATAGAAAAACTAGTGGAAATACAACTAGAAGAGGGATTAACGCTTGCTACTAAGATTCGTAAGCGCCACATTAATTGGGAATCAGAAAAGATGAAAGTCAAATTAGCAGCACAAACTTTGAGTAACAGTGTGGCTCAGGCACTCACGTATTTGAAAAATTCAGGGTATGATTTATTTGAAGACTGTGAAGCTACAGATGAATTCATAGAAATTTTTAATAACATATTTGACATTTTGAACAGCAGGAATATATTACAAAAGGGATTTAAGTGTGCTTTCTCTCCCAAAACAGAGGTTTTATAAAGGATTTCCTCAGCAAGGCAGAATCATACATCATGCGGCTATCAACATCAAGTTCATCAGACTCTTCTCTTCTTCACTCAAGAAAAAACTGGATTTCTTGTTTTTTGGTGTGCATAAAAAGTTGCCTTGGCCTCTATAAGTATTTAGTCCTCAGTGAGCAGCCTAAACTGAAATACTTGTTACTGTACAAATTCAGTCAGGACCACTTGGAGGTATTGTTCTCTGCCATTAGAAGGAGAGGTGGTGATAACAATAACCCTACTGCTGCTCAGTTTAAAGCTGCATACAAAAGATTGCTGGTTCACCATGAGGTAAAAGGAGCAGATTCAAGGAACTGCATTGCCTTGGATCAAATTAATATATTAAGTGTATCTAGCTCCGAGCCCAGTTCAGATTTACAGTGTCATGCAATTCTCACAGTATCACAGGATAGGGTTGCAGATATCCCACTCATTCCAGATTCTGATCATGACTACTGTACTCATCCAGCATTTGAACAGTTGTCCCCATATGTGAGTGATGTTGTGGCATATATTGCTGGATTTGTGGTGAGGAAGGTGGAATGCCTTATCAAATGTGCAGTATGCTTGAGTATTCTGAGAAGTGCCAGAGAGAACTACACAGATTATGCTTTAATCAGGGAGGAGATGTACTCTAGAGGTGAGGGATGAATTGTGCCCTCCAAAGATGTGATAGGGTTGTGTAAGTTGACTGAAGGTGCACTTAGAAATATCAATGTACTAAGGAGCAAAGAAGTTCATCAGAAGGTCCTCTGTAGGGTGCTGAGGTCAGTGAATGGAACCTTGTTTTATTGTATAAAGGATCATTTACTTGAGCAAGAATTTGCGCAGAGCCATGAAATGGACTTGGTTAAGTTAATTGTGAAGTGTTATGTCAATTCCAGAATGCGACATGAATGTGCCAAGGAAGAGGAGAAAAGAGATAGAAAGAAAGTAAGAAGTGTATTGAACAAGTACACATTGTTCAATCATCAGTGATTTAGGGCAATATTGTGAAGACATGCAGTTCTCTGGTTTTCAAAACATTCCTGATCTTCAGCCAGGAGAAGAATGGTGAATAACTTACATGTAAATATTTGTTTCCTGCGTTCTATCATACATTTGTGTATTGATTGGCTGCAGCTGTTCTGGTAAGTTATAGCCTACATGGCTTCCTGTCTTTCATCATATTGTAAATTATGTTATTGTACATTTTTAAGGATAGTTTTGTGAATGTTACATCTTATTAGGCTTAACTATCTCAGTTATAGTTTTGTGTTCTATCATACATTCGTGTATTAACCGGTTGCAGCTGTTTTGGTGACTTGTAGCCTACATGGCTTCCTGTCTCTCATCATAATGTACATTTTTCAGGATAGTTTTGTGAATGTTACATCTCATTAGGCTTAACTAACTCGGTTATAGTTTGATATAGCCTGAGCATTTAGAACAGTTGAACAACTTTTGGTGTGTGTGGGTGCTTAATCATATCTGATAGTGGCTGGTAACCTACATGTTAGGCTCTGTAAAACAATAATTATCATCATGCCTAAATGTACATCTATAAACTAAATGTGAAGGTCTGTGAATAAGTGTGATGATGGTGATAGCTGTTTTTTTTAATGACAGAACCTTGAGGTTATAAGCTGCATTAAGTATTGGTAATTTCAAAGTTTCTTTGACCATAATTATTATAGGTGCAACGGGGACGATTGTGCTATTATCGGTCACGTTTCTTGATTTATAAGGCTTAACCAGCATAAAATTGGCATTATTAGAAATGCAGCGCTATTGGTATGTTTTGTTGAGTTTATCATTTGCAGCACTGTGAAAATATTTTAAGAATAACTATTTTGGACAAATATTACGGAGAAAAATTAAACTTGTGAAATTAGAAGACAAGTAACTAAAATAGGTTAACAACACGAGACCTATTCACGTCACCGTGTCGATGAACTGATACATAAACACATCAGAATATCACACATATAAAATGATACGTAACAATTTTCATACAAACAGGAACGGAAATATTCATATGGAATTGCGTTTATCACCATCTTCAATAGTTTTAATCAATTCATAATAAGGAGCACGCTTAAATCGGGATTTAAAAACACACTGCAATGCTCTTCTTTTGGGAGACCGCTTTGTTTTGCCCTACATCAGCTGATCGCTCAGAGCTTGATGTTGGTGCCACGCTTGGCCGGTAGAAACATACGGAGCGCCCTCTCTATCTATTTCAATGCTCGAAGATGATTACCTTCTATCAAAGCTTTAAAACATATGACATTGTCAAGGTCTCTGATACACTCATGAAAAATCAATAACCCAGGGCATGCGCTCTGCGCTCTGTTCAGTAAACTCAACTGTCAAGTGGCATCTCGACAGAAATTGGTGAATATTAAAAAAATAGAGTTATAATTATCGTCGTATGCAACTCGCTTATAATGGTAATTATTGAGACACTCGTATGGAAATTATAAAACTCACTTCGCTCATTTTATAAACATACTCGTGTCTTAATTATTGCCATTGTCACGCAAGAAAATGAGCGCATAGTATTGTATAAATTCCTAGCAGGCACACTTTTCTCATAAACAATTGAGACTATAGCTATAATCTTTGATATAGATACCCACTAGATTCTTAACTGCTGAACATTGGAGGTGAATTATGTTTTGATAATAATTAAAATTAAGACACAGTATTAAATTTGAGGAGCATACATTACCATACCATACTCTGATTCTTTTTTTAGCTACTGTATATACCACTAACTTCATAACTTTTGAATTTTACGACCCCGGAAGTGAAAAAATCTATATATATAAAAGAAGAGTTTTGTCTGTAAATTGCTCTGAATTTAAAAAGAATGGTATTTCTGTATCGGCCATGTCCATAGTAACAAGAAAATGCACTTTTTACTTTTCCGTAATGTCTGTCTGTCTGTCTGTCTGTCTGTCTGTCTGTCTGTCTGTCTGTCTGTCTGTCTGTCTGTCTGTCTGTCTGTCTGTCTGTCTGTCTGTCTGTCTGTCTGTCTGTCTGTCTGTCTGTCTGTCTGTCTGTCTGTATGTATGTACACGCATCACGAGAAAACGGTTGAAGGGAATATAATGAAAATCGGCATGTGAAGTCGGGGGATGAGCCTCTACAATCTAGGCTATAAATCATTTTGCTCAAGCTGAGTGAAATGGTAGTTTAGGGGAAGGCCTAAGATTGAATTCTCAACTATTTATGTTATTAGTGGTCTAATGAAAATATATTTGAAGTCGGGGGATGAGCCTCTACAATCTAGGCTATAAATCATTTTACTCACGCTGAGTGAAATGGTAGTTTAGGGGAAGGCCTCAAATTGAATTCTCAACTATTTATGTTATTAGTGGTCGTATTTTAAAGAAAATGGGTATGCGAAGTTGGGGAATAAGTTGCTAAAATCTAGGCTATCAATAATTGTATTCACGCTGAGAAAAAAGGGTAGTTTAGGGAAGGCCTAAAATTTAATTCTCAAATTTTGTTGTTATTAGTAATCCTATCTTGATGAAAATCGGTACGCAAAGTCAGGAAATAAGTCGCTACAGTCTAGGTTGTAAATTATTTTATTCACGCTGAGTGAAATGGTAGTTTTGGGGGAGGCCTAACATGTAATTCTCAAATATTTCTTATTAGAGGTGTAATCGATGAATTCTACATAACTAAGGTTATATAGTATTAAATTTCCTATTATTCATGTCTTATACATTGTTACCGTACTGGCTATGATCACAAAGATATTCAAGAATTTGGATTTTTGTTACTAAGTCCATATCAGCGCCGAGTAACGAGAAAATGGGTAAACAGTATTTAATGAAAATCGGTATGTAAAGTCGGAGAATAAGAAACTACAGTTTATGGTATAAAATATTTAACAAATCACAGAGTCGAAAGAAAACTAAATGTGAAGGCCTACAATGTAGAAAGCTCATAACATTGATCAACAATAACATTACATTGACCATTGTTTGTCGTGATGTGCTTTGTGTCTTCTGTTGCCCTTCATCTCCGGTGGATAGGATTACTGCTGCGTACAGAGTATTTTTATTTGATGTACGTTGCACCGACATATATAGGTTTTATGGCGACGATGGGATAGGAAAGGGCTAGGAGTCTTAGGTCTTAATTAAGGTACAGGCCCACCATTTGACTGGTGTGAAAGTGGGAAACCACGGAATACCATCTTCAGCGCTGCCGACAATGGGGTTCGAATCCACTATCTCTCGGACGCAAGCTCACAGCTGCGCACCGCTAACCACACGGTCAACTCGCCCAGTCGTACAGAGTGTAACAGCCTGTCTGAATATTGATAGGAAGTAGCTGGGGAGTTAGATAACTTTCTTCTTTAGCATGCCTTTCCCCTGGTTTATAAATTTTCCGATACTACTGGTACGTAACACACTGGATCATCACAGCATTCGGGCTATTCAATCCCTACTCTGAGACATTGATTGGAATGAACAGTGTGCATATTTAGCGGAATAATGGCAGATGAGTGTTCATGGCAATCTGCGGTCTGGTCATCCCAGCTCTGGAACTTTGGACTATTAGATTGGCACCGCAATCTAACCGCAGCACTGTTCGTTAAAAGTGATAAAACGTGCGGCTTTCCATTTGATCGAGTATTTTATATGATAGCATTGCTTTTAATCGCTACATTCATACTTACGTTTTTGTAATGACCTATGTTGATTTCAGGTTAGGAAAACCAAAAAGTCAGTCTTTCTGAGAATCCCGTAGCGAAGCACGGGTACATCAGCTAGTCTCTATATAAAGAGGGGAAAAGTAACTGTTTATATACTCATTTATTACATTCGTTAATGAACCTGGCCTGGTTTTTGATAGTATGGTCATTAAGAGTTAAATGGTTAATTTATTTTCCTTTACTATTTTAATATCACAATAACTCTGCTAATTTTTTTACCAGCTTTCTTTTCACACAAACAACCAATTAAATATGAATCAATATAAAATCAATTGAACGCAGGCAAAAAGCAGTTTACGTGGCGATATATGACATTCTTATGAGTTCCATAACAAGCCGACTTTTTATGGCAAAGTTCACCTACCAATGTAAATGGTCCGTTATTGGACATGGGAATCGACATCTATATCATAAGTTCACCTAGTAATGAGAAAATGTTGTTTGACAAAATTTACAACAACCGCTTTTCACAAATATTAGATGAAATAAAAACTTGGTATACAGATCAAAAATGAGTTACTTTAAGACGTATTAAATCTTTTTTAACGATAAGATAAATGATTTTAAAATTATGAATTTTCAAAGTGAACGCTCCATTGGAAATGGAAAAAATGCTGGCATATTTTTTTCATCCTGCGTTAAAATTTTAACTGGGTACTATAAAAATTTCTACTCCACATATTTAAATGTAGAATGAAATAAGTTAAATGTTGGTGTAGCTTGTTTTTATGTGGAGCAAAGGATAAACTTGTTATTAACGTATTCATTCGGGTGTCTATACTTATACGACAATGGCACTAATCGCTTTACTGTACATGCTGGCGAACTTAGAAATGAAATTACTTACCTTGCCCTTTCAGGATGCTCCTTGGCCTGAACTGAGATGACGGATTTTAATTTTGGCTTAGAGATATAGAGGACGTTACAAAACTGTCTGCACAAATTGATAAAAAATCTAGAGAACACCAAGGCAAACTTATTTTAGATAGCAATGTACGTCCGCTGAAGTCAGCTGTTGCTGCTAGAGAGGTTTAAAAAGTTATCTCTTTCGGCCTATCTACGTCGACTATTATCGACTAGCGTTGTATCATCTGATCTCACATGCCTCGATTTATTCCTCTGGGAACATTTTAGGCAGCCCGCATCTGTTGAATCTGAAGGAGACCACTTCGCAAGAACTGATGAAGCTACTAAACTTCTGTGTTATGCCTGCAGTTCTTGAATGTGTACGGCAATCAGTGATTCGACGTTGTAATGCATCTGTTGATGCTCATGGTCGATTAAAACAACTTCTGTAATAAATAAATTGCACAGCTCCTACCTTTTTACATCATCCCCACCAACAATTTCGAAAACATCATCTAGCACAAACAGCTGATTTCAGCAGACGTACCTTTCTGACTATTTTGGCATTCTTTAGTTCCTGCATCAATTTCCACAGAAAATTTCACATCAATCTTTAGTATTGTTCCAACATACTGGCAGCCGATAGCGACCACTTACAGCACACTACTGGTTGATTTAGTCGTAATTTAGCATATCTTATAAGTTAGCAGCCTGCTCTGAATTCTGCTTGTGAGTTTATTAGCTTATAAACACGTCGTTCTTTATATATCATTTACTGTTTATCGGCCGTTGGCCTCGCGGTGTAGGGGCCCCGGAGTCCCCGGGTTCGATTCCCGGCCAGGACAGGGACGTTTACCTAGATCTGAGGGCTGGTTCGATGTCCACTCAGCCTACGCGATTACAATTGAGGAGCTATCTGACGGTGAGATAACAGCCCCGGTCTAGAAAGCAAGGAGGATTCGTCGTGCCGACAACACGACACCTCGTAATCTGCAGGCCTTCGGGCTGAGCAGCGGTCGCTTGGTAGGCCATGTCCCTTCGGGGCTGTGATGCCATTGGGTGGGAGTGGGGGTTATATAGGCTAACTTATCGAGAATGTCTGTTCCCTCCTCTTCACTTCCGTAATTTTCTACAGCTCTGGCCCGGACTCGAGTAATTAGAATTACAAAAGGAGCTTCCGTAGCTCGTTAAAAGAAGAAGAATAAAACAAGCAGATTTAAAAATGTGTGCTTGGGGGTTAGTATAGACTCGGGAATTAGAGAGTATTAAGGAGGATTAAGAGAAACTAAGACTTGTGTACATAAGGTACTTACTGTTATTCTTCATTGTTGCTTCTTTCTAATAAAGCATGCTCGTCGTTTGTTCCATGACCACAAAACAGGAACAATAATGATATTTCCAAGAGGATAAAGAAAACTTGTAATTATGATTTATAGGCTGTAAGAGCTGGTAATACCCAGTCAACGGATAATTATGGCCAGGGCTCTAATAACCAGAAATTATTTTTAAAACATGAAGGGACGTAATTCGATGGTCACCTTAGATTAACTCTCTCGCTCTCCAGAGACATAGCGATACGGAAATGTTCTGGGTTCTAGTCTATTGGTCTTTCATGTACCTTCATGTACCGAGTGGTACAGCTGCCCCTATTCACTCAGTTTTATGCAACTCGCAGATTATAGCTAAACTTAAAAACATTGAGCTTGGCTACTCACAGCGATGTCTGCTCTTACTACGCTTTCTATTATTCGTTTATTAGTGTCAACAAAATCAGCATTAATGATAAAATACCGAACGATGGTAAATAATCGTGAAAATTCTGTATCACGGAATTTTCAGGTACACAAAATATGATGGGTGAATGACTAGAAGTAGTGTTGATATAATACTGTCAAACGACAGCTCGTGATAGCCGAGTTTGATTGAAGTTAGAGGAGGAAAGTGGTACAGGTTAGTCGGAGGTTCGAGTCGGGTATATGACGATGTTTTTATTTCGTTGTTAAATGTTCGTGTGAGTCAAGTTGTTAAAGACAAATCTAAATCATGATCAATTCTCATGTTGCAGGTACTCTGTTATGTTCATTTCTAAGTTGCTCTTAAAAGAGCTATTTGCAGTATGATAAGCTATTACCGACAGAGGTGCAATGGGCTTGTGAATGGCCATTCGATTAATGAAGGAAATGTTCAAAATGGCCACCTCCCTCGTTAATGCACATCTGAGCTCGGTAGAGGTGAATCATTCTTGCTTGCTGCAACGTATGGGGTAGATAGAACCTGCCTGCACTTTGCTGCAAATATTACTATATCCTGTTTCATGTGCCCTAAGTTCTGCTGACAATAAATGCAGTGCGCTTCATTCGTTGTAGCCGTTTGCCATATGAAAGTCGAATGTTACTATTCCTTTTCTTATGTATGCTTTCTTTATAAAGGTGAAAAGTGACGTCTGAGACTTAAGGAAGTTAAACCTTAAATACGAACGCTTTTAAGAGTATGAAAATAAAAATGAAAAGCTCGTAGCTACATTCGAATTCTGAATCTGTCGAAAAAATTACATGCCGGTTGCGATTAATACCATGTAGCCACTCCAGGTGGCGAATAGGAGGTCTCGTATCTCTGTACTAAGGAAATAATCTACGCTATCGCTTCGAAACTGATCTTGTATGTTGCAAGTTCTGAACTCGAATGTGCAGATAGGTTTACCTGGCTGCAAACACCACAGTATGCTAAAGAATAATGTCTCTCTTAAGCACAGATAGTTACAATCATTCCGTACGCGTATAGTGTGTATCTATTACTTGGTTAAATGAGTCCAGCGTAATGTTTCAGGTGGTATTCACAATGAATTTGTCCGTATTCGGTGCTTACCTGGCGATATATGTTATATCTGTTTATTATAACTTCCTCAAAAGAATATCTGAGACTTCAGAAAAGTCAAGTCTTCGTAAAGGATGCCTAGATGAGTACGAAATGGCATGACTCAATAAGGTTTCCAACCCTCACTGCTCCATGTAGGTTATCCACGTGCATCGGGCTTGCCTAATTCCGCGCAACTACTTCCTACGTGAACGTTCGGCTCTTACAACTCTGTATTCACGAGGGGAACGAAAGTTCTCGCTTCGTAACTGATGTGTTACAGCCTTATGGTCCGGTTTTATGACTTTAATGACCGCTGTAACGGTAGTAATTACACGGCTTAAGCTATCACATCTTATGTACAGCATTTGCGTGCCGTAGATTATAAAATACTGTAGAAAAACACGTTTCTATCAATTTCGACGTGATGAGACTACACAAAATGGCGGTGAATTGGCATGTCTGTAATTGGTCCTAACCTATCACGTTTTCTATGAAACGATGACCACTTTTATATCAAAAGAAAATGGCCTCTTGAACCAATCAAGTGCGCACTTCTCTACCGATAGATAAAGAAGTGGCTATGGTTTGTACAGTACAGTAACATTTCGTAAAAATGACTGGAGTATTGGACTCCGCCCTACATAAAATGGTACAGTGTTTTTGAGAAGGGCTTCACTTACTGCCTCTTGTACCGTGTTTGGATTGTGCGGGGAAGTCTATATCGGGCTAACCGCACATAAAATTGCTGTAACATGTTGCGCAAGATAGGACTAACAGACATTTAATTCCTAGATGTTTGCATATGTTCTTGAAAAGAATAGGGGCAGCTGTACCACCCGGTAGATATAAAATGAGAATTTGTCTGTACATTGTTCAGAATTTAAAAATAATTGCATTTCTGTATCGGTCGTGTCCACAGTAACAAAAAATGCACTTTTAAATTTTCTGTCATTTCTGTCCGTCTGTCTGCCTCTCTGTCCGTATATATGTAGGGCTATGTGAAATGGTAGTTAATTTTAAATATTTATGTTATTAGTGGTCCTTTCGATAAATACTACACCGGGCGAGTTGGCCGTGCGGTTAGAAGCACGCGGGTGTGAGTTTGCATCCGGGAGATGGTGAGTTCGAATCCCACTGTCGGGAGCCCTGAAGATGGTTTTCCGTGTTTTCCCATTTTCACACCAGGCAAATGCTGCAGCTGAACTTTAATTAAAGTCACGGTCGCTTCCTTCCCACTCTTAGGCCTTTCCTATCCCATCGTCGCCGTAAGACCTGTCTGTGTCGGTGCGACGTAAAGCAAATAGCATTAAATACTACTTAACTAAAGTTATATAGAATGTTATATAGAATTTCATTTTCGATCATTTGTGTCTTATTGTACCGGCTATAACAGAGTTAGGCCCTATTAATGAATTCTGATTTTTGTTGCTAAGTCCATAACAACGCCGAGCATTGCTAACAAGGAAATATTGTTTAATTACTTTAACTGGCGATGGTTTTTATCATGATTGTCTTAAGGCGTAAAACGGCGTAGTCATCTGTCCGTATCGGCTAGGGAAATTGTTAAGATGAGTATTTTAAAAATGAGAAAAATTCGTAAAAGGATGATCGTATGAAGAATAAAACAAGAGAGAGTCATGAAAGAAGGAACCTTTACATTAGATGCTCTACTTAATATCCCAGAGTTGGGAGGAAACTAAATATGATGGCTTACAAAATCGAAAGTTCATAAAACTGATCAAGAATAACATTACATTGACCACTGTTGTGGATGTGATTTGGCTGGCAATCATCTCCTAGAGATGGGATTACTGCTGCGTTGCGAGTAAAACAGCATGTCTGAATATTGGCGGAAATTCGCTGGGGAGTTAGATAACTTCGCACAAGCTATATGATTGTTCCGTGAACGACGGATACCGGCTAGTCCTTTATAAAATGGAGATTTGAATCCTCGTATTCTAGAGTTTCGACGCCGCAAAATGGGGAGGGGGAGAGAGAGGTTAATTAACCATTTCTAATAGACATGATGCTGTATAGGCTCGATAGTCGATATTTTCTTCTGATGATGCAGAGCACAGTTCTCTGCTAAACGTAAGGAATTTCACCTTATTTTCTTGACACGGCATAAGCCCAAAAGTCTATAGGCCTACAGCATCATGTCTATTAGTACGGGCCGTGAAATCATCAATGGCCACCATTTCTAGTTTATCTCCTTTTACTGTTCATGTTCCAGCTGGGCCAACACAGTTTAAAGAAAAATGCATTTATATATAATTGATTGAATAAAGAACGCATAGTTTGTAAAAAGTAAAATCGGTCGTAAAATATGGCAATAGAATTTTATCGACATGAAATATTTTTAAAAATATGTAATCAGTGAGAATATATATATTGGAAGATACTTTGCTCATTGTAACTTATACTTCGTACGCATATCCCTTAGTTTTATTCTGGTTAAAGAAATAAAGTTGCATCTCATCCTATCTCTCTTCTTAATCCAGGAATATTAATATTCCACTCTTCCTTTCGGATGATGAATTTTCACCAACTTTACTGAATCTTCTCAACTTCTTTTCCATCTTTGAATACTGTCTCTCACGAGATGAAGTCTCAAGGACCCACGGTTGGGCAGAGTGCAAATAATTTGAAGGAACTGGGTGGACAATGAATTGAAGTATGGTGTACAGGCTTTAATATCAAGTCCCCATAGATAAAGGTCTACACAGTGTTTTATTTATTTATTTGTTTATATATGGTAAGTCATTTTGATAACGTATGGTGAGTCTTCAGAAGGAAGGCTGGTTGAATCCTCAACAATTCCACCATAATCTGTCTTGCATGGCTTAAACGTCACTGTAAAAGCATACAATGGAAATGATGAGCGAGGTAGTTTCCCCGTTTCTTTCCTCGCCGAGCAAGAAGTTGTTATTAGATATCATTCTGAAAAGCCTACTGAAATGCACGCACAAAACCGACCTTATGAACGACACTTTCATACCATTCATTACAGGGACTGACTGAATAAGAAATAGCATTGCAGGCATTGTTCATACTTCAGTCACCTTCAAACTGTCAAAGACGAGGATGGGCCTGAGATAGAACAATGAAGGAACAAATTTGTTCTAATCCATACCAGAAGACATATAGAATTGCTAAAGCTATGTATCGCCAGCAAAGGCATAATTTCATAATAAATACAAAAGACGACGCTCGTCGCATGGGTGCAGAAGAAAGGTCATCTGCGAGCCAACAATCGATTTCTTTCAAGCTAAGTAACATCTGAAGTCAATAACTGTGTGATCAGCTTAGTTACAGAGGCCAGAACTGTTCCTAGTATGCTTTTACGGACCTGTGTGGAAGGTGTAGGGGATTACAAGCTTTCATTACACAGCTCAAAGGCTCAATTATTAAGAAATATGCTTATGAGCTCTTGAGTTGTTTTTTACATGTTCGGTTATGGACCTCCTCATGAAATGTATTTCCTCAGCATTCTGAATTGTTGAGTTATGAAATCTTTGTTATCATGGTAACTAGATTATCACTAAGGCTTAACTAAATAGTGTAGTAAAGAAGTTAGGTTACAACCTGACAGTTTTCATCATTCTAGTTATAGTTAATACGATTTTATTTTCTGCCTTAGTATAGTGAAAACTGTTACGGAGTTTTGGTGGATCAGCAGAGGTGAAAGAAGGTGCGGGCTGGAATGCGTCTAACTACAAGTTCGAAAAATGAATTACAATTTCAACAAAGGTTATATTTTCAAAACTTAACAGTGGTGACATAGAATTTGAAAACTTAACAAGTCAACAACAAGCCAAAATCAGGTACAAAGAAATTACAAGTGTTAGGGGATAATTACACGATCTGGGCTTCGAGCCCCACAATGACAATCCTTGAGCTATTAGCCCAACGTTACCAAGGCACAGAATTAAACAAAGGGGCAGAAAACCCCATCATGCCAAGGAGCACTTGCTCCTAATTACAATGTTAAGCCTCCTAGAGGCGCACAGAAATCAAATTTAGGAAAGAGCAGACCTGCTCTCAATAGTTCGAGCCTATCAGGAGACCATAAGCAGAACTTACACTCAACTGCCCTTAAGGCAAACTTATAAACCAACAGGGGCAACTTGTACCCAATCTACTGGGCCTTAGTGTGCAAAAACTAGGTTAATTTAAATGGCCCAAAACAAAAGGATGGAGGCGATTACTTGCACTCCTTCACTAAAGTTTTGTTTTAAAACCTATGTGGCGCTAGGCCGATAATACAGGGGCTAATCCCAAGCTAGGGACTTGACCCGTATGAAAAAACTTTAACACATTAACGAAGAGAAGAAACGGTTACGAAAACGTGGTCAACTTAATTTCAAAATGAAGGGGAGCTCGAGAGGGTAAAGCACTCTCTATCCCTGCTTTACAGTAAAAGATATTTGTAGTTTTTACATAGACTGAAAGGAATTTACATTTTAAAGAGATGGGTTACATATTAAAGGTTTCAAACCCTCCCCGAGAGTTAGACTGCTGAGCTAGCAAGAAATAAAGATGTTAAAAGATGTAGAAGAACTGCTGCTTGAAGAAAGAGGCGCTTCCCGCCCCCCTGCTACATATTCACACACTGAGTTACATGTTATACTAGTGGCCCCGAGACAAGAAAATCAGCAGTTTTTATACCCTCATGGAAAATTCGAGACCTTTCAGGAATGAGAAGGCACCCCCCCCCCCCAATTTTATTGGATAGCTTAGAGCTACATATCCATATCGAAGAAGACATACATGATTGGTTGGAAATAAATTAAAGAAATTTTGGATTGGCTAAATTCAAAACAGGCGGATAGAAAGGATTAATGTTGCCAACCCAAAGATAGCAGAACAAAATATAGTAAAAACTAAACTTATGAATACTCAGTTTCTTTAGGAAAGTTCATTCCATTACACCAGAGTGTATTACCGTAGTTTTTTTTAGAGACATCTGTTAGAGAATGTCCACACTTCTTGATCCATGAAAAACAAAAGTAAATCACAAACACTCAGTGACATCTTCTGATAAACCGTAGAACTAGTTCAGTTGTAAAGTTCAGAGCTTCCCCTGTAGAGGAGTTTCAATTGGCGCAAGATTTGAACTTGCGTCGTGGAGGTGTACCGCCCGGTACAAAAACAAAATCTATCTTCGTAAAATATACCATTGAGCTACATTTTAATGGATGAAACTGAACCTCAAATCCGGGGGACAAAAACCAGTATTTTTTCGAAATCATCTGGCAGCTCGTTTTTTAATACTTTCAGTGGCAGGGATATAATGAATTTGATGAGACTGTGGCGGAGTATTCATTTCAAAATCAACCTCCCTTAGCTCAATTTAGAATTCTCTGATCCATGATGTTAACAAATGTGTTAAACCCTCCTGAGTAATGTATAGGGTTTAGTGAAATTCTTCTTCTTTATAAGACAGTGTGACATGAACGAAATATCAAAATTTTTTCATATAACAAATATGATAATTTCAAATAAAAGGTAGTAGTAAACACATATTTCATTCCATATTTCAGTTATTCATGAAGGATACTGTTCACAGGCCCTCAATCAACATCACAGATTTTAACAGATTCTACAATAAAGGCAGCGGCCTTCCAAAATCCAAGAAAAATTCGCCAAAAACTAAGAAGTCGTGAAACGGCAATTTGGTGTTCTTTGCCTGAGAAGGGGATCGGTGTGGAACTGTATAATGAGTACACTCCGGCCAACAATTGGATTAAGCGAATGGCGGGAGGAAATCGAGATGACATCAAATGTTTCTGCAGTATGAATTATTCTGGGCAGAACTCAGGACAGAAACCTCTGTCGCAGATGCGCCAGAGAGAAACACTGGCTCACGTTTTGCGTTCTTGCCTCTACGGCGAAGTTCTGAGAAACTAACGTCACCACAATATAAGATCACTGATTGCAAAAGAACTCCGCAGTAACAACTTCAGTGTACATGAAGAAGTCCACGGTTTATCTATGAGAGGCAGTACCGGTACAAGAAGAATTGACATAATTGCCTTTAAAGATAACCACAAGAAAGGCTTCATTATCGATCCGACCATCCGATTCGAGCACCATGTCGACCAGCCTACTGAAGTCCAGCTTGAAAAGCTGAACATTTACCTGCCCACCATACCATTCTACAAAAATAAATACCAGGTAATGAAGTAGAGATTATCGGGCTAATGGTTGGTGCTCGTGGCACAATGCCTGCCTTGTTCATAGAATTTTGGAATAAGTTCGAGCTGCCTATAAACAGCATTTAAAGAATAGTTACCATCACCGTACGTGGATTGGTACACATCCTGTGAGCTCATTTGTTCGGACCTTCATAAAGTAAAACAATATATTACCGCTATATTGCTATATGATAAAACATTCTGTATCCTGATACGCTTTACTTTGTCCGTTTTGGCTACTCGCAATTGCCGGAAGTCGATGATTCGTTCAATATATATATACTGTATATCTTATATATGTTACTATAAATTTCAAAATAATATTTGCTACAATTTGAAAAATATTCGTCATCAATCCGATGCGTTATATTGTGGATGTTTGAGTCTAATCCAGAGATACAGCATGTGTTTATGAATGTCGCAATCTGCTTATGAAGATTTATCTTCTCGCTGTCATGTTCTGCAAAGCTTACGACTGTGGTCTGTGTTACGCTCTTATCCGTAATTCACATTCCACGGCACGAAACGTGATGCAAGCAAAACGTGTTTTCACGTACTGGTCAGGTCTGAAATCGTATAACCTCTTCCCACTGTACGTTTCACTGCTATTTTAGCTAAATAGAATATTTAATGAGGACTATTCGTACTGATAATTTTTCTCCTATAAGATGTAATTTATTAGTATACTAGCTGATATACGCGTGCTTGGCTACGGGATTCTCAGAAAGACTGACTTTGTGGTTTTCCTAACTGAAGTCAACATAGGCCATTACAGAAACATCAGTAGGAATGTAGCGATTAAAGCAATGGTATCATATAAAATACTACATCAAATGAAAAACTGCACATTTTCTCACTTTTAACGAACAGTACTACGGTGCAGATCTAACAGTCGTAAGTTCCAGAGCTGGAATGACCAGGCCGGAAACAGCCGTGAACACTCCTCTGCCATTATTCCGTTAAATATGCACACAGCTCATTCCAATCAGTGCCTCAGAGTAGGGACTGAACAGCACGAATGCAATGATCAACCATTGTGTTACGTACCAGTAGTATCAGAAAATTTATGAACCAGACGAATGCTAAATAAAGTTGTCTAACTCCCCAGCTACTTCTCGCCAATATTTAGGCAGGCTGTTACACTCGGTACTGCCGGGCGAGTTGGCCGTGTGGTTAGGGGCGGGCAGCTGTGAGCTTGCATCCAGGAGATTGTGGATTTGAACCCCACTGTCGGCAGCCCTGAAGATGGTATTCCGTGACTTCCCATTTTCACACCAGGCAAATGCTGGGGTACCTTAATTAAGGCTAAGGCCGCTTCCTTCACATTCCTAGTCCTTTCCCATCCCATCATCACCATGAGTCCTGTCTGGTTCGGTGTGACGTAAGCAAATTTAAAAATAATACTCGGTAGGCAGCAGTAATCCTATCTGTCGGAGATGATTGGCAACAGAAGACACAAAGCACATCACAACATACAATGGTCAACGTAATGTTATTGTTGATCAATTTTATGAGCTTTGTATATTGTAGGCCTTCACATTTAGTTTCCTTTCGACTCTGTGATATTAGGGCGTCTTATAAAATCATTTGTAGTGTAGACTGTAGTTAGTTATTCTCAGATTTTACATACCAATTAAATTATGTTTACCCATTTTCTCGTGACTCGGCGCTGATATGCACGTAGTAACAAAAATCCAAATTCATGAATACCTCTGTGATCATAGCCAGTACGGTCACAATGCATAAGACATAAATGATCGTAAATTTAATACTATATAACTTTGGTTATGTAGTATTTATCGATACGACCACTACTTATGGACTATATTGTAGCAACTTATTTCTCGAATTTGCATACCGATTTTCATTAAATTCTCTTCAGCTGTTTTCTCGTGATTCGTGTACATACATACACTGACTTAGCAAATGTCATGGGATAGTCACCTAATAGCGTGTGGGGCCTCCTCTGGCACTGCGAACTGCAGTGAGACGCCGTTGAAGTGAGTCGACAAGTCTCTGGTAGTCCTCTGGATGCAGCTGGCACCAATTCGTTTGCATAGCGGTCGCCAATGCTGGTCTGTTCGTGGGTGCAGCATCCATGGCACGGAGTCTGCGTTCCAGGACATCCCAGATATGCTCGATAGGGTTCATATTGGGGCTCGTGGGTGGCCATGGCAGTTGCTGGACCTCCGCTGCATGTTCCTGGTACCATTCCCGGGCGACGTGGGAGCGATGTGGTGGCGCGTTATTTTCTAGAAACACCGCAGAACCGTCTGGGCGCTGGAAGGCCAAAGATGGGTGGAGATGGTCTCCGAGCAGCTCAACATACCGTGTACCATTCAAAGTTTCTTCCAGAGCAACTAGGGGGCCCATTCCAAACCTGGAAAATCCACCCCAGACCATAACAGAGACACCAGCGCCCTGGACCACACCTTCGAGTAAGGCAGGATCCATCACTTCATGTGGTCTGTGCCATACACAGTGCCTCCCATCGGCATGGTGCAGTTGAAATCGTGATTCGTCCGGCCATATCACGTTACGCCATTGTTCCAGTGTCCATCCCTGGTGACTGGCAAGAAATGCGCGTCGTTGTGCCCGATGACGTCGGGTTAACAGTGACACCCGTGTGCGCCGCCGGCTCCCATACCCCATAGAACCCATGTTCCTACGGATTGTCCTCTGGGAGACGTGTCTAGCTTGGTGTGTTGAATTGAGCCGTGATTTGTTGCACGGTTGCCCGTCTGTCACTATTGACAATCCGTCTCAGATGTCGCCGGTCACGGTCATCGAGGGTGGCTGGACGGCCGGTCGTTCGTCTGTTGTGGACGGTGACACCCGCATTCAACCATTCACGATACATCCTGGACACAGTTGATCGCGTGAAACCGAATTCCAGCACCACTTCCGAAATCGGACTTCCCATCCGTCGGGCACCGACCACCATACCCCGTTCGAACGGTGTCAGCTCACGACGACGTTCCATGTTACACCTGTCACACGCACAGCCACTGCTTACAAGGTCTCCTATACAACTGCCGCTGGCACAGGGGGCGTGTGGTGCGCAGACAACACACCTGCTCATCAGTGCTCCGCTATCCCATGACATTTGCTCAGTCAGTGTACATACACACGTACGGACAGACAGACAGACAGACAGACAGACAGACAGACAGACAGACAGACAGACAGACAGACATTACGGAAAATTAAAAATTAAATTTCAATGTTACTGTGAATACGGCTGACACAGAAATACAATCCTTTTCTAAATTCTGAGTTATGTACAGTCAAAACCCTTATTATATACCAGCTGATGTGCTCGTGCTTCGCTATGGAATTCTTCATTGTATAAGTTACAACATTCTAGGTTAGGTAGTGTGCACGTTGTGAGTAAGATTGCAATAGATTGCATAGCTCTTAATGTTACCCTAGAAACGGATGGGGAAGTCACCAAACGTATTTTTCTTGTGAAGACTGGGTTAGGGAATTCTCATTGTAATGGTAGGCCATCTTGCCTGCCATCAGTCACAATCAAGTTGGGGAATTTTCATTATAATGGTAGACTCTCACTCTCCACTTGCCTTTCTACATCTTCAGAAAGACTGCCTTAGTGGTTTTCCCAACTGAAACCAACATAGGTCGTTACGATGCCGCCAGTAGGAATGGCACAATTAAAAGCAATGCTATCATATGAAATACTCGATCAAATGAAAAACCACACATTTTCTCACTTTTAACAACAGTAGTACGCTGCCGATCTAACAGCCCAAAGTTCCAGAGCTGGAATTACCAGGCCGCAGACAGCCGGGAGCTGTGAACAGTCTTTTAATTTTGAGGGGGAGACGGGAGGGGGCAAAGAGTGGAGAGTCCCAGGGCAAAAACTATGACCTTTACTCTCTGTTTTCTAAGAGTACGCGATGAGTTGGAAAATCTCAATTCACTACACTGATGAGGGAAATCTATTTGACTTGGAGGCAAATTTTTCCTCCAAGCCAGAGGAGAAAGCCCCCCTCTTGGCTGCTAATTTGGAATAAAATGAATGTAAAATTTAGTAAAAGTGAAGAGGAAAACGCTTTTCTTAAGAAACGGCTTATTTCAGGTTTGAATTTTGAGATATATAGTGCATTGTGGTGCTATAATTTGCAATAGGCCGAAATTGTAATTCTAGACTAGGTCATAAGTGAATCTCTGCCATTATTCCGTTAACTGTGCATACTGATCAATCCTACCAGTGTGTCAGAGTAGGGATGGAATAGCTGGAATACTATGATGAACCAGCGTGTTACGTATCAGCAGTATCAGAAAATTTATGAACCAGAAGAATGGTATGCTAGAGAAGAAAGTTGTCTAACTCCCCTGCTATTTCCGGCCTATATTCAAGTAGGCTATTATGTGACTCGTTGGTTGAATGGTCAGCGTACTGGTCTTCGGTTCAGAGGGTCCCGGGTTCGATTCCCGGCTGGGTCGGTGGTTTTAATCGCTTCTGATTAATCCTTCTGGCTCGGGAACTGGGTTTATTTGTCTGCCCCAACACTCTCCTTACCATATTCAGACAACATACCACACTACCAACCACCACATAAACACACAATAGTGATTACATCCCGCCATATAGCGTTGGCGTCAGGAAGGGCATCCAGACGTAAAACAGGGCCAAATCACATGTGCGACGCAGTTCACACCCGCGACCCCACAAGTGTTGGAAAACGCTGTAGCAAAAGAAAAGAAGGAGAAGAAGAAGATTCAAACAGGCTGTTATACTCGGTACGCAGCAGTAATCCCATCTATCGGATATGATTGGCACCATAAGAGACAAAGAACATCACAACAAACAATGGTCAAGGTAATGTTATTGTTGATCAATTTTGTGAGCTTTCGATATTGTTGTTTTCTTCCGACACTCAAATACCACTTGTATCATAGTATAAAAACTGTATAAAACATAAATGATCGGTAATTTCATTCCCTACAAATTCCTTTATGTAGTACTGCTGGATAGGACCAATAACATAGGTATTATTTTAAGAATTAAATTTTAGGCACCTTCCTCTAAACTACGATTTCATCCAGGGTAAATCACATTGTTTGTATCTTAGACTGTAGTTTCTTATTCACCGACTCAATAGAATGGTTTTCACTAATTCTGTTCACCCATTTTCTCGTGGCTCGGCGTTCATATGGACTTCGCAACAAAAATACAAACTCATGAACATCTTTCTTATCAGATCCGGTATGATAAAAATGTATAAAACATAAATGATCGGAAAATTATTTCTGTATAACTTTAGTTATGCAGTATTTATCGACCGGACCACTAATAACATAAATATTTGAGAATTAAATTTTAGGCCTTACCATAAACTACCATTTCACTCAGCGTGAATAAAATGATTTATGGCCTAGAATGTAGTGGCTCATTCTCCGACACTACATACCGATTTTCATTAAATTCTCTTCAGCCGTTTTCTCGTGATGCGTGTACAGACAGACAGACAGACAGACAGACAGACAGACAGACAGACAGACAGACAGACAGACAGACAGACAGACAGACAGACAGACAGACAGACAGACAGACAGACAGACAGACAGACAGACAGACATTACAGAAAAGTAAAAAGTGCACTTCCTTGTTGCTGTGGACACAACCGATACAGAAATAGCATTTTTTAAAATTCTGAACAATGTACAGACAAAACTCTTATTTTATACAGGGTGAAGCGTAATTCGCGCACTCGGGCGTCGCAGCGCGACTCCTCACATGCCAGCAATAAAAAAAATGTCTCTTACAAAATTTCGTCTTGCGAGTATATCCGGTAGAAAACGGACGTTATAGAGTAGCAATCTGGCAACACTGTAAGCATATGTAGGGTAACTACCGCTGTCAGCGCGTTGTAGTCGTGCTGTACAGTGGGTAGAGTTTTTGGTTGGCATGCAGGAGATCGCCGCCTCTGTGGTGTAGTGGTTAGCGTGATTAGCTGCCACCCCCGGAGGTCCGGGTTCGATTCCCGGCTCTGCCACGAAATTTGAAAAGTGGTACGAGGGCTGGAACGGGGTCCACTCAGCCTCGGGAGGTCAACTGAGTAGAGGCGGGTTCGATTCCCACCTCAGCCATCCTCGAAGTGGTTTTCCGTGGTTTCCCACTTCACCTCCAGGCAAATGCCGGGATGGTACCTATCTTAAGGCCACGGCCGCTTCCTTTCCTCATCCTTGCCTATCCCTTCCAATCTTCCCATCCCCCTACTAGGCCCCTGTTCACTATAGCAGGTGAGGCCGCCTGGGCGAGGTACTGGTCATACTCCCCAGTTGTATCCCCCGACCAAGAGTCTGAAGCTCCAGGACACTGCCCTTGAGACGGTAGAGGTGGGATCCCTCGCTGAGTCCGAGGGAACAGCCGAACCTGGAGGGTAAACTGATGATGATGATGATGTAAATGACAAGGTAGATGTTGTGTTACTGTACTGTGCTATCATTTTTAGCATATCGAAAGTGATATTGTTTGTGTAGTTATTCTGTCCTATGACTGCTCATTTGTTTCAGCTGTCTATTTCTTGTTAGTCTAACCAGGTATTTGTTGTTTCAGCGTTACAAAATGTTGTAAATGTAGGATACATGTAACCTCAGAAACGGTGTCTTACTGTATTACAGTAGGTAATGTCAGATGGAAATTAGCAAATAAAAAATCCGCCTCAACCCAGGATCGAACCATCGATCTCCTGCATCATCATCATCATCATCATCATCATCATCTGTTTACCCTCCAGGTTCGGCTTTTCCCTCGGACTGAGCGAGGGATCCCACCTCTACCGTCTCAAGGGCAGTGTCCTGGAGCTTCAGACTCTTGGTCGGGGGATACAACTGGGGAGTATGACCAGTACCTCGCCCAGGCGGCCTCACCTGCTATAGTGAACAGGGGCCTAGTAGGGGGATGGGAAGATTGGAAGGGATAGGCAAGGATGAGGGAAGGAAGCGGCCGTGGCCTTAAGATAGGTACCATCCCGGCATTTGCCTGGAGGTGAAGTGGAAACCACGGAAAACCACTTCGAGGATGGCTGAGGTGGGAATCGAACCCGCCTCTACTCAGTTGACCTCCCGAGGCTGAGTGGACCCCGTTCCAGCCCTCGTACCACTTTTCAAATTTCGTGGCAGAGCCGGGAATCGAACCCGGACCTCTGGGGATGGCAGCTAATCACGCTAACCACTACACCACAGAGGCGGCGATCTCCTGCATGCCAACCAAAAACTCTACCCACTGTACAGCACGACTACAACGCGCTGACAGCGGTAGTTACCCTACATATGCTTACAGTGTTGCCAGATTGCTACTCTATAACGTCCGTTTTCTACCGGATATACTCGCAAGACGAAATTTTGTAAGAGACATTTTTTTTATTGCTGGCATGTGAGGAGTCGCGCTGCGACGCCCGAGTGCGCGAATTACGCTTCACCCTGTATATAGATAATTAAATATATCCTTTCATGACTACAATTATTTTAACACCATTAAATCAAATCACGTGAAAGAAAAGTCAGTACTACAAATAATGGTGGTGGTACATGAAGTGAAATGGCGTACGTACGACTTTTAGTGCCGGGAGTGTCCGAGGACATGTTGACGTCTGTAGACGATCTGCGCGTCGTGATGAGGATGAAATGGTGATGAAGACGACACATTCATCCAGCCCCCGTGTCAGCGAAATTAACCATTGATGGTTGCATTTCCTGACCCTGCCGGAAATCGAACCCGGGACTCATTTGACCAAAGGCCAGCACGCTAACCATTTAGCCACGGAGCCGGACATGGTCGTGGCGATTATTTGATTTAATAGGAAATAAAACAGATATTCTTCCCCTTTTAAATGAAGTGAAAACAGTAAAAATAGGTAGGTATTAATTCCCTTCAAGATTTTCCTAACTAGCAGTAATGCATTTCTTATGAAGTACCTCGTTTTGAGATCTTGAATTGTGTTTTAAGTGATTTCATGCATGACGGAACGTACATTTAAAGAAATATTCAATCTCTCTGCAACTTCTCATTCCATCGCTTTTTCCACTCCTGTGGGGCGCGGGTGTGAACTATGTCACACATATGTGGATTTGGCCCTGTTTTACGGACGGATGCGCTTCCTGACGCCAGTCTTGTGTGGACGGATAAATTTGATATTGTGCGTTTCTGTGGCCTGGGGTAGTGAGGTGTGTTGTTTGTCTGAATATAACGAGGAGAGTTGTGGGACAAATACATACACTCATCCCTGAGCCAGAAGAACGAATCGAAAGCGATTAAAATCTCCCACCCTGTCGGGAATCGAATTCGGGACCCTTTGAATCGAAGGCCTCAACACTGATTATACAGCCAAGGAGTCGGATATTCAATACCTCTGCAACTACTATTGTTCCAATTTAGCCCACATGTGCACTGTTATGGAGTGTTTTGTACGATGTGAAGAGAACATTTTTATGTGCTTGGGGTTTCAAAATTCTGTTCCTATTTTTTAAACAATGTCCTTAAAAGAATGGCTAAGTATTTTTTTCACTTTTGAAAGCGGAGGTTTTTATCTAAAGTTTACCCTACCACGAAATTAATATATAATATTTTAAATATACCCGCCCCTTCTCTTCGTGTTCTTTTGATCAGGCTTCCACTCATGTCGAAGATAACATGGTGCTTACCCCATGGGTGTGGTGCGATCAATGGATAGTGGGAATATTCGCATTTTCGTTTTTAGGCATTGCCTAAATATAATAACGTCGGATTAACAAAAGTGAAGTAGGATGGGTAGAAACGAACTAGTTAAAATAAATTATAAGACAAAGATTAGATGTATTTGGAAAGATTTTCCCACATTCACTCAATGTTCAGGAGTAATATAATGAATATTACAGCGTGGGTGGACATGTGGAATTACAATAATGATTATGATAAGGACTAATAACAATAGAAAGATTGATTTGTTGTTCTCAACAGTCGCCATTTCCGAGGCCGGCTTCATGGCTGAATGGTTAGCGTGCTGGCTTTTGGTCACAGGGGTCCCGGGTTCGATTCTCGGCAGGGTCAGGAATTTTAACCATCATTGGTTAATTTCGCTGGAATGGGGCTGGGTGTACGTGTTGTCTTCATCATTATTTCATCCTCATCACGACACGCAAGTCGCCTACGGATGTCAACTTAAAAGACCTGCACCAGGCGAGCCGAACATGTCTTCGGACACTCCCGGCACAAAAAGCCATACGCCATTCCATTCCATTGCCATTTCCGAACTACATACCATGTTCAATAATGCGTGTGAACCTAACAATGGAGATTGTAGAATACCACATTTCTTCTAATTGTAAACATGGAAATAACTAACTTTCAAGTATTTAAATCCATCAAATTCTAATTAACATTGCCAATCACAAAAAAATACAATTTACTAGTATGTACAATACAAGCATTATCGTGGTATTCGGTTAAATGTTTTCTTTGCTTTGTTGTGCGAAATTGTACATAAATGGCCGCTCTTACGTCCCTTCATATTATTCCTCCGTTTTAAGTAACCTAGGGAGAGTCTCTACGATCATCTTTAGACGCTGGCAAAATGGGGGTGTGATGCGAATATAAGAACTCAACAAGAGACTCCGTGGTGCCCTACAGCCAGGGAAATTTTGCAATAATAGAAAGAGAAATGAATTCACATGATGTGGATATCCTTGGCCTTAGTAAGACTCATTGGAAAGGACATGGACATTTTGTAACTCATGGAAGGAATACTGTACACTTTTCGGGAACCGATGGTATGAGTCGAAATGGTGTTGCAATTGTTGTTCCTGTAAACTGAACAATACTGTCCTAGGCTATGAACCCATCAGTGATAGAATCATTACAATCAAAATGAATGCTTCTCCTTGCAGGATTAATATTATCCAGGTCTATGTTCCCACAGCTGCAGCATCAGATGCTGAGATAGAGGAGTTCTATGAACTAGAACATACCATCTATCTGTTTGCAAATAGGGAAATAGTAATAATCCAATGTGACTTCAGTGCTAGGTTGGGGAAACTACTAGAGACAATGACACCAGATCTGTGATTGGTCGTTATGGCATAGGCGAAAGGAATGAACGAGGAAACCAGCTACTGGAGTTTTGTGTTGACAATGACATGGTAGTTTGCAACACCCTCTTCTGGCATCACCCAAGGTGTCTGTGCACTTGGATATCGCCTGGTGATAGAGTCAGGAATCAGATTGATTTCATCTTCGAGAGACAACGTTGGAAGACATATGTTCTAGATTGTAAGACCTTTCCTGGAGCGCAATGTGGCAGTGACCATAATCTGTTGTCCATGAAAATACGGCTAGAACTAAACGTCACCAGAAAGATAAGAGCAAGACAGTTTAGACTCACTAACCACGAATCTCTTGCACGCTTCGGGCAACTTGTACGGCCAAAGCTCCCAGATTTGCTACTAAAGGAAGAAGAATTACACGTGATCAGACGTGGGACAGAATAAAAGAGATTGCCTTCTTCATCTCTCCCAGAGCCAGCTAGGAGGACATCGAGTGCAAAACATCCCTGGATATCAGACAAGACTTTGAAACATTGAAGAAGTAGTCTGAAGAAAGATGGTATCCAATCCATTCGGGATGAAAATAGATACAGGATCCTGTGTAGAGAGATAAAGCGTAATTGTAGGAATGATAAATCACAGTTCATTCACAGCGTTTGCGAGGAAATAGAACAAAACCAAACAAAGGATCTCTTCAACAAAATCAATAGTATTACTCGTCAATTTAAACCACACACATGGTGTATAGAAGACGAGAATAGACGCCTAATTAGAGACAAAAAAGAAGCGCTAGAGAGGTGGAAACAATATTGTGAGAAGCTGTACTCTGGAAGAAATGATGATGTAGAAGTCCAGAAACCAGGAAGACCTTCTGCGTTGGAAGCTTCCATTCGACAAAGTGAAATCAAGAACGCCATTAACCATTTGAAAAGAAACAAATCCCCTTGACTGGATGGTATTCTGGAGAGATGCTTAAAGAAATGGGTGAAGAAGGCTTATACGTGATGCATTCATTGTATAATGGTATATGGACGACAAGAGAATGGCCAAAAGATTGGACAAGCTGTATCTTAACCCCTTGCACAAGAAAGCGTTAGTCAGGAAGTGTTCCAACTATCGTACAATTGCTCTGATATTTCATGCAAGTAAGATTTTATGGTACATCATAAACCAGTGCTTCAATTCTTACATAATGCCTCACTTATCTGTTGAGCAAGCAGGATTTGTTGCAGGAAAAGGAACACGGGAACATATCTTTAATATGAGGCAAATAATTGAAAAATATCGTGAGTTCTGTGTTCCTGTGCTGATATGCTTCCTTGACTAAAATAAAGCTTTTGATTGTGTTGTCTGGAATAAACTGTCGCAGGTTCTTGGTGTATTTGGCATTCCACAACATCTAATATCATTACTGAAAAGTATGTATGGAAACAATATTGCAACTATAAATGTAGATGGCGACATTTCAGAATTTTTCAGTATTTCGCAGGGTGTCCGACAGGGCTGCATATTATATCCTATTCTATATAATATCTATGCTGAATATGTGATGAAGAAAGCCCTCAATAACTGGACTGGAGGCATATCAATTGGTGGACGAAAAATCAGAAACCTGCGCTTTGCCGATGACACCACTCTCCTTGCCAGCAGTGAAGATGAAGTTGCAGAATTACTGGCAACGGTAAGCGATGCAAGTTTAGAATATGGGCTAGAGATCAACGTGAGCAAGTCCAAACTAATGGTAATTGACAGAGTGGCACACATACAGCTGACAGGTCAATTAAGGGAACTGGAAATGGTAAATGACTTTATATACCTTGGGTCGACCATCTGTGATACTGGAAGTTCTGCCATGAGCAAACTCACAAAAATATGGCAGAGCAGAGCACTCACAAACGGTACAAAGATTAGATTAGTTGATTCTCTTGCGTTATCTGTCTTCCTTTATGGTTCCGAGACCTGAACCCTCCAGGCAAGATATAAGTACCATATCGACGCCTTTCAGACGTGGTGTTGGATAAGGACTCTCCGCGTACCTTGGACGGAAAGAAGAACTAATGCATCTATTATTCAAGAACTTAATATCTCCGAACGTCTCTCCTCTCGCGTCATAAGGAGAATCGTTCAATTCTTCGGACATATTGTAAGACGGGATTGTGAGAATCTGGAGAAGTGTATCATGGAAGGCAAAGTTGTCGGCAGAAGACCACGAGGAAGAACATCGAGCAGGTGAATTGATCAGGTTTTGCGTACCCCCGGTCTGAACATCGTCAAAGGTGGCGCCGCTTAATCAAGAATATTGTGTGAAGTCAAATGGGGTCACGACGCTCAGCAATGAGTTACACGACTCATGATGATGAAGTAAAATGAAATCAAATCCTATTAAACAATAAAAAATATCAACTTAATGGCCTGAGTGGATAAAGCAACCAAGAAATCAAACATCAACAACGTAGAAAGTCAGAAACAACAACATATCACAAACATGCTTCGAAACTCCAAATCGGTCCATTTCACCAATCTCTCGTGGTTGAAGCTGCAAAGAACATACATCTACGTATACCAAATCACAGATTCCCTTACGTAACATGCAAGTAAGTATCTACAGTAGGGCAGCAAGTAACTATCTCATCATATAATCGATTTGAAGAAATATGACACTAGCTGAAGTACCCGTGCTTCGCTACGGAATTCTACATTGAATACAGAATTCTGGTTAGGTAGTGCACACGTTGTTAGCAAGATTGAATTACATTGCATAGCTCTTAACGTTACCCTAGAAATGCGACGTGGAAGTCACCAAACGTCTTTTCTCATATGAAGACTGGGTTAGAGAATATTTCATTGTAATGGTAGGCCACTTGCCTGCCATCAGTCACAATCAGGTTGGAGAGTTTTCATTATAATGGCAGGCACTCACTCTCCATCTGCCTTTTTACTTCCTCAGTAAAACTATCTTCGTGGTTTTCTCAACTGAAGTGAACATAGGCCATTTCAATGACGTCAGTAGGAATGGCGCGATAAAGCAATGCTTTCATATGAAATACTTGATCAATTGAAAAACCACACATTTTCTCACTTTTAACGAACAGTACTACACTGCCGATTTAACAGTCCAAAGGTCCAGAGCTGGAATGACCAGGCCGGAGAGAGCCGTAATTCGTGAACACTCTTCGTCTTTCTTCGGCGGGGCGGGGAGTGGAGGAGAGTCGAATAGTGGAGAGTCCCAGGACGAAAACTATGCCCTTAGAATCTGTTTCTCAGGAGTACCCGATGAGTAGAAAATTCTCAATACGCAACACTGGCGGCGGAACAATCTATCTGACTTGGAGGCAAATTTTTCCTCCAGGGCAGAAGAGAAACGCCCTCTTCACTGCTAATGTGGAATAAAATGAATGTAGAATTGAATGAAAGTTCATAGAAAGGAGCTTTTCTTAAGAAACGGCTCTATTGAAGGTTGAAGTTTAAGTTATTTGGTGAACTGTGGTGCAATAATTTGGATTAGGCCTAAATAGTAATTCCAGACCAGTTCATACTACTACGCCTACTACTACTACTACTAACTGAGCCTCTGACTTAAGTGCGTACACTGCTCATTCAAAACAGCACGTCAGAGTAGGGATCGAATAGCTGGAATACTATGATGAACCAGTGTGTTACGTAGCAGCAGTATCAGAAAATGTATGAACCAGAGGATAGGCATGCTAAAGAAGAAAGTTTTCTAACTCCCCAGCTATTTCCCGCCAATATTCAGTCACGCTGTTATACTCGGTACACAACAGTAATCCCATCTATCGGAGTTGAGTGGCAGCATAAGTATATGTCGGGCCCATCCTGCTGTATGGTTGTGCGGCCTGGAGCTATGTTCCTAAAACTCCTCTTTCTAAATTATAAACCTTTCAGAATAAAACACTCAGAATGACATCTAATAGGTGGATACGAAATAAACTTCGCATCACGCTTATTAGGACTCAGAAAATAGTTAGTATGATCAAATCTAGAATCCTCCATAGTCACTCAACCGACCTTGGCATCATACTTTTAAAATGGGTCGTACGGAATAAGAAGACGAACACACGCTTGAAGCACCACGGCCCTTGCCCCACTTACGACCTGTTTTAATAGGAAATCGAAATTCTTTCGGCTTTTTCCCGTTTCAAACATATCTCTCACAATATGTCTCAAAATTAAACTCCTGAAAGGGGTCGTTTCTTAAGAAGGGAGGCACTTCCCCTCATACCTCACAGTAGCTCACCGACTCAAAATCTTAACGCAATGCTCAGCCAAGAGGGAGTTTCTTCTCTGACGAGAGGCAAATACCGCCCCTTAGCCAGGTTGATTTCCTCCCGCCAGTACAAATCAGTAGTTTTTCCGACTCATCGGCACTTCTCGGAAACAGACGAGTAAAAGGGCATAGTTTTCTCCCTGAGACTCTCACTTACTCGCCTTCAACAAAAATATAAAAAATGGAGGAATGAAAACATTTGAACAGTAATTCATAAAGTAATAAATTCACTTGCACCGCATCTTTCTAATAATATATTTTTGGGAGGCTGAATGAGATGATACCACGATTTTTATGAAACGAAGGCGTAGGTAAGCAGACGCAGCGTTCGGGAGACCATTGAAGTGCCGTCTACGTAACAGTGACATGACCTTGGTTCGAGACTATTTAGAGTCGTGATGGTAATTGTCACGTACAGTTTCAAGTCGTCCTTTTGTAATTTTCATTCATTTCTCACAAAATATTTCTTTAAAAGTTTACAAATGTTAATTACCAAATTAATCTCGACTTCTGTGTTATGTCATTCGAAGTATGCGGCATAGAAGTCGGAACTGCCGGATTCAATTACTGGTTCGTTACACAGAGTCTACCCATTTAGAATAATCAGGACGAATTTATTATCTCTTGAGTTTAATGTTTTTAAAATATAGCTCTGATTGTTACTTCATCCGTACATTTGCTAAGATATACCCTAGAATTTGCACGCAAATAAGACTGTCAATTTAGTACTTTATGACTGGGGTCCGGATTCTTATGTAATTACTAGCTGACGTACCCGTGCTTCGCTACGGAACTCTACATTGCATACAGAATTCTAAGTTAGGTAGTGTACACGTTGTGAGTAAGATTGTATTAAATTACATAGCTCTTAACGTTACCCCAGACATGTGACGGGAAAGTCTCCATACGTCTTTTCTCATGTGAAGGCAGGGTTAGGGAATTTTCAATTGTAACGGTAGGTCCTCTCGCCTACCATCGGTTACAATCAAGTTGGGGAGTTTTCATTATAACAGCAGACACTCACTCTCCACCTGCACTTTTTACATCCTCAGAAAGACTGTCGCAGTGGTTTTCTCAACTGAAGTCAACACATGTCACTACAATGGCGTCAGTAGGAATGTCGCGATTAAAAGCAATGCAATCATATGAAATACTCGATCAAATGATAAACCCCACATTTTCTCACTTTTTTACGAATAGTACTACGTTGCCAATATAACAGTCTACAGTTCCAGAGCTGGTATGACCAGACCACAGGCAGCCGTGAACACGCCTCTACTACTACTTCTCCTAAATGTTTTCATTCCTCCCTGCCATTACTTCATTAAGTTTGCACACTGCTCATTCCAATCAGCTCCTCAGATTAGGAATCGAACAGCTGAACCAGTGTGTTACGTATCAGTAGTATCAGAAAATGTATGAACGAGAGGAATGATATGCTAAAGAAGAAAGCTATCTAATTCCCCAGCTATTTCCCACCAATATTTACGGAGGCTTTTATACTCGGTACGCAGTAGTAATCCCATCTATCGGAGATTTAGTGGCCCTACAGGAATTACTCCTCTTGGTTATTAATTTGAATAAAACCATTCCATGGTCACGATGTAAAGAACAAAATAACAAAGAACATCACAACAAATAATGGTCAATGCAATGTTATTGTTGATCAGTTTTATGAGCTTTCGATATTGTAGGCCTTGACATGTAATTTTGATCTGACTCTGAAGTACTACTCTTATAATAGTCGGTAGGGCAAAACTGAATAAAACATAAATGAACGGAAATAGTTTCCTCCACAGCTCTTGTTATGTAGTACTTTTGGATAGGATCAATACATAGGCATTTAAAATTAAATTCTAGTCACCTTCCCCTAAATTACCTTTTTATCCCGGGTGAATACAATTATTTATAGCCTATACTATAGTTCCTGATTCTCCGACTCTACATACCAATTTTCATTAAATTCTGTTTACCCATTTGCTCGTGGCTCGGCGTTGATATGGATTTAGCAACAACAATACTAATTCATGAACATCTCTCTTATCATAGCTGGTACGGTAAAACTGTATAAGATATAAAAAATCGGAAATTTAATTCTTTATAATTTTAGTTATGTAGTATTTATCGAGAGGACCACTAATAACATAAATATTTCAGAATTCAACTTTAGACCTTCCCCTAAACGACCATTTCACTCTGCAAGAATAAAATAATGTATAGCCTAGATTGTAGTGGCTCATTCCCTGACTTTACAAACCGATTTTCATTAAATTTTCTTCAGGCATGTTCTCGAGATTCGCGCACGTACAGACAGACAGACAGACAGACAGACAGACAGACAGACAGACAGACAGACAGCTGACGTAAAATTAAAAAGTACGTTTCCTTGTAATTATGGAGACAACCGATAAAGAAATACCATTCTATTTAAATTCTGAGCAATGTACAGACAAAACTCTTTTATTTTACATGTATAGATATATTCCATCCTTTTACCTGTACACAGCTGAAAGTGAAAAATATCGGGGAATTTTGGTTGTGATATGGTTATACACTTACGAAAATGGAAATTGCAACATCATGAAGGCATTGGTCGTTTGTGTTGAGTTTCAAGATATGGAACGACGCCATGGAGTTATGTAAACGATCAAAGTTTCAGACCCATTGGATTGTTGCTACAGGTCTACCCACGTGATTGGTCGCGGAGGAATCAACTCCAGTATACGGACTCTGGTGTAGCGTAGTTGACTTGCGGTCTGTGCAGTGAAGTGTTCCCCATCAAACATGCCTCGACGACAGAGAAGAGCACGCTATCAACAACTGTCGCCGTTTGAGAGGGCTCGGATAATTGGGCTGTGTGAGGCTGGATTATCGCTAAGAACTGTCGCTGCACGTGTTGGTCGACAGGCATCTACGGTATAACGTGTATGGCAGCAGGATTCTGTCCAAACTTGGTGATTCATTCATGGGATGGAGACGTTAAGCCTTGAGCAGACCCTTCGGTGCTATTTGACAGGAGCAGGCTATGTGCAGGCACCGGGCTTCACCCGCTCCCTTTCTACAAACCTATCTCACGTCATTCATTTCATCTCATTAACTCCTCCACCCTAGGGGTGGGGCCGGTAGAATAAATCCACGGAATCCCTGCCTGTCGCAAGAAGTGACTAAAAGGGGACCCAGGGGCTCTTAACTTCGGAGCGTGGGTCGGTGTCGGTGACCACGGTGCCCTTAGCTGAGTCCTGGCATAGCTTCCAATTACTCCTGCCAGGCTCCTCACTTTCATCTATCCTACTGGCCTTCCTTGGTCAACTCTTGTTCTTTTCCGACCCCGACGGTATTCATTCGAGCATTCATTTCCACGCCCTTGGTAGCCCTTCTCTTTTTTGGCCGATATCTTCATTTTTCGACGTGTCGAACATTTTTTTCCTTCTGATAAGTGTTGATAGAGAATGGCTGTCCAGTTGTACTTTCTATTAAAACAGAAATCATCACCACCACCTCTAACAAGGAAGGAATGGCATTCGGCGGTAAAAACTCGCTACGAAGATTCATCCGACTTCATACCCCGACCCCGTAGAAAAACCAGTCAAAGGTTGGACAAACGCCAAACACTGATATTTACTACATTTTTATGTACATATTTCGCACTTTAATATTACATATAGGCCTAAATCCGGGCCCTAATTATGACACAAGACGTCTGTTTTGGCCTAATGTGACTATTCCGTATGCATTTTCCTTTACTCGTATGCGTTCCAGTCTAAGTAAAGATCTTGTGGTCCGCCATTTTCTGTCCAGTAATAAGCGATACTTCACTATTTTTCGTCGACAAAATAAAATTGTATATCCTCAAAACAGTATTTGATAATCTTGCATCCAGAAATCGATGAGCGTTTATCATTTCACGTCACATACACATGCACACACACACACATATCTGGCGGCCATGATCGTTCATCTATATGGTCTGAGCCGGTTCGAGTCTCGTTGGTGGAAAGAAATTCTCACCATCAGAATGTTGACCGGCAGGGTAGGAGTGGTGGTGGTGGTGGTGGTTTAACCCTTTCAGACTGAGTACGCACAATTGTGCGGGTTCGTATTTTAGTTATCCTTGACCGTATTTGATGTTTTTTCGGCGCTACACCGGACTGCAGTGATTGTGCAGGACACGTGGCATGTATTTCAATTGATTTTAGTATGCGCTTGACCGCCAGGGGGAAGGAAGAAGAGTTTAAAAAGCACAGTTGATCGGCGAGATGGCAGGAAGCAGTAGTGCCGAAAGTAAGTATTTATTTACTGCGTTTATATTAATCTAGAAGCTTTACTGAATACCGGAATATATTCAATGAAGTGTGTACATTGGTTAGTGAACGTAAATTTTGAAGCTACACCATCGTACGTGATACAACGAGGTTTTGAATTTTGATACGCACAATTGTGTGGGTCCTGTTTTTAGGATGTTAGTTTTTATTTTGTAAAATAAACTATTAATATGTGTATTGAGCAGCATTTTAGTCAGTTCTTGACGTACAAACAAAAATTCACACCTCCAGTTTTCTTTCAGGTCTGAAAGGGATACAATTTTTAATCACTGGATTGCGTGCCAAAAGCCTGTATTTAATTCAAAACATCTCCGTAGTGGTCATATGTAGTGGGAATATGGTGTTGTTGATGGTGATTCGTCCGTCGGATGGAGACGTTAAGCCTTGAGCAGATCCCTTGATGTTATTTGACAGGAGAACGCACAGCAGCCTGTTTGCAACATTGCGGTTTACCTGGAACGGCCCACATGTCACAAAGGTAGTCACGTAACGCCACGTTCATCATGGCAACGATAATTTTACACTGATGGACTATAGGGAGTGTGAAAGGCCGCTCCTAGTGCCTCTAGCGGAAGAAATCGGCAGGTTCCGGATGATCTAGTATTTAGCGGTCAGTCCAGGCGGTGTAACTGTGGAAGTGGAATTGTGATCGTATGCCTAAATCAAATGTACAATTTTATGCAGTGAATTTCCACAACGCTCAAATAAGCACATGAATATAGAACTACAATTCATAGATTTCTTGGTCGTCCACAATGGAAATTTACAGAACATGAAGTGTTACAAAATCAGAGTGTCGAAAGTGTGTTAATTCATGCTGAAGGCTGCGTAGAGAGAGTGAATATTTTTCAAAGTCTTGAAACACATTCCTAGAGATCTGTTCCCGTATATCAACGGAATTATTTACGTAGCTTGTGAAATAGTTAATTTCTTACCACGAGTAATATAGAACTTAGAACTGTAACCCTTGTACACAATACACTCATATACATCTAGCTTCTCAGTACTTCACTTAGCAATATGATGAAAGAGTCCTCTACTTATTTCAACTGACTGAATTCCTGTTTATACGCTTACCAGATGTTGCCTGTCAAAAGCACACTCAATTCCACCGGAAATCTCACTCGCAAAATTTAAGTTTCCACAAGCGTTGCTTTCTTACATAGATTTGAGGTAGCTCCAATGGTCTTTAATTTCTTCTTCGTCTTTTTCTCCTTCTTCTTTGAGTAATTAAGTGTAATGACTGGTTTGCCCCTACGATGAGTCTTCTCCAGCTGGGTCGATCCTGTGCAGTACTGGTACGTTTTTCGTCTGCATAGCTCCTGCATCCTGAGTTCACAAGAAATGCCGTCATGAATATCTTTCTAGGTCTTCCACGAGGGCGTTTCCCTGGTATTTTGTCTTACAAAATTTCTATCAACACATTCCTATGTCGAAGCCTGTATCCCATCCAAGAAAGTTATCTCTTCCTAATCTGACTCAACAGCTGTTTCTTTTCTTGGACAATATTCAATATATCAATGCTGGTCTTCCTCTCCACCCGACTTATCCGTTGCACCCGACGCCAACACCGCATCTCAAAGGCTTCTAGAGTCCTGGTTAACGTCCACGTCTCAGCACAATACAGCGCAACAGACCTAACATAAGATTTCATTATTCTTTTACGTAAGGTGAGGTACATTGTTTTCTGACATAGAAGGGACTATTTATCTCTGAAGGCTTGCTTTGCTATTGCTATTCAAGTTTTTATTTCAGTGACACTGACAGATTTCTGTTATGATCTGGCCAAGGTATTTGAACTGTGCTGCATGTTGTACAGGCGCACTACTGATTATCACGTGCAATGGACGTGGAATCCTACTATACATTACGACTTTTGCTTTATTAATATTGATTTTCATGCCAAATTCCTTAGCTTTTTCATTCAACTTTTGCACCATTTTGGATACAGTTCTTGGACTACCCACAACTAGGCTAGAGCTTGATCATCGGCAAATTTGATGGTCTGCATTAGTCTTCCTCCTATTTTCACCCCAAGCTTGGTTTTTGTTATAGATTCATTGATGATTTTCTCAGCAGAGACATTAAACAGAAATGTTTGAAAGCAGACAGTCTTGTCTCCGCCTTTCACTATCTGTACAGGGGCTGTTAATTCGTTGCCAAACCTGATAACACTCCTTTTGATGTTTATATAAATTGTATAACAGCTGTATGTGACAACAATATCAGGTATAAAAGTTTATTTTTGTATGTTCACTACCTTTTGCTACCTAAGTTACAATGTATTATTATATTTTGACTTTCACTCTTCATGTTTGTTGCACTGTTAATTCAACAGTAATTTACTAATCTTATGGTTTCATCTTTTGCACAGTACCTGCCACTGACTGTGATATATCTGGCTATTTTTCAGTCTCAAATTACCACCTTAGTCTCTCTGCAAATATTTACGGTGTCAAGAGGTTCAATTATTGATCTGACATTTCATGAAACCGGACACTTGATTTTTAGAACCTTGGAAATACGTCCATCCTTTCCCAGAACCAACCCATCCGGAGTAGCATAAACACAGGGTGCGTACGGTTCATTACCTCCGAGGTTAGACTTTCCAATGTTGTTAAAGCGGTGTTACTGATTCAGCTCCTTTCTAATAATTTTATCCCAAGGCGAATTATAGAGATCAGATTTTTCCACTTCATCTATGGTAATAACAGTACTCTTATTAATTCTCGCCTTCTTGAGAAAGCGATATTCACCTTTCTTCCGTTTTACGGACCCTGGAACATATAAAATCCACACCGTATTAATCATATTGTGACCATTTCAATTTATTACATAATTAACAGGGACAATATTAAGCTACATACCAGCTATTTTCAAATATGGTTTCCCTCATACTAAATCCTGAATCAGAACTGCAATATTGTATAATGGACATGGTACATACATGCTTACAGTGCCCTCCGGCACCAAGCCATACACAAACTATTTGAATCAATACAGTTTCGTTGATTGTCTAGGTGTAAAAGAAAATCGAAATCTTTAGATTTCACAGATTCACATAAAATTGAAATGTAAAATATACTACGTTTAACATAAGTGAGCTAACATAATTACCTAAATCTTAATCTTGTAAGGGTTGTCCTTGGACACTCCCGGCACTAAAAGCCATACGCCATTTCATTTCGTTTCACAAGTACCGTGCTCGCTCCCTAGGCCATCATTTCCCTAGGTCAAATGGCATTACTGCTGAAGGTATTATGTAAATGCGTTACCTAAAACTACACAAAGGTACCCATTCAATTGCTAGTAAATAAATAAAAAAATATACATTTACCATATAGATACACAGTTTTCTTCAATTGAACTAGCATTTCACTTTTTTTTTCATATAACTCTCCCAGATCATTCAGCCAGAGACTGAGCGTTCTACCGCCTTACCGACTATCAGCAGTAGAAGTTAAACATGGACAAGAAAATTAAGTCAATAGACACCAAAATCATTAATGTTAAACACTTACCGTTACATAGGTTTACCCAACAGTTACCCAGAGACCATGAACCGAAAACTACCCTTGGTATGGCAATAAGTTGTTTCAACACTACTAAAGAAAACAAGATGTTCTTTGAGAACAAGATACCAAATATTTTATTTAATAAATAAATAAGGGTAAAAGTAGTCATAATTAGTATAACCTGAATAGATGAACGCCCTCGAAAAGAAACTATAATCTACATAAAACGCAAGGGTGAAGTTAAAATATAAAATGTTCGGCCGAACGAAAAGAAAATAATATACCTTCAATATTCCATAAAAACCTCCCAGAAATTGAGGACTTAGTAACCAGTTCACACTTCAACAGAGACCATTTCTTTGCCTAAATTATCCTCTTAATAGTTTCCAATAATTTAATTTTCTTTCATTATAATAATTATTATCAATTTGAATAGCACCAACTACAATCCAGAGATTCCACCAGAAATCAGTACATATCTCACTGCCCGAAAAGGTAATAAATCATACCACCCAGGGAGAGCGTAGAATAAAACAATTCCCAGAGAAAAATAAGAAGGGAAATAAAGAAGGAAAAGGCAAGTAAAACAAGATAATACCCCACCAGGATGTAGAGTCAACCCAAGACATATAATTAGAAAACGACGTAAGGACAGAAACCCACCCGTGAAAATAATAATAAAACAGCAGCAGAGAACAACCCAACCGGTTACTATGGAAACGTAAACATACCATGCGTCCATAGCAACCACCAAAAACAAACCAGAGCAACAATGGTACAAATACAGGAGGGAAAGAAACCCCAAAAACATAATTAAAAAGAACCCAGGAGAATAAATAAAATTAACCAGAATTAGAAGGTGGCAGAAAAACATTTCACTGAAATTCAGGTGAAACCTCTCGTGCTCTATAGTTTATAAACAGCGTAGTTACCTTTCCAATTACACATAACTTTCCGAAAACGTTAGATAAATATAAACCAATTTGCCTTTACAAATTAGAAGAAATATGAAAACATAATTCTTTTTGGAAGTAACCTTAAATTTCACTACCCACGCCTTTCAGAAATAGATAGGCGACATTACCAAAATACAATAGGGAACCCGAATTAAAGAATGCCCTAACTAAAATCAAAGAAGATGAGGATGGACGGTTTTAGAAGTTTCACACACCAGGAATCTTGAGACACACAGTTTGTACACCACCTTCGATAGAATCCAGAGGCCAAAGGAAAAGAATTTATGAAGAGACTTACATGTTGGTTGAAGCTGCAGAAACACGTTACTTACATAGAGGTTCAAGTACATTACACATTATTAGAAAACTAAATAGCTCAGAGGACGTTCAGTAGAAAAGTGGTTGAGAAGATTTTTGAGGGCAAGCCCTCAATACCAAGCCATCTATCCAGGCTTCATGTCGTTTTCAGAAACCAAATGCCGGAGCGGAGTAAACACACGTCCTTCCTCCATCATACTCAAGGCAAGACTCCTGGCGGACCACACCGATAATAAGCATGGCCCCACAGAACGGAAAGCGAAAGTCATAGACTCGCCCACCAACTTAGGGCGCGTAATTTTACCAGACCAAAATTAAGGATTGCAAGAGAAAACATTACAGCAACATAATCTCATGATGACAATGACGAAGATGGTATCAATTAAATAAAGTGGGCAAGGCCACGTAGAAGGTACTTGTAGAATACAAGATTGAAATAATTTTGATTGACACAATTTTAAAGAAACACAAATGCAGGTTTCGAAATATGGTTGGGGAGAGCTAATACTCGTCACCAACGTCACAGCGTAACCTTCTAAGTAGCCTTCAGCCTTAATTTGGAAATGCAGTAATTTCATGTGATATTCGCTGGGCAAATTTTAAAAATCTGGTTTAATTTCCTCCAAATGGGAGAATTTTGATGAAACTGAAGACAGTTTAGAACTGACGAGCCCACTGCTACACTGGGGCGAAAAGCTGGTTGGAAAGCCCCAAAGAGCTTGAATGTTTTGGAGTTTAAAACTTGATCGTTTTCTAATCAGCGACCGGGCGAGTTGGCTGCGCGCGTAGAGGCGCGCGGCTGTGACCTTGCATCCGGGAGATAGTAGGTTCGAATCCCACTATCGGCAGCCCTGAAGATGGTTTTCCGTGGTTTCCCATTTTCACACCAGGCAAATGCTGGGGCTGTACCTTAATTAAGGCCACGGCCGCTTCCTTCCAACTCCTAGGCCTTTCCTATCCCATCGTCGCCATAAGACCTATCTGTGTCGGTGCGACGTAAAGCCCCTAGCAAATAAAAAAAACCTAATCAGCGAGATAGTTAATATGTTTCTTGTCTTTACGTGAAGGTTGGTGGTAAATACCCATAACATATTTTACGCTTTCTTTCAAAGCGGAAGAGAAACTTATGAAAAATATATCTTGTTAAGTGTCGTAAAAGTACATTTTATGAAGCAAGTCGTGTAAGACTTTCTACATCAGTTATGTAATAATAAATAATTGTACAGCAGTAAATCTTAAGTTACGTCTACCCAAGAAGTGCAAGATCGTTGGAGTTAAATCGTTAACGCTGAATGCAACCCACTTTGATCGCTCAGAGCCGCCAGTTAAGCACTTTACTGCACCCCATATGACGTGAAATAAAGAGGAGTATTAGATAGCCATGATTCCTTTTGTTCTCTGCAATCAACGATCCTTTTCTCGGAAAGTTTCGTATATGATAAAAGATGTGTTACCTTCTTTCATTACCAAGAAATTAAATTTGCTCCAAGATGATACCTTTGAGGTTCGAATCTCAGCGATAACAGAAGATGTTCTGGTAGGCATTCTTTTCTCAAGGTATTTTGCCTCAAACTTCACAGGGAAAATACCTCATACTAAGATCGATACAAATGCCCTATTGTTAAATAATTCGATTTATGCATAATACAAAAATTTTCACAACAGCATAGGCTATCAACGGCTCTGGTTCCGACTGAGATGACAGAATAGAAAACATGTATGAAACCCCTGAAGTAAGTCAAAAATGTGGCAATGAGACCAAAATCCTTGAGGGAATGGAAAAGTAAAGTAGTGTTGTATCCACAACCATGACACGCTAAGGGATTGACCTAACCGCTTTTTCTCCACGAAATAATATGTTATTCATTTCTGTTGTAGGTAGGTAGGTTGTAGGCAGTGGTTATTCCGAAATGACAGTTATGTCACTAATTTCCCTGAACGTCCCGGAAGGGAATAGAAATAGTTCACAACAAGAAGTGCCAACTGTATCTCTGCCATCCGACTAGTCAGTCCTTCAAATGTGGTTGATAAAATAAACCCCACTGATCCGTTTTATAGGAGCTTATCGTAACGACACAGCTCCATGTTTACCATTATATTAGATACAGACATCTGAAATTAAAATTCTGTGTACTGAAGTATTACAATGAGACACATGGGATGAATTATTATCTGGTAGGTCATACGGACAGCTAAGGGAAGATGCATTCTTACACCTCCTTGGAGTAAATTTTACCTCTAATTATTTCATAAACCAGGGTAGCTTTTCGGTTATAATTCCTATCCCGTTTCCAGTCTATAAGAGTCCACAAAGTGTGCAGTAGGGAATATTTACAACTGGATTAGCAACAGCTGAAACTATATAGCTAGTTCTACTCAGATGACGACAAGGTTTTATATTTTGAATAAAATGTATATATTGAACAAACAAAAGTTATTGCAAAAGGAATAACCTGTTAATAATGTTTGATACACAAGACAACTCCATTGCCTATATCACATATTCTAAAACTGGACTTAAAAATTAAAGAGTCGCAAATGAACTTGTAAAAATTCCTTTCATCCTCCATTATTAGGTCATTTTAAGTTTTCATCGCAGAAGACGGTTTTCCGTAGTTTCCAAGTTTCGCACCAAGCAAATAATGGGGCTGTCCACCCGTTCGTCACAGAAAAACTATCTTAGTGTGACATTAAATTGTTAGGAGCTGGGGCTGTACTTTAGTTACGGCCACGGCCGCCTCCTTCCCACTCCTAGCCCTTTCCTGTCCCATCGTCACCATAAGACCTATCTGTGTCGGTGCAACGTATAGAAACTTGTAAAACCAAAACAAAAAATCTTGGGAAAAGAACAAAATATATTTCATCTTTTCCAATATCGAGTAACAATTCAAATGTTTAAAAGCAAACTTGTAGTTTTATAGGAGTGTCAATATTGTGATCATAACCACAGGACCCCCGTTTTTACGTGGAGGAACCATAAAGATAAATACAGTCAACTGATTCGGTTTTTTTTAAATAATAAACTCAATATTGATAATTTATTCATGGTCAATTTGTCAACAGATTACTGTATAATATTCTCACACTATTTGCTTTACGACGATGAGATAGGAAAGGCTTAGGAATGGGAAGGAAGCGGCCGTGGCCTTAATTAAGGTACAGCTGCAGGATTTTCCTGGTGTGAGAATAGGAAACCATGGAAAATCATCTTCAGGGCTGCTGGTAGTGGGGTTCGAACCATTAGTAGGTACTGTTCGAAACCACTATCTCCGGTACGTAAGCTCACAGCTGCGCGATCCTAACCTCACGGCCAATAACATTCTACTTACTTCTTACATAATTCCAGCAAAATTCAGTTGATATAGATATACCTTTTAATTAATCACACACCGGGCGAGTTAGCCGAGCAGTTAGGGGCGCGCAGCTGTGAGCTTGCATTCGGGAGATAGTGAGTTTGAGCCCCACTGTCGGCAGCTCTGAAGATGGTTTTCCGTGGTGTATAGCGTTCATTCAAATCTACAACAGAAACAAGACGAGTTTTCTACAGATTATCTTCAAATGATTTCCATAACCATTTATATCATGTTACACGCTTAAATTTGATTAGGGTTCATTCATTCATTCATTCATTCATTCATTAATTCATTCATTCATTCATTTCGTTTCAGCCAACTAAATACCACGTTATTTCAACTATCTCCTTGCCAGGGCTTTAACATTTGAATGAAAATGAAAATCCACAGCCTGTTTCAAGTCATTCGACCGGGTCAGGAAAGGAATGAATGAAGCCCCCATCTAGCGACGAGGATAGGAAATGTTGCCGGCTATCGAAGCCTGTTGCACTCCAGTGGGTCAAAGATTAATGACTGACTGATGAAATGAAATGATATTGGAGAGCGTTGCTGGAATGAAAGATGGCAGGGAAAACCGGAGTACCATGAGAAAAACCTGTCCCACACAAATCTCACTTGGAGTGACCAGGATTTGAACTACGGAAGCCGGTTGTGAGAGGCCGGCGTGCTGCCATTTGGCTCATGGAGGCTTTAACATTTGATTAAGGTTATTAATTCATATGTGGGAACGAAGAAGTTTCAAAATATATACTAAGCCTATTCCATGAATGTCTATGAATCGTGTAAATTATTTTATTTGGATTCTACCAGTAAGCTAAAGCTAGCCGTTGCGAAGATTCAATACCGTTAATGTGAGCAATGAATCAATCAGGAAAATGAAATGTCGTATGGCTTTTAGTGCCGGGATATCCCAGGACGGGTTCGGCTCGCCAGGTGCGGGCCATTGGAATTAACCAATTAAGGTTAAAATCCCCGACTCGGCCGGGAATCGAACCCGGGACCCTCTGAACCGAAGGCCAGTACGCTGACCGTTCAGCCAACGAGTCGGACAATCAATCAGGTGATCTCATTTAATCCTGATGTGGTACTAAATGTGCAGATTTAGAAAGGTCCTCTAACCTTGATCATGGTTTTCGCTACAATAAACTCTTCGCAGAGAGTTTTTTTTTTTTTTTTTTTTTTTTTTTTTTTTTTTTTTTTTTTTTTTTGCTATTTGCTTTACGTCGCACCGACACAGATATGTCTTATGGCGACGATGGGATAGGAAAGGCCTAGGAATTGGAAGGAAGCGGCCGTGGCCTTAATTAAGGTACAGCCCCGGCATTTGCCTGGTGTGAAAATGGGAAACCATGGAAAACCATCTTCAGGGCTGCCGACAGTGGGGCTCGAACCCACGATCTCCCGATTACTGGATACTGGCCGCACTTAAGCGACTGCAGCTATCGAGCTCGGTCGCAGAGAGTTTATTCTCCTGTAAATATTTAATTTATTATGTATCTATTTCCTAGTATTAATAGAAATGAGATTGTGTACCGGGTGAGTTGGTCATGCGGTTAGGGGCGCGCAGCTGTGAGCTTGCATGTGGGAGATAGCGGGCTCGAATCCCACTGTCAGCAGCCCTGAAGATGGTTTTCCGTGGTTCCCCATTTTACCAGGAGAATGCTGATGCTGTACCTTAATTAAGGCCACGGCCCCTTCCTTCCCATTATTAAGCTTTTGCTATCCCATCGTCGCCATAAGATCTATTTGTGTCGGTGCGACGCAAAGCAAATTTTAAAAAAATTGGTGTCGAATAGTTTGTTCCTGAAAGGCTCGAAATCTACTGGACCGACTGATATGAAATTTGGTAAGGATGTGGCTTGACATCCCGAATTACGCAAGGGACACTTTTGATTCTGGTATATTGCACCGTATTATACCGCATTATAAGCCAAATTTGGACAATTTTCGTAATACATAAATTAAAATAACGGGTAAACGATTTTCCCTATCGGAAAAATGAAGTGCACTATGTGGCCTTAAAATTAAATTCTACAAGAAAATTCATAAGCAGTTTTTTGTAAAACTAACAGTTCGAGAAAATTCATCATGATGTGAGATTTGATCTTCATCATCATTACTATTATTATTGCCGCTGCAAGGCTTAGGCATAATACAACCTTCACTAATTTCACGTGTTTATAGGGGTCACGTTGTAACCGTCCAGGCTTCTCGAGCCCTACTAATCTATATATATAAAATAACTTGTCCTGGCTGACTGACTGACTGACTGACTGACTGACTGACTGACTGACTGATTCATCATCGCCGAGCCAAAACTACTGGACATAAAGAAATGAAATTTTGGGGATATATTCATATTAAGATGTAGGTGCTCGCTAAGAGAGGACTTTTTGATATTCCGTCGCTAAGGGGGTGAAAAGGGGGGTGAAATTTTAAAAAGAGTGTATCTATATCTCAAAACTTTAAAAGTTTACAGATGTAAAAATTGGTATTTAGAATCTTCTTTTAAAATAAGGATACACGTATTTTTTTGTTTTCTGAAAACCCCAGTAGGAGGGGTGAAAAAGGGTGAAAATGGGGACAAATGGGTTGAATGCCTTCAGTCAGGATACCGGTACTTATATCTCAGAAACTGAAGACATTACAGACCTGAAAATTGGTACTTTTGATCTCTTTTAAAAATAAAGAAATACGTATTATTTTGTTTTTGGAAAATCCAATTAATGGGAGGGTGAAAAGGGGGTGAATTTTTAAAATGAGTGAATCTCTATCTCCAAACTTTTAAAGTTTCCAGATGTAAAAACTGGTATTTAGAATCTTCATTAAAAATAAAGAAACACGTATTTTTCTGTTTTCGGAAAATCGCAATAGAAGGAGTGAAAAGGGGTGGAAAATGGGTTGAATGCCTTTAATGAGGTTACTTATATCTCAGAAACTGAAGATATTACAGACCTGAAAATCGGTGTTTGGGATCTCCTTTAAAAATAAAGAAACACGTATGTTTTTGTTTCTGGAAAATCCAATTAAGGGAGGGGGTGAAAAGGGGGTAATATTTTAAAATGAGTGTATCTATATCTCAAAACTTTTAAAGGTTATAGATGTGAAAATTGGTATTTAGAATCTCCTTTAAAAATAAAGAAACACGTATATTTTGTTTTCGGAAAATCCAATTAATGGCGGTTAAACAGGAGTGACAAATTGGGGTGAATTTTTGAAAGACTATATCTACAGAATATCTTGGAAACGTAAAATGTTACAGACGTAAAAAGTGGGTGTTTGGAATCTCCTGTAAATGTAAAGAAACATAGGTGATTTGTTTTTGGAAACTCCACTTAAGGGGAACTCAAAAGGGGTGAAATTTTGAAATGAGAATGTTTACAGTATATCTAAAAAACTCAACATGTTACAGAAGTGAAAAATGGTATTTTTTATCTCTATTAAATATAAAGAAACGTGTATTTTTAGTTTTTGGAAATATCACCTGGGTGGAGGGGGGGGGGTTAAAGTGACTGAAAATGGTGTTGAATTCTTTTAATTAGGCTACTGATATATCAAAAATGAAGATTTTACAGACGTGAAATTTGATATTTTCAATCTGCTTTAAAAGTAAAAATAAAATCCAATGAAGCGGGAGGGGGGGGGGGGGTGAAAGAATTGAAAAATAAATTGGCTTAATTGTATGAGAATACATACATCTAATAAAAACTAAAGTTATTACAGATGTGAAAATTCGTATTTGGATCTCCTTTAAAAACAAAGAAAAACGCGGTTTGGGCGGGAGTGTAAAGGAGTTGAATTCCTTTCATGAGGACACATAAATAAAAAACTGAAGAAGTTAGAGTCGTGATAATTGGTATTTAGAAGATCCTTTACTATTAAAGAAACAAGTATTTTTTTCGGGAAAGTTCATTTAGGGGGGGGGGAGTGTGAAATGAAGTGAAAAAAGTAAATTACTTTTATGGGGATACTTATATCTCAAAACTGAAGGTAAGAGACGTGAACATTGGTGTTTGGAATCTCCCTTAAACATAAAGAAACACGCCTTCTTTTCATTTCTTTTTGTGGGGGGGGGGGGGGTTGGCGGTAAATAAACTTAACGGCGGTGGGGTGTAGAAGGAGGTGAGACCAATTGATTTTACTGTTATTAATGTTCTTACAAGGATCCTCCGTTGCTCAGGCGGCACCGCGCCGGCCTCTCAAAGCTGGGTTCCGTGGTTCAAATCCCGGTCACTCCATGTGACATTCGTGCTGGACAAAACGGAGGCGGGACAGGTTTTTCTCCGGATACTCCGGTTTTCCCTGTCATCAGCCATTCCAGCAACACATAATAATAATAATAATAATAATAATAATAATAATAATAATAATAATAATAATAATAATAATAATAATAATAATAATAATAATAATAATAATAATAATAATAATGTTCCGGACCGTCGTCAAATGTGCGGACCGCGCTGGCAACGGCTCCTGGACGGGTAATGACTAAGAATGCAGTCCGGCCGCGGGTTCAGTGCCGCCATATCACCCAATATGACACCACGCCGGATCTCCTGAAGGATTTTATCCACATTAAAAATGATTAAAGGAAAAGATGGCAAAGATTTACGGACCCAACTGACCAGGAGGAATACCTGAGCCTAGCCCGGGAAGTACGAAATCGATTGCTGGAAAGGAATATTGAAAAATGGGAGGAAACGTGCTGTAAAATAATAGAAAACTAGTCAGATCGCGAATTTCGGCGGATTATATATCTAAAACAATAAGCATTCAATTATAAATTTCAGTATAATACCGTAGCGAAGCACGGGTATCTTGCTAGTTTGATATAATATAATTTTACGCGATATCATTTGATATCAAGTTTATCCGCCATCGGCAATTATTCGTAATAACATATTTATTCTACGTCAAGCATTTGTAAATAAGGTTTTAGCAATCATATATATATATTATAACATCATTTATTATTTATTATTATATTATGAAAGATAGGAATTTATTATGTATTGGATTTGGTTGATATGTTGAAATATAGTTGTTGTCATTTCATCTCATATTTGTGTTTACGGAAAAGGTTATTCTTGAGCGTGGAAAGTTACATGACTCACTGGGTTTAACTCATGAGCCAAGGCTAGTAAACAGCGACCCGCGCGAGGCTTGGAAGCTGGTCAGCTACATCATCGCCATGCCTACTGGACTTGTCAAGAAAGAAGAGAAGGGGAGTTGATAACTCGATCTACAAATCAGATAGTTCGTTGTAGGCCTATATGAGTTTTGAGATTGAACTGTTACCAAGAGTGGGGGTGAGCCCGGATATATAGAGATTCTCACCACGAGAACGGGATCCTAACTACCACTTCTACTGTGATCCTAACTACTATTAGAACTTCTACTGTGAACATCTACTTTGAACGACGTTATTGATTTTGAGACGGTATGTGCTCGCTTCGAGACATTGAGTGGTCGCTTCGCGACATAATTATTTTTGTACAATGTGTTATCGCTTCGATACAGTACTTAGCTGCGGTTATGTTATCGGTTCTGCGTGAGACGAAACAAGCTTACGGCTTGTGTTATATTTAGTAAATCTTCTGGACGAAGAACTATGTTTAGTTCAAGTCTACGGAATTTGGTACAAGTCTGTACCGTATAAATAGTATAGCTCAGTTGGATTGAGATTTCTACTAATATGGAAAAATTCATATCTCTGAATTTTCTCCTCTTACGATCAACGCTGATCAGTTTTTACAAGTATAGGGCCAATGTATAATTTAATGACTAGGCAATTAGGGAGTGCTAGTCCAGATAGCCCGTACCACATCAGAGAAGGAAGGAAGGAAGGATGTCCATGGAGCCAATTCTACATCGAGAAGAAGAGAACGAGTAACCACGGAAACCCGATGACTTCAACGAAAGCTGCAATTGGTGAGCTTCAGTTAGATAAAGCAAGCAATTTGTAAATTCAATAACGTAAATTCTAAATCCCTCCACGCTTTAAGGAACTTTTCCGATTCATCTCATATTATTTGTATAATAAATTCATTTGTATTTTATATTGCGTTAATTTTCTTTCTTAAAAGATACTTAATGGTTAATTATTTAAAATCCTACCCCTGTGATTTAAGTATAAGTCTCTATGCTAGTAAATATAAATTTTGGTTTACAGTTTTGTTTAAAACTGTAACCCTGGCGCCCAAACATCACATAGAGAAATGGAAAACCATGGAATGTTAATTGTTTCTATTTGCGTGGCAATTTGCGGGCAAGCCACAAATAGTTTATTTGATATTCATGTGTCCCAAGTAATCTTTCATCTCCCCAAGTATCTTGATGAGGGGAGCGAACAGTTACAACGTGAAGTCGTGTTAAGTCGTCGCGAGCTGAAGAATGCAGAAAACGATTGGAGGCTACAGTTATCTTTTTGAGCATGCTAAGCGTGCTTATCCATATTTGAGAACTGCTGTGGGCAGTAGTTCATTTATTCGGCCATTTTCATTATCATTGTACTACATTTATATTCCGCGTTTTTATCTTTTTAATATTGTGTAGGTTTACCTGAAGGTAGTAGGACTGCTTCTACTGTAGATAACTAGTGCTTAAGTCACGGCCAGCTTTACGTGGCATGCTCTCGACGGTCGAGTCGGCATAACCTATTATATTTACTGTATCCGATGACTAGGACGTAAATATTGTCTACAAGAAATTGTTGTAAGACACGCATGCACTTGCGGGCCACCTTAATTTAACCACGTTAATACTTTCCTATAAATCCGAACGAAGAACGAGTAAACTCTCTCCGCAATAGTTACAGGCTGCCCAAGGACAAAGAGTGCCTGGAGAACAAGAGAATGGTTGAGTATGGCATATATGAGATTGCATGCAGTTACAAATGCCGATAAATCTAATGAAGCACGTCAAACGCTTACTTGAAGTCCATAGGTATGATTCTTGAAGATCATGATGGAATTCTTGAGAGTAGTCATGGCAACCTTCTTCTTCTTCTTCTACTTCTTTTTCTGCCCCTTTTCTCCACATCTGTGGGGTCGTAGGTGCGATCTGTGTCGCACATGTGGATTTGGCCCTGTCTTACAACCAGATGCCCTTCCTGACGTCAACCCTATATAGAGGGATGTAATCACGATTGCTTGTTTCTGTGGTGGTTGGTAGTGTGGTGTGTTGTCTGAATATGAAGAGGAAATTGTTGGAACAAACACAAACACCCAGTCTCCGGGTCAAAAGAATTAATCAGATGCAATTAAAATCCCCGACCCGGCCGGGAATCGAACCCGGGACTCTCTGAACAGAAGGCCTCAACGCTGACCATTCAGCGATTGAGTCGGACAGAGTACTTATGGCAATGTTGTTGATGAAATTTCTAATAAATCCAGAGGTGTTGCAAAAGTTAACAAAAAAGAAAATAGGCAAGAAGCCTCGGACACCTAACATCAACCCAACTGCTGAGATCGATGTGAGCTTTTATTTTTGCTTGTAGTAGTCTTCTTTTTCCCCTTCGTCGATCACTTCTGGCTTATTTTCGGTGGTTTAAAATCTAATGGTGGGATCCAGACCTTCAGAACGGGATGGCTTAAAAGCAATAATGTCAGTACTTCAGTTGCTGCCATTGTTGGTGAGACCGTACTTCCTCAAGAGCATTATAACCTCGTGTACTTAATGTGGTAGCTATCACTGATCTGGTTGCATGATGGTGTGGGTTGCGTAGAAAATCACCATGAGGACAGGCTCTCAGAACTTGTGAAACATATTCGAAATCTCTCTGGCAACTGTGGCCCTGTGATCTGCCAGGTACAGCACTTAACGCAGAGACAATGCCATTCAACTTTATTGTCTCACGCTATATTGGAAGACAAGCTTTTATGATTACGAATCAATGTATTCTCTGGGGTATACTGTTTAAACGGGACTACATGTTTGCCCTTATGATATTTGTTGCTCCAATATTCAAAAACTCTTCTTTTCAATTCGAGTCAAGCTTTTCATGTATCTACAAAACAATGGCCTTTATTTCGAATAGATTCAGTTTCTGGTATAGGGCCTATTCAATGTAGCTAGTCTCGAGCTGATTTCTTGAGTGAAGTTTATCGTCAAGTGTAAGTAGGCATTATTCGAGTAGTACAAAATATTCCATGTGTTAATGTGCTGCAAATAGATATCCCTTGACACACACAATAAAATCAGACCTTACGATCGACTACTTACGGAACTGAAGCAGAAAAGAGAAGACATTTGGTTAGATTTCTATGCAACAGATGCTATGACAACGCGGGGATGGATGGAAGCGAACTACGAATTAAGACATATTGTAATTAGATTGGCTGTTCATGGCTTTCACTTTAAGCTTTGCAAAACCAAAACATTTCATGAACCTGAATTCGGATGCATGTGTAAATTGTGCGATTGCGAATGTGATAGATACCACGTCTTAACATGTCCTAATAGAGGGAAAGCATTGACTAAATTCTCTTCAGAAGAATGAGACCTATGTGGCTTGGAAATGTTAGAATTAATGGACTTACATGGCCATTTGGCTGCAATAAAACTCTTATTATTATTAAATTTAATATCAGCATATCATTCGGAACATCCATGAGAAGTTGTAAAATTTCTTTAATTCCCCAATAACCATAACAACGGCGTCATTTATTTGTCTGGATCTTTTGTGGTGGTAGTTTCTGAAATGTTTATAGACCTACTAAACTGGAACAGATTGATTGTGTTCATGATTACAAACTTTAGGTCAGATTGCAAAAGCGGCGAAAAAGTGAGAAGCTGCAGGGTGGTTTATAGCTTATTTCAGACCTCGACGAACCAGAAAGAAATCTTTCGAGAAAATTAAAGCCAGATAATTAATAAGTTCTCGTTTCTTCAGACACGATATATGTCTTTCATTTGCAATAATAGCTTTTCTTATGATACGTGTCCATGTTTAATGAATATTCCTTCATATTTGTCAATAATGATGTTCAGATCAGTTTCTTGGAATTGATGTACCGTGGCATGAACATGTAATAAAGATGAGTAGATTTTTTCCGATAACTAAATCATCAGCAAAACTTAACACTCGTATGCGCTAATGCGACTATCAGCACTCTCGAAATCCCCCTCCGTAGTACCTGGAAGGGATGAGGAAGTCAAGCTAGGGAGCACCCGACCGGCCTGCGGACATGTAACAGCCCCTGCTTCTGTTGTTCGTTTCGTCTGGTGTCACCGTGATTTTTTCTGGAAGGCCGCACCCCGGAGATACTAGATCTTTGTAACCAAGTGCATAAAAGCAGGCTCATCTCGAACAAGAGAAACTTAGTTGGTGCTTTGTTGTGTTATGTGGAGTGTTGAGTAGTCAGTCACGCGTCGTGAGCTGAGAGTTCTGTGCGTGGAGTGATCATGTGAGTCGATTTTGAGAGTTATCAGTCTTATCTGGAGTCGATAATTTTGGTAACAGTCAGTAATTAGTGAAGTGTTGTCATTCATTGTCGAGTAATATTCTGTGTTCCTACTGGGTCATCCTATGTTAAATGAGTTCAATACAGCTGTTTTATTCGTAGCAATACTGTTAGAACTTTAGATTCGGATTCAATTGAAAGCCATACTGAGTAGATTTCGATGTTTCGCTGAGGTCCTACAGAATATGGTTGATGGCGAGATTAAGTAGGGTTGGTGATAGAGGAGAAACTTGCACAATTCCCCAAGTTATCTAGAGATATTTCGTTTTGCTTCTATGCGTCTGAATTTCTGTGATATTTTCTGTTTGTTAATTTACCAAGTGAGATATTTGATAACTATCCAACTTCTTTGAAATTATTTAAGAAAAGACTAATTAAACAACTGATAGGGAATCTGTCACCTGGGTGAAAACCCTAAATGCAAATCAGTGAAGATTGACAGATCATGAAAAGAATCGTGAGTTTAGTTGTTATTGATTACACCTTGTGTGTCTCGCTTAAATGGGCATCCAACGTCGTCAAAAGCTTTCTGTATATCTAAAAAAATAGAAGTCTGATTTCACCTTCACGGAAAATTATTTTTATTATTATTATTATTATTATTATTATTATTATTATTATTATTATTATTATTATTATTATTAGATGCGAAAAAGACCAGAAAACTGATCACGCAAAGCTCACCTTTGCCAGGCAGATTTTTCTCTCATCGTGTTCTTCGTTCTTCTGTCCACTTAGCTCCTGTCTCCTTCTTGTAGTTTGTCTCTGACTCTACTTCCCACTTGTTGATTTTCGTTCTGTAGCAGGTTCGGTCAGCGATGTCGGCCACTTTGATTCCTGATTTTTCCGGGTCTTGGCAGATTTCCATTGTCCACCTATTTGTTTTGATGTTTTCTGTTGCCTCAAGCAAGATTCTTGTCAGTCTGTTTTCTGGAAGGCGTTTGATGTGTCCGTAAAATTTCAGGCGTCTTTTTCTGATGTCGGTCGCAAGGTTTGAGAGCTCCTCGGTTTTTTTTACGAGATTGCAGTCTATATTCTTCGTCAGTCAGTTTTGGGCCGAGAATTTTTCTGATGATTTTACGTTCCTCTTTCAGGAAGTCTTCGAGTACTGTTTTTCTGTGGAGATCCAGTGTTTCACTCGCGTATAGTATTCCAGGATTGATCACAGTGTTGTAATGTCGAATTTTGGTGAAGACTGAAAGGCTTTGTTGTAAATGTTTTGCGTTCGGCCGAGGGCTCTCTTCATTTTCTGGATGCGGACCTCGAGTGCCTTCTGCTCTTTTCCTGTTGGTACTATAATTTCTCCGTAATGTCGGAACTCAGTTACTTTTCGATTGTGCCAAATTTCGTGTTCAAATTCTGGAGGCTGCAGTGGTTGCACATGACCTTGGTTTTTGAGAAGGAGATTTGTAGGCCGATTTTTTCTGAGCATTTCTTGAGGGTTTCGATTTGGCTGATTACCTGTTGTTCGTTTGTTGCGAGGATCGCGAGATCATCTGCGAAAGCGAGACAGGAGATTTTTACATGTTTTCTTGGTTGCTAATTTCCTTGAGCTTTTAGAGCTTGTTCCCAATCTCTCATGATTTTGTGCAGGGCTATGTTAAAGAGTATTGGAGAAAGTCCATCTCCTTGTCGGACACCGGTTTTTATTTGAAATTTTTCAGATATATTTCCCATGAATTTTACTTTGGGGGTTGTGTTGGTGAGAGTTAGTCTGATGATTTTTTGAGTTTTGTTGTCCAGTCCGTATTCACTCAGTGTTTGGAAGAGGGATTGGCGGTCAATGGAGTCGTATGCTTTCTGGAAGTCTACGAAGGTGTAGATTGTGGGTTGTTTTCTTGTGTGTCGTAGTTTCAAGATGGTTTTCAGATTGAGTATCTGTTCTGCACAGGATCTGTGGGGCCTGAAGCCCTCTTGGTATTCGCCTATGAGTTGTTCTAGTTGTTCCTGTGTTCTATGGAGGAGGGCTGCGGGGAAGATTTTGTATGTGACTTGCACCAGGGAAATTCCCCTGTAATTGTTCACATCTGTTCGGTCACCCTTTTTGTAAAGTGGAGCAAGGAGGGCGTTTGGGCGTTTGTCAAATTTTCTGGTAGTATTTCCGTTGTCCAAATTTATTGTATTATTTGTGTGAGTTCTTGGAGAGAATTCTTTCCTAGATGTTTAAGAAGCTCTGCTACGATGCCGTCGTCTCCGGATGCCTTGTTGTATTTCAGTCGTTGTATGTGTCGGTGTATTTCCTCTTGTGTAGGTGGGGATGAGTCTGGGTTTGGGTTCGGGTGGGGTTTATGTGGAAACCTTTACATTGGTTCTGGGCACTTGAGTAGTGACTCGAAGTATCTCGCGAGTTCCTTGGCGTTTTCGTCATCTGTGAGTGCCAATTTTCCTTTTTGTTTTCTGAAGCAGAGGTTCTTGGGCGTGTACCCATTTAATCTGTTGCGGAAGACGCTGTAAAAATCTCTTGTGCTGTAGTTGCGGAAGTCCTATTCGGCCGATTTCAGTTGGTCCTCCAGGTATTTCCTCTTGGTTTGCCTGATGAGTTTAGAGGTCTGTCGGCGGACTTCGCGGAATTTTTCTTCGTTTTCAGGTGTACGGTTGCTGATGAACTTCTGTTATGAGTTTTTTCTATTCAATATGGCTTGGTCACATTCGGTGTTCCAAAACGGGTGTCTGCTCTTTTACTGTAGTAGGATTTGCTCTGATGCACTCTTCGTGATTTTGTCGTGGAATTCGTTCCAAGTTTTGGGTGGGATTTTTCCCACGTTTCCCTGAGATTTGATGTTTTTATTTGTGTTCTGTCCAATTTTTTGTTTGCCTTGGATTCCTGGTATAAGTGTTTTGGGGTAAATTTCACTTTGATTCTCGTTAGATGATGGTCCGAGTCAATGTTGGCTCCTCTGCGGACTTGGACGTTGTGTACTTCTTTTTGTGGTGGGAAGGAGACGGCGACATGATCGATCTGGTGTTTGCCGTAGCAGGTGTTGGGTGATTCCCATGTGAAGAGCTTATTGGGGTTTTTCCTTAGGGATGTTGACATGATTTTTAGGTCGTGTTGTCGACAGAGCTCGATGAGGCGTTTGCCGTTTTTGTTGGTCTTTTCGTGTGCTGAGAATCTTCCTGCGGTTTTTCTGTAGCACTTTTCTGTACCAATTTTACCGTTGAAATCGCCGAGGAGAATGATTGTGTCTTTTTCAGGCATTTTGAATAATAATAATTATAAACTACAGGGACGTGATGAGCTCAGTGGCTTAGCTGCTGTCTTTCTGCCCAGAAGGCCGAGGTTTGAATCCCGGTCGATCCGGACTTGAGATCTTCATCTCAAAAATTAAGTGGTGTCATGAAGGACAATTGGCTTTAAAACTAAAACCAAAACAAGCCTGCTAAACTGAAGAAAGTTTAATTATTATAATAATGAAATGCTGCTTTCAGTGTGATTAAATAAAATCACCATAATTACCATAGGCATTTATTCACTGGCGAGTTTAACAATTTTGTCATCCAAAAATACATCAGTACTGACGAGTATGTGCTCTTAGATGGTGAATGAACCTGCTTTTTTTTGCTAGTTGCTTTACATCCCACCGACACAGATAGGTCTTATGGCGACGATGGGAGAGGAAAGGAAGGAAGCGGTCGTGGCCTTATTTAAGGCATAGCCCCAGCATTTGCCTGGTGTGAAAATGGGAAACCACGGAAAACCATCTTCAGGGCTGCAGACAGTGGGGTTCGAACCTACTATCTTCCGAATACTGGATATTTAACCTTTTTCTTGAACCACAAGTTATTCCGCAATGCTGGCACATCAAATCTACTAAAACTCATTGTATTTTAGAGCATGAAGGTTGTTTCTTTTCTGATTTTCTCACTTCTTCTACGAATCCTTTTACCTGAACCGTGTCTTCGTCGCGTTGTTCAAAATGCTGTGGACCTTCGTGGACACAATGGCCGATCAGTCACGTCATCACTTGCCATTTCCAATTTAGCACTTCTATATTATATTCGAATTTAGAATGAATTTGTTATCGTTGGTGCTGTCCTCCCTGTTTACGTTGTCCATCCTTGAAATGAGAAACGTCGCTCCCTTAGAAAGGAATGTGTTGAGCATGCAGTTGACGTGGCCAGCCCCACAAAGTTGATGCTTTATAAGGATAATCCCAATCCTTGTAGTATTGGCCTCTTCAGAGATACTGACGTTTGTACTACATAGAATTTTCCAAACACTTTACGTAGCATTTGTAAGTTGTTCAAATCTCGCGGTGATGTCACTGTGGCACTGTAAACATAATAATTGGCGAAAAACCATTTTAAGGAGATGACCAAATGCCGCACTGCCGAATCCGACGCGATAATGTATTTGAACGCCTAGGAGTTCGGTGCAGGTTGGTAAAACAGTTGTGTTTCGTTAATGTTTTAATCCGATACTATACACTTGGCTAAATAAATTCAAAATAATAATTACGTTGGTCACATGAGCATACGAATAAAGATGCTAGTTTAAGCATAATTCCATCGCATCATTACCTCGTCGCGTCATCTCTGTCTCCACAATTAATAAATAACATTATCAGGATTATTAACTGAGTGCTAAGCAAACATTTTATGGTTACAGGGAAAGCTATTACGTATTAAGGAGCGATCGTCTTTATGTCTCCATATCGTTCTCCAAATGCTTTGATGGGCCTTATGCAAATGCGTTGTAAAGCTATGAGTCCGTGATTATTACTTCATGATATAATAAAGTTCATGTTCTGCTTTTATCTAAATAAGAATTTCTTGACAATAAAATTATGATTATTATAACGTTAGTATTTAAATGAAAACTCATCACGGAATGCATAGGAAAAGGAGGATATGCATATGTAATATATGTCAAGAGACTTCCGACGGAGGATAGGCTCAGGAACTTACAAGAAACGTCTACAACATTCCGAGAAGAAGCTATGGAAGAACAAAGAGTGCAAGGTTACGCTTTCATGAAGAAGGAATCTAAATCCTCCCTGGGAAAAAAGTGTACTCCTGTAAATCATGTAACAGTGCGTTTTCGCGATATATTTATATCTCGAAAAACACAATTGCATCCACTCAGGGGAGAGACTACACAAATGTGCAATATGCAGTGGTACGTTTTCATGAAACAAACTAGGAATTAACCAACATAATAATGCTCTTCAGGACCAGTTCACCTGATGAGTTAAACTGAGCACTGTCCCTGCATTGCAGGAGGCCATAGCCGTTAGGGGATTCACACGGCTTATTTATTTATTTATTTATTTATTTATTTATTTATTTATTTATTTATTTATTTATTTATTTATGAATTTATTTATTTATTTATGAATTTATTTATTTATTTATTTATTTACTTATTTATTTATTTATTTATTTATTTAAAAGATAATTGAGGGCCTCGTGCATAAATCATGGTAAATATTTTTACTTGCCAGTTATGTCTTAACGTACTGTAGTAGGCCCTACGTGCTATTTTCATAAGCTCCACGCCCGACTGTGTGGTTCAGACGATTGAGTGCTGGTTTACTGACCCAAACATGGCAGATTCGATCCCGTTTCAGTCCAGTGGTATTTGCAGTTGCTTAAATATGGTCAGACTCGTGTCTGTAGATTTACTAGCACGTAAAAGAGCTTCTGTACGACAAAATTCTGGCACCTTGCTGGCTCCTAAAACCGTTAGTTACTGAGATGTTAACAAGGATTTTTTGCTAGAGATGTAACGTCGCACTAACACATCAAAGGTTTTCGGCGACGCAAGGATGAAAAAGAGCTACGATTGGGAAGGAAGAGGCCTTGGCCTTAATTAAGGTACAGTCCCAGCATTTGCCTGGCGTGAAAATGGGGAACCATGGTAAACCATCTTCAAAGCTGCCGACAGTGCAATTCGAACCCACCATCTCCGCAATGCAAGCTCACAGCTACGCGACCCTAACCGCTTGGCAAATTCGCTCGGTCAACGAAGAAATGATGATAATGATGATGATGATGATGATGATGATGATGATGATGATGATGATGATGCATGGTTTTTAAAGGGGCCTAAAATCTAGGTCATCGACATAAGACGAAATGTAATGAAAAATTAAAGTCCAAAATCCTACACTGATCAGAATTCAAAACGCGAGGACGAAGAATGAATGGATGGGAATGAATTTAAAACTATCAGTGGATGCGACCCACAGTGCCACACATTCACACAAACTGGCATAAAACAAAAGTATTACTGACCAAGGGACTGCTTCTATAGCATATTACTGAATCGATGATGCTTGCAGTCTAATGGGGTCCAAAATCCAAGTCATCGGCCCCTCATAATGGTACTTATCACTAGGAAAGTAGAACCATGGTATTTGTCATGTTGCGGTACTAATCAAAAGAAGCGTAGACTCGCGGTATTCCACACATTGTGGTACTACTCACAGGTAATGAAATTCGCACATGTAACACAGACCTATGGTGTTTCGCACATTGCGGCGCCATTTACAGGCAACCCAAACCTATGGTATTCATCACAGAAGTGGACTAACCACAGGGATTCGTACTATCCCGTGGTGTTCCTCATAGAGTGGTTACTAATCATAGCAAGCCAGAACCATGGTGTTGCCCACCCATGGTATCGCTCATATATTGGTACTAATCACAGGTACTGTAAAAGCCGGAAGCGCACTCTGTTGCTACTAATCACAAACCTATTGTGTACCTAACATAGTGGTACGACGCGCAAGTAAAAGCGACCCATGGTGTTCCCCGCGTGGTGGTATTAATTACAAGTAGTCTCATGGTTCTAATTCGATCACCACTTGGTCGCCTCTTTTAGTCACCTCTTACGACAAGCAGGGAATACCGTGGGTGTATTCTTCGTCTGCGTCCCCCAACGAAGTAAAGATGATCTACGAACCCAACAACCCTTTCTACCAACAGAAGTACGGATTAGGAAATATCGAAGTGACTCGGCCGATTGAAGCAAAGGGAACGATACCGTAAAACCTTGTGCTTTTCTGACAACAAATTGACCTGCATCTGTCCATAATACAGAAATGAATCCTGTAAGTTATTCTTGGGAAAGATCACTGTCCATTCTGCGACATCATCTATCTTCGTAGTGTCAACTATACCTAATAAACAAGCATTATATATTATTGTGTAGTTGACCTGTAAATATTTAGATGTTCCTGGCTTGGCAGATATGCCTTTAGTTCAGTTCTGAATACATTTATATGTAATAACATTATAAGCTACATCAGTTAAATTTACGAAGTCGCAGGATAGAGCATCAGTGTATGGATATGAAATACCTGGTGAGTGCTGTCAGTTGCTGTACAACAGTGTACGAGGGTGAAAATGAAGCGTTGTTTAGATTTTGAAAGGAATATAGAATCAAATAACATTTTTTCTTGGAGAGCGTGATAAACTGATGGTTATTGTGAGGACTTTATTGAAGATCCAGATTACCAGACAGATAAAGATCACTAACTATAAAAACTCCAATGTAAATAATTAAAATGTGATTAAAATATTCTAACCTTAAACCAATTTAATCACGTATAACTTGGAGTTACCATATTTTACTTGCTATGCATGTGAAATTAATAATTAATGTCACTTTTTCTACGTCCCACTAACTACTATTGATGATTTTTGGAGACGTCGAGGTGCCGGAATGTTGTTCCACAGGAGTTCTCTTACGTGCCATAAATCTACCAACACGAGGCTGAAGTATTTCAGCACCTTCAAATACCATCGGAATGAGCCAGGATCGAACCTACTAAGTTGGGTTCAGAAAGCCAGAGCTAAACCGTCTGAGCCTTTCAGCCCGGCACATCTGAAATTTTTAACTTCAAGCTGCAAGAGTACTTAATAACAGGTAAATAATTTACATTCAGCTTACGTTAATGACCTCAGTTTGTAACAATAGGTTGTAACAATAATAATGCCGCGTGGCCTCTGCTTAATAAGTGAAAGACTTAAGTTGTGTTCTGAAAGGATTTCGTGATAAGTAAACATAATTGACATCAGCTGTGTTACAGTAATGGAAAATAATTTATATGTAGCGTTAAGTATTCTTGACTCACAAACACAGTACATTACCACTACATCCTAGTTTCTCAAGTATTGTCTTACAACTCATTAAAAAGCATGGTTGTAGGGTTATATTTTCTATGTGGGTTCCTACACAAGCAGATCGCCATGGAAATAGCTACTAAGCAGGTTACTTCATTAAATAATTTTGGACAAAGGAGGAGTACTATCACAATACTGTACTTCGTACAAGAAATATAAGCTTTGTACCACTTGACAAAACTACGAGATAATTGCGTAGCAGTTTCTCATAGCTCATAATTCCGAGAATCTTAATATATTTTATTTAGGTGTCCTTTTGTACCAAGATATACAGAACAAGAGCATAACGACAGTTACCGTTTGTTCTAGGTGTGTATGTGTGGTCCTTTCATGGCGGTTTAAACTGTACACAAACTGCTACGGTATCTCAGGTGAGAGATCTCGCTTTGTGTTTTATGTACCGTGAAATAACCTGCTTGTTTCGTAATTACAACTGTAAAGTTCCTCCATTTCATAATTATACCTTTATGTCTGAATGTTGTACGAAATGGTGTCAGGCGTCGCACGAGTTGTGTTGACATAACTTTCAGCGACGGATTATGAACTACTTAAACCTGCACCTTACATGTGCTAGTGGAAATTCACATATCAAAATGAACGCATTTCTTAGTTATTGCTAAATCGATTATAAAATGCTTTCGGGAATAGTTACAAGTATGGTTAATAATACAGTAGAGAGATCCCACTGCCCATTTAAATAGACTGCCAATTCTATCTGCCGGCCCCATGGTGTAGGGGTAGCGTGCCTGCCTCTTACCCGGACGCCCCGGGTTCGATTCCCGGCCAGGTCAGGGATTTTTACCTGGACCTGAGGGCTGGTTCCAGGTCCACTCAGCCTACGTGATTAGAATTGAGGAGCTATCTGACGGTGAGATGGCGGCCCCGGTCTAGAAAGCCAAGAATAACGGCCGAGAGGATTCGTCGTGCTGACCACACGACACCTCGTAATCTACAGGCGTTCGGGCTGAGCAGCGGTCGCTTGATAGGCCAAGGCCCTTCAAGGGCTGTAGTGCCATGGGGTTTGGTTTGGTTTGGCCAACTCTCTCTAAAACAACTTCCGAAACCTTTGCATAGTTCACGGTGGCGTTACTAAAAAAGATTGAGAACGAGATTAAAACATGCGTAATAGGTAATTATATCTTGCTAGTGTCCGCCTCTGTGGTGTAGTGGTTAGCGTGATTAGCTGCCACCCCCGGAGGCCCGGGTTCGATTCCCGCCACTGGCACGAAATTTGAAAAGTTGTGCGAGGGCTGGAACGGGGCCCACTCAGCCTCGGGAAGTCACTGAGTAGAGGGGCTTCGATTCCCACCTCAGCCATCCTTGATGTGGTTTTCCGTGGTTTCCCACTTCTCCTCCAGGCACCTGCCGGGATGATACAGTACCTAACTTAAGACCATGACCTCTTCCTTGTCAGTCCCTTCCGATCTATCCACCCCCTACGAGGCCCCTGTTCATTATAGCAGCTGCGGCCGTCTGAGCGAGGTACTGATCCTTCTTCTCAGTTGTATCCCTTCGACTCAAAGTCGCACGCTCCAGGACACTGGAGGTGGGATCCCCTCGCTGAGTCCGAGAGATAAACCTACTCTGGAGTGCAAACGGATTAATAAAGAAGAAGAAAGAATATATTCCTAGTGCGATTAGATAACTTCGATACAAATTACTGGAACCACACTGAACGATTGCACCATCGAACAAATTCAACTAACCAATATTTATGGAGCAGATGAACCTGTTTTTAACTGGCGATTTTCTCAAATTATTCAAACTGAACACAGCCATTCTCTTGTTCTTCTCTATATTGACATTTACTCTGTATCATCGCGACCACCAATGCCTAGCTTCGTACAAATAAGCAGTCGTAAATTGAATTGAAATTCGTTGGTCTTTACTTCTTAGAAAGGAACATTCATCTGTTATTAATGAAGAACTACAGTACATTTCAAACAACAACTACCATACGTTCACGATATTTATGGCTCTTCGCGAAATGCTCATTGGTTGACGACGTTCCCTCCTTATGTCACTATCACAACAATTATTACTGCTCAATAATAAACAGTCCATTTTAATAATAAACATAAACATCCTCAAGATTTATTTAGCTAGATATTTAATAAAAAACATCACCCAGTTGATTTGATGTCCGAACACTAACTCTTTTTTTGCAAGTTGCTTTACGTCGCACCGACACAGAAAGGTCTTATGGCGACGATGGGACAGGAAAGGGCTAGGAATGCGAAGGAAGCGGCCGTGGCCTTAATTAAGGTACAGCCCCAGTATTTGCCTGGTGTGAAAATGGGAAACCACGGAAAACCATCTTCAGGGCTGCCGACAGTGGGGTTCGAACCCACTATCTCCCGAATACTGGATACTGGCCGCACTTAAGCGACTGCAGCTATCGAGCTCGGTAACACTAACTCTAAACCGCGCGAAACTGACATGACAAACACAACGAACATGTATAGAATTATATTTTATACTAGCTGATGTACCTGCGCTTCGCTACAGAATTCTACATTGTATACAACATTCTAGGTTATGTAGTGTATACGTTGTGAGCAAGATTGTAATAGATTGCATAGCTCTTAATGTTACCTTAGTAACGTGATGGGGAAGTCACCAAACGTCCTTTTTATGTGAAGACTGGGTTAGGGAATTTTCATTATAAAGGTAGGCCATCTTGCCTACCATCAGTCACAATCAATATGGGGAACTTTTATTATAATGGCAGACTCTCAATCTCCACCTGCCTTTTTACATCCACAGAAAGACTGCCTTGTTGATTTTCCCAACTGAAATCAACATAGGTCGTTACAATGACGCCAGTAGGAATGTCGCGATTGAAAGCTGCAACCTTACCAATTAGTAAACCAAACATTCAAAAGAAAAGCACAAACATCAAGAAGAAAACAAGCACAATACTTACCGAAAGGCAGTAGCATAAAATATGAAGCGTGGAGGGCAAAAGCGAGAATAAAAAGGCCAGGGTCTTACATAACTTTGACAGGTTGCCAGGTAAATATTGCTAGCTACTAAATGACACACCAGATAAATTTAAAATGAAGAAAATTTACTAAGCAAATGTAATTTGAAAATGGTATAAAATAAGAACAATATATATATATATATCTTTTTCTAAAATTTAAAAATGCAATCAAACTAGATGAGAAAAACAGTATTTTAAAATAAAGTTGAAATTAAGGAGAAATGAAGCTCACATTAACATAGGCTTCCGTCGAAATTAAGGTTTGAAAATTCATTAATAACTCATTACCTTACATGCAGAAAATAATATTATTTAAAAATTGGTTGCAACCGATATGCGGGCCCGCGATATAAAATCACTTTAAAATTGAAATTTGCTACACTACTAAAATACTAAATTACAAGACGCACACAAGGACACACGAAAAAGAAGAAAAATTAGTGGCTCCAACCGCGAATAAACATTACACCAAAGAAACGAGCTAGATGAAAACACAATAAAATAATAGCGCACAGCAACCCCAACAAAATGAAGTATATTAAAGGAAATTTACAATTAACGGTGCGCTCATAAAAATAATTAAAGAACACTGAAGCACCCAACAGGAGCTACCCGTTACCGACGCGAAGCCAAGATCCCATAATAATCACCAAAGCCACCCAAAAAATAGCGTATCTTCAAATTAGATAAGAAGGGGTGACATGACGTAATAAAGACAAAAGCAAGGAACCCAAACAAAGGGAGACACGTAATAAGACAACCAAAGAAAGCCCCCAAATTAAACTTAATTTCGACCAGCAAATTTCAATTTTAAGATTTTAAGTTATTAAAATAATAATTATTATTATTATTTATCCAAGAGGTGATAGTACCAGTTTACATTAGCTTTAGTTAATCAATTTACCAGCGGTTTACATACTTTAGAACAGAGGGGGCCTTGGAATGCGCTACGATGCGAATATGAGGTGTCATTAACGCCCGTAACAATGCAATAATAATCACGTACAAATAATCAGCCACGAAGGCAATAGGACAAAATCAGACACCAAATACCACAGACCAGGAAAAAAATTAAGGGAGAAAACACGCACCGAAATGAATTACAAAAATAAAAGTAATAATAATAATAATAATATTCATCATCATTATGAACATCAAGAAAAACAGTTGGCAATAATGCACACCGACAAAAACGTAAGATAAAATCACTTACACAAAATACCACCTCATAGATGCATAACTAGCGATCCCGAGCTCCCTACATTACATTAATTTTCTTTTTCCAACGGATTCAGTTCAAATATATATCAAATTTTGCTTACAAGGTTACACTATACCAAAATTGCCGTTTATAATGTTGCTTATGTCCACGATGAAATTACTCACACTAGTGCCTGAACGAACGGGATCCCTTCAATAAGTTATAATTTTCAGTACTTACTTGGAGTTAAGATATCCAACTTACGAGACACTTGAAACTTTTCATACCGATAACGGTTAACTCATAGCACCAAGTTTACATGTTACATTAAGAAAATATTAAGGTTGGAGCACACTGGGTAACTTTCAAAGGATAACAGGGCCTAGCCCTCACATTATTCTTTAACCGCCGGAGTCAAGCTCCATTATAATAGCTTTCCCTTCTTGCCAAGCCGTCCACTTGGGAGCTTCACACAACACAGCCATCTTGGAGAGTAACGGCGAGCAGACTGCTACAGACTACTGAGCTCACACCGAGCTAGGCGAGTAGCCAGTCCCATAATTCAACGCGTGCACCGCGAAGGTGCGCAGAAGTTACAAATGATAATTCACCGCATCACATAGTCCAGTCAAATGCCTGACAATAATGGATAGATAACTTGAATTAAATTGGTCTGGTAACTTCCACAGTTAGGAAACAGTTCCAACAATAGCCGATAATATAGATAACGGCTGGATACACAAGTCGACATGACAGATGAATAAATAAATACTCTTAGATGCTTTGATGTAATAATTCAGTTATGTCCAGTAAATATTAGTTCCCATTTTCACATTACAAAAGCAATGCTACTGTTACGTGCTCAAGCGACCGTCAGCCTTGTCGGAGCCCTTTCGGTATTGCCTGAAAGGGGATGACTAAGGTAGCTCGGGGAACTTTCCAGCCCGCCCGAAGACATGCCGCGGTCCTTCCTCTATTGTTCTCTTCATCTAGATTCTCCATGTGATTTCTGGAAGATAGGACGGGAAGGTTCGATCTCCAGCCGAACCCTGAATGTTCTAGTTGCCCAACATCCATGTATAAATACATGGCCCCTGAGAGCAAGTGAGTGTGAGGATAATTGGACGTGTGTTAATATTCGCTGTTGTGAGTATCGTCCTGCTGTTGGATACTGTTGAGCTGTTGCTGATTGTTGTTCACTTCATCTGACTGTGTGAAGTAGGCCTACCGGACTATCATTGGAGTTGAACCGACGAACCGTCGTCCTGTGTTGTATAGCCAGGGGCACTGTGTTCAAATCCAGCTGTCTACACACAGCGTCTGTATGAGTTGATTGACTGAACTTGGGCAAGTGAAAGTGAGGCTTAGGCGTCCGCAGGTAGACGAGTGGGCTGGACCTCCTACGGTGTGTACAGAAGAGAGATTTGTAAATAGACTGGTAATTAATATTGTGGCCATTCATAACTGGTTAGGATTGCTTATGTTTAAATATATGTGTGTGTGTGTGTGTATTTATTTGGCCATCCTGAAATAAATTAGAGTTATGAAACAGATGGAATTTTATTCGTAACACTAGCATATGAAATACTCTATAAAATGAAAAACCACACATTTTCTCATTATTAACAACAATAGTACGCTGCCGATCTAACAGTCCAAAGTTCCAGAGCTGGAATGACCAGGGCGCAGACAGCCGGGAGCTGCGAAGAGCTTTTATTTTTGAGGGGGAGAGGGGAGGGGGCAAATAGTGTAGAGTCCCAGGGAAAAACTATGCTCTTTTACTCTCTGTTTCCTAGGAGTACCCGATGAGTTGGAAAATCTCAATTCACTACACTGGTGGAGGAAATTTATTTGACTTGGAGGAGAAACCCTCTCTTGGCTGCTAATTTGGAATAAAATTAATGTAGAATTTAATAAAAGTGAAGAGGAAGAAGATTTTCTTAAGAAACGGCTATTTTCAGGGTTGAATTTTGAGTTATTTAGTGAATTGTAGTGCTATAATTTGGAATAGGCCTAAATTGTTATTCTAGACCAGGTACTACTACTACTACTACTACTACTACTAATGAGAGCCTCTGCCTTAAGGTTGCACACTGCTCATTCAAAACAGAGCGTCGGAGTAGGGATCGAATAAATGGAATACTGTGACGAACCATTGTGTTACATACCAGCAGTATCAGAAAATGTATGAACCAGGGGAATGGCATGCTAAAGAAGAATGTTTTCTAACTCCCAGCTATTTTCCGCCAATATTCAGTCAGGCTATTATACTCGGTACGCAGCAGTAATCACATCTATCGGAGTTGGGAGGCAGCATAAGAGACAAACAACATCACAATAAACAATGGTCAATGCAATGTTATTATTGATCAATGTTATGCGCTTTCGATATTGTAGGCCTTCGCATTTAATTTTCTTCCGATTCTGAAATACCACTCATCTTAATCGGTACGGTAAAACTGAATAGAACATAAATGATCAGAAATTGTATTCTGTGTAAATTTTGTTATGTAGTACATTTCGACAGGACCAAAAACATAGGTACGGTATTGAAAAATTACATTTTAGGCGCCTTCCCCTAAATTACAATTTCATCCAGGGTGAATCAAATTGTTCATAGCTTAGACTGTAGTTTCTTATTCCTCGACTCTATATACCGATTTTCATTAAATTCTGTTTACCCATTTTCTCGTGGCTAGGCGCCGATGTGGACTTAGCAACAAAAATACAAATTCATGAATATCTCTGTTATCATAGCCGGCACGGTAAAAATGTATAAGTAATAAAAGGTCGGAAATTTAATTCTATATAACTTTGGTTATGTAGTATTTATCGATACGACCACTTATAATATAAATATTTGAGGATTAAATTTTAGGCCTTCTCCTAAACTGCCATTTCGTTCAGCGTGAATAAAATGATTTATAGCCTAGATTGTAGTGACTCATACTCCAAATTTGTATACCAGTTTTCAATGGGGCAGGATCACTAATGACGTAAATATTTAAAAATTAAATTTTAGGCATACCCCTGTACTACCATCTCATTCAGCGTGAATAAAATGATTTATAGCCTAGATTGTAATGACTTATTCCTCGACTTTGTATACCAATTTTTATTAAGATAGGACCGCTAATAAATATTTGAAAATTAAATTTTAGGCCTTCCCCTAAACTACCATTTCCATCAACGTGAATAAAACTAATTATGGCTTAGATTTTAGTGACTTATTCCCCGACTTTGCATACAGATTTTCATTAAATTCTCTTCAGTCGTTTTCTAGTGATGCGTGTACATACATACATACATACATACATACATACATACATACATACATACATTACGAAAAAATAAAAAGTGCATTTCCTTGTTAATGTGGACATGGCCGATACAGAAATACCATTTTTCTTTCAAATTCTGATCAATGGACAGGCAAAACTGCTATTATATATATATATATATATATAGATTATATTTACTTTTAATTTTAAAGAGTTACAGTGTTCAATATATTCTGTTTATGGAGGTGTATAATTATATTGTTTGGTATAACACCAGGCTTCATAGGTGGAGCCCGCCATGTATAGAAAGGAATAAATAAATAAATAAATAAATAAATAAATAAATAAACTGATGAAATAAATATTATGAATACAAGGGTCGACAGCCATAATTACTACAGCAGAGGATGTTAACGTTGTTACTTGTATCAAAACAACAATTTTACCTCATTACACTAAATAACATACATTTTACTGAGAAGGAATCAATCGTGCAGAATTCCACCTTAAAAACTAACCCCATGGTACGACAGCCCTGAAGGGCCTTGGCCTATCAAGCGACCGCTGCTCCACCTTGACGAATCATATTTCTACCTACAACGAAACATCTACGATCAATATTGGTCAGGTACCGTTCCCCAAACTCCGCGGTAGAAATTCTATCTCGTGGTTATAGAAAAACGTAATGTCGCTTCGTACGGCAGAACGGTGAGGATTCAATCACTACACTGATAAAGGGTATATCACTGAAGTGTTCAAATAAGGTAAATCCGGGACAGATGCCGCCCCGGTAGAGATGCCGCATACACTGTAGCTAAAGGTTCCCATCGTTACAGCTAGATGGCAATATGTGTGGTTTTTCAGTTTCTAAGGAAGAACTACTGTCTGCGAGTGTGACGAAATTTGCTCGTATATTACGCCAATTATAGCCGATATCATGAGGCGAGTACATGTTTCCTCCTGACAAAGTTTTTGCGTGTATTAATTTATTGTATATTAAGTTGGCTTCAAATGCTTAAATCAGACGTTTTTAGTACAGTAGACGTCAGAAACATAACTGTAGTTGAGAGTAAGCTAATTTTGGGCCATGATAGCCTTGAGGTATGAAAACAGCAGGGTGCGGCGTCTCTCCCTGATAGTTGGGAGAGTTACCGCACAACAATCCGGCTGAGATGCCTCATTGCTATCAGATTCTACAAGCGATCTGGAAACATTCAATACTATTCAGAGTGTACCGGTATTTTATTCGAATATTTTATCGTCTCACGATTCTTGATATACATAATCTATTTTTATTAATTTCATCGGTAACATTATTTTATTATATAAAATTATATTATTTTTAGCAATAAAAATTTGCGACATGCCTGCTCAGTATAAAAGTAAGGGCACTGTTAAAAGACCTCAATGGACACAGGAAAATTTAAGAGAGGCTGTTAAAAGACTGAAAGCCAAGGAAATACTGATCAGGGAGGCAGAATGATACTACAGAATTCCGGAACGAACACTGAAACTTAGAATGCAGTCACGAAATCTGGAAAAGGGCTCTCTGGGTCCAGCAGGTATAGCTACTTCAATAATCACCGAAGTCAAAATGATATTCAAAAAGGGATAACTGTATCCAGTGTTTGAGTTACAAACAGTGACTACAAGAATCTTGCTCTACATATAACGACTGTTGCAGCAAAATTGCTCGAGAACAAAGTTTTAAGAAACAATCTGTAAAAACTTGTAAGAGGATAAACATCAGTTTTTGATTCAAGAATCCTGCCTTAGACATGTTTCCAAATTACTGTGTCAGGACAGAATTATATTCATTATGATTTTGATGTTTCCTTTATATAACACGAGGGTCCCGTGGTGTGGGGATAGCGTGCCTGTCTCTCGCCCGGAGGCTCCGGGTTCGATTCCCGGACAGGTCAGGGTTTTTCTCTCGACCTGAGGGCTGGTTCGAGGTCCACTCAGCCTACTTGATTGGAATTGAGAATCTATCTGACGGTGACATGGCGGCCCCGGTCTCGGAAGCCCACAATAACGGCCGGGAGGATGCGTCGTGATGACCACACGGCTCCTCGTAATCTGCAGGCCTTCGGGCTGAGCAGCGGTCGCTGTGCAAGCCAGAGCCCTTTCCAGGGTGTTAAGTGCAGTGGGTTTTTATATAACACAGTGAAGAATCTATTGCACATGCACATTTATAGTAAATCGAAATTAAAATGTGATTAATTTAATGTTGTAAATTATCAGATAGATTTTTTCCATTGAATGATTATATTATGTGGATATAATTGTCTTGTAGTACGTTCTAGTGTTCAGTTATATTAAAGTTGAAGAAATTGGCTTAAATTTGATTTTGTCATTAATTATTTTACTTGCGGCATCTCTCCCGACCAAAGTCGGCATCTATACCGGGATCCAGGGAGAGACGCCGCAGATGCAACAATTCCTTTGTTCCCTCCGTTCTCCCATTTACTTTCAATTGCCAATATTTTGTTCATCCCTGATCAAATGTACATGTTTTCAAGTTATGCTCTATGAATTTGCAACAATTTTTAAAGTAAATATACCGAGATATAACAAAAGACATAAAAAGTGCGGCAACTCTCCCGGAATTACCCTACATTGTAGTGTTTTTGTAACCTACAGTATATCTGGTGCCAATATCAGTTAGCGTCATTCTAGATGTAGTTCTATTATAGTTGGCCGTGCTCAGAGATTCTCGTTCGAACATGACAATAATAATAATAATAATCGTATGGCCTCAGCTACCGTGTGCAGACATTTCAATTTGACGATAGAAGGAGATATGCAGAGCTATCAACGTCAAAATGGCGAAGATGATACAATCACTTCGCTCACAGAAACGTATTTTTTCTTTAAAAATAGTTACCACTTTCTTGTAAAGGCGTGGTAAACTATATCTGGTGGTAACTTCAGCTGTTGAAACGTTCCCGTGTTATCAGTATCCCTGCGAAAGACAAGACAGGAATATATGGATAGAAGAAGATAGACTGAAGAAAATGTGCTTTGAAAAATAAGAGTATTTGCAAATTAAAGGGAAAATCACGAGAGGGAGTTAAAATTTAAGTTGTGTCTTGGTCTAATAAAATGAATAATACTGGTATCCATGGAAGAAAACAGGAGAAGATTTTAGCAACAATAAATGTTTAGATATATATCAAGTAGGTTTTAAATGCATTTTTGAAATGAGAAAATACAATCCTAAATTTTAGCACGAGAGACAAAAATGAGGGGAATGCAATTGTGTTGTCAAAAGCCTCATGGGTATGACGTGGGTCTGTAGTTTGTCGGCAGTTACTGAAAGCCCCGGTGTACAACAATCTACTATGAGTCGTAACTGAAATAATCACTTATTTGTAGACATGATACTGAATAGGCTTTTGGGCTTATGCCGCGTCAAGAAAAAGAAGGTGAGATTCTTTACGTTTCGCAGAGAACTATGCTCGACTGTTCACGAAAAAGGCTTCTTATACAGTTCTCTGCGAAGAAGTACGGGCAGTGAAAGCATCAGTGGCAACAATAACTTATTTGTTGGCGATAAAGATACCCAAATTTTAGAATTCTTCTGATACGGTGACATTGTTTTCACTGTGTCAATTAAATATTTATTGAATTGTTAGTTCGTAGTAATGGCGTAGTTCCCAGAGCATATTAATTAACAGCACGCCTGGTGGCCATGATCGTTTAGGCTTCATATCTCTATGGTCTGACACCGTGATTAGCCCGTTCGAGCACCGTTGGTTGAAACAAAAAATCAGCATCAGAATGTTGGCTTGCAGGGTAGGGGAGATGGTGGTATACAATTTCTAAACACTAGAATGCGTAGCAAAATCCTGGAATCAATTCCAAATCTCTCCGCAGTGTTCATATGGAGTGAGGGCATGTGGCGCTGTTGATGGTGATTCGTCTGTCGGATGGGGGGGTTAAGCCTTAAGCAGACTCTTTGGTGTTATTCGACAGGAGTAGGCCTAGCTATGTGCCGAATGCATGTTTCAACCTCTTCCTTCCTTCTGTCATATATCACGTCATTCATTTCATCTCATTAACTCCCCTGATGAGGTTGATATCAGAAGGGCATCCGGTCGTAAAAACTCGCTACAAAGATTCATCTCACTTTATACGCGACCCCGTGCAGCAAGGGAATACGTGTTGGGCATACATATATTTGATTGTGAATTAACGCCTGAATTAATATTGTCAAGTTTAATGGAATACTGTGTTCTAAGATAGGATTTTATTTTAGTGGAAGGTTATGGCTGTTTCTCGTTTATGTGACCCATATTTTTTCATTTATATGCAATGCTTAATTGTAAATAAACAATTATTTTGGATTCTAATGTAATATTTCATATTTGCTTTAACAGAGCTGAGATTTTTATCGCCATTGGACACTGTTATCTTCAACTTCGTGTGTATGTGTATGCATTTTTTTAAAAATATCCGTGAAAAATTGTGCTATTGCGGTTTATATACTGTCTGCTGTCACTCGGAGACAGCGTATACGGTAGGAGTTTGTGAGTCGGTAATTCGGACGTTGAAAACTATTCTCTACAGAGCGTTCAAATTCAGTGGTATATTTTGAAATTATACAACTTTCAGTAAGCAAATATCAAGACATCTTTCTTCAGCTCTATACTGCTTGTGTGCCTATATTTACTTATTACGAAAAGTGCAGTATTTAATGTCTGCGATGTTTCGTAGTAGAAACAAAAATTCCCTGAGATATTGAGGAATTTCCCCCGAAAGATACTGTGAACTATTTGAATAATTCTCACTTATTTTTCTTTCCCTTAAAACATTGATCAGTACCACCACAAATCATCACCTATATCCACTAGAAATAATTATAAATAAGTTCCTACTTGTAAATTATGTTATCACTTTTTAAGATAGGTTTTATTCCAGAATTATTTAGGACTTATGAAGGATTAACAGATGGTCATTTAAATGGGTAATGAGTAACTATATTATGATCCATGATCGTTGAATTTGCTTTCACCTAATTGTTTTGTACATCAGCACTAATCAAATTGACATAGTATATTTTATTGGAAATTAAATAAATCAAAAAGCAACCCTATTTTATTTCCTGGGAAGCAATATAGTGTTTTCTTCTTCATAGCCTTCTTCCTGTTGTGGTCGGCTACAGCAATGACGGCCCCTGGCCGCGCAGAGAGCGAGCGATGATACGGAACACAGCATTGCCACAAACGGCAGTCATTTCCGCCACTTGTAACACCCAACATCAAGTATCACGAGCACTCGGATAAGTTTTTACAGTAGACACACTGCATGGGGTTAGGGTGAAAGCAAACGTTTTATGAATTTATACAAACAAAAATCACACCTCTACCCAATCTTGTTCGCGTTTTATGGTCTGTTAACAAGCTTGAGCCTTAACGATAAATAACTCATGATATAGCATTTTAGGCTCTCCTAACCACCCACAGAATCCGGATATGATGGTCCGTCCAATGTTAAGATATAGGGAAAATTGTATGAACATCGGTGAACCTGAAATTATGATAAGTTAGACTAAGCTTCTAGCTTGACGTGACTCTTGATATCGTGATTACAGCCAGGAGACCTCCAGTTTTACGTAGAATCCGAACCACAGGGACGTGGCTTTTTCATTTCAAAAATCCCACATGCATTACCCGGGATTCGAACCGCGGCCATCTCAGCACGAAGCCAGTAGCTACGACACTCGGCTACAGCGTCCTTGTAATTATGACCCCGTTCCTCCTATCACCTAAACACAATAATGAACCAAATGAAATTAAATAAAAAACTTTTTCTTTGTAGACGAAATTCATGCCTTTCAACGTAACATATGTAAGTCTAAACCCAAACTCCATGTTGCGAAAGCCCCGAAAGACCATAGCCTACCAAACGACCGCTGATCAATTCGAAGGCGTTTCGTTTTGTCAGCACGACGAATACTCTCGGCCATTATTCTTGGCTTTCTAGACCGGGGCCGCTATATCACGGTCAGATAGAACCTAATTTGTACCCATGTAACTGAGTGGACCTCGAACCCGCCCTCAGATACAGGTAAAAGTCCGTGACCAGCCCGGGAATGGAACCCGAGGCCTCAGGTTAAGAAGCAGGCACGCTATCCCTATATCGCAAGGCCGCCATAAGTAAATCTACCATACACAATAGGCCTGGATCGCTCTTTCACACACTCTTCCACTCCCTAACATCAACAACTTCGTAGTGTAACGGTCAGTAGCTACGTGTTAGGCTCGTAGTATTTAGATTTTACTTCTTATACAGAAGTGAGCATATCGTCATATATATTGTAAAACGGAGTCATGGTAACCTAACACTTTAGTTCAAAAATGTTCTAATCTATGTCAGGGTATGCAGGCATTCTTTTTACATTTATATTTGTGAATATTTCGCTTTTAACTTTTAACCTACACATATACATACGCATCATGATATGTACTATGCGATGGGTAATATATATTATTGAACAACTTAATCAACATAAATACGTGCCTGGTTCCTTCGAAGTCATAACTGTCAGAATCATTGAATTCAGGACCAGAACTTGAACTGCCGGATGTTCCCGCCACATTGATGATTATCGACTCTATTAATTGTCTTCCTCTAGTTCTTCACGAAAATTGTCCTCCTGCAATTTATCCGTGCGACGTAGTAGGCTTCCCAATCTGCAGGGTATCGTTTCGTCAGTTATCCTTTTAGTATTTTAAATGTGATGTTCTTGTCTGCCATATACCCGTTCACTTGTCCCTATAAAAACACAATAGGGTTATATTGACAGTGGTAAGGTGGTAATCGTAACCCTGTGACGTTTTTGCTGAGCTATGGTGCCAAGTTCATATGTTTTTCCATTGCCTCCTGCCTTCTTCTTACGTGTGAACTTTAGTGTTAATTGGACATAAAATATATAGTATTGACTAGGAGGATTAAATAGCTTTTTGTACAATTTTGTAAGAAACTCATCTCTCTCATAAAACTCGAATATTTTAGGTGGTTAAAACATTTTAATCAAAATCTTCAGTTTCTGTTTCTCGTTACCATGTGTGTTTTCCCTGGAGATCGAAACTGAACACTTCCATTAGCCCGCTCAGATAATTTGGCCTCTTGAACTATTCATTTCGCATTCCGTACTTCTATACCACCGAATGTAAGTTTCGTGCACTTCTGAGCCTTGGCAACGTCGCACGATGGAATCCCAGCGTCTGTTTCCCGTTTGAAGAACGAGTACACTTCGTAAAATAACTCTCTGACTTTCTTTTTTTTTTTTATGAAATACTTCCTGCCGTTTCACTGGTTCAGCCATTGTACAAACACACTAGATATACACAAAAGTGCACAATAATAATTCTAATACAATATTATGATTATTATGTAAATAAACACACTCGCATTGCAGTGAGGTTCGTACAGCTACGAACGGCAAAGCGCGACTGGTTGATTGGTTGCGACGTGGGTAGGCTGTTGCTCATCTATGGCCAAGGCAGCATTAACGTTGTTTCCGAGCATAGCAATAACGGTAGCCAAGGTCATATTTTTAAAATAGTGATATTCTGCTGTTGGATTTTACTCAGACAGATCATATAACGACGATGGCATAAGTAGGGCTAGGAATGGGAAGGAAGCAACCGTGGACTTGACCAAGGTGCAGCTCCAGCTTTTGCCTGTTGAGAAACTACGGAAAGTTTAATTTCAGGGCTACCGACAGTGGGGTTCAAACCGATCATGCCCTGAATACAAGCTAACAGCTACACGGCCCGAACTCCACAGTCAACTCGTACGATTTTTATTACTCCTACTACTATTTCATTCAGCCGAACTGTGAGAAAGCTTGGAGTGACAATGAACGAAACATTCAATTTAAGTCTGAATATATTCAAAGTGTTTATAAAAAATATGTTCGATTCTTCATTCTCATAAAAGAAATAGCAATATTTTGTCATGTAATCTGAGAATCAAACTCATACAATTACTAGTGCTTCCCATCCTCGACTACTGTGACGTTATTTTTGTAGTCGCAACAAAAGAGCAGACTTCGAAACTACACAGAGCGCTTAAGTGTTTCCTTATGTTTATTTATAGTCTGAATTATGAATTATAATCATTATAAAATATCAAAGCCATTTTAGTTATTTTATTATTATTATTGTTATTATTATTTATTATATACAGTCGTGTGTGCTGATACGACTGTATATAATTAATAATAATAATAATAATAATAATAATAATAATAATAATAATAATATTAATAATAATAAAATCTGAATTATGATGCACATGTCACCCCGTACTGTCATACAATTTCGTGGCTGAAACCTGATAAACGACGAACGTATCACATACTGATACGGGTATACCGACTGCCCACTGAAGGCAGACCACTATACATCTCATCCCAGCTTAAGTATTTGTCCTCCTTTCACAGCAGTAATATCCACTCTGGTTCCTTACTCTCTGTTCCTATTCACCGATCCTCTATACATAACAATTTTGTTGTTGTGACGGGTTCCAGACTTTGGAATTCCCTGCCTGTCAATGTCAGAAATACTACTTCATTACTTAAATTTAAGACTGCTTTCCGAGACTACCTGCTGAATACAGCTGACTAATTTGTATGACTGGATTAGTGAATGACTGTTAGTTAGAAGAGTGGAATGTATTATTGTGTAGATTTTTATTTACTACTAGCTGTAATACCTGGCGTTGCCCGGATAGTTCCTGAATGTTTACCTTAAAGATGTATTTACTAGCTAGTTATGTGTGAAGAGAATTTTTATAGAATTCCTTTTTGACACGTTGATTGTTATATCTATTATGTAGTTTTAGAGTTATTTAGATGTGTTTGATTTCAAGTTTTAAATTATTTAAACATCGAGTGGTAGCTTCAACTGACTGGGAAGTATTTGATCCTGTCAGAAAAATAATGTGAAACTGTGTGTACTTATCCGTCCCACTATATATGTGATGTATACGCTTTCAAATGTCATTGAGACTGTCACCAATCGGCCGTGTGACCCCAAAAGCAGTGCCTCAACACTAATCTAGGTTATTTTAGACTATTTACTTTTAAAACCATTTCAGCCCCACGTCCCAATTGGGGGCTGAATGTGGACTTAAACGGTATCCAGAGCGTCACAATTCATCTCAGCGACACAGAAACATTGGATTCAATTTTTTTTTTTTTTTTTTTTGGTAGCTGCTTAACGTCGCACCGACATAGATAGGTCTTATGGTGACGATGGGACAGGAAAGGCCTAGGAATGGGAAGGAAGCGGCCGTGGCCTTAATTAAGGTACAGCCCCAGCAATTGCCTGGTGTGAAAATGGGAAACCACGGAAAACCATCTTCAGGTCTGCCGACAGTGGGGTTCGAACCCACTATCTCCCGGATGCGAGCTCACAGCTGCGCGCTCCTTACCGCACGGCCAACTCGCCCGGTGGATTCTATATTAATATAGGTTACTTTCCATTATTTTTACATGTCAACCCCTCTCATTCCCCACCCCGTTGAGGGGTTGGGATGTTCCATCTTCATAGTATTTCTTTTTCCAGACTGTAAGTGATATGTGTACCAGGTTTCATTGAGAGCTATTCTAGAACATACCCACACAATCCATAACCTCGTGCATTTCCCCTTCTCTACCTCCATTCCGATTGAGGCTGAAGTATGACTTAACCAGCATCCAGTGTGTCACAGTTCAATTCAGCGACCTCGCAAAAATTGATTCGACATTAATATCAGTCGTTTTCGTTTATTTTTATATCTCACCCCCTCCCCTAAGAATGCTAGGTGTATCTTACCCCACGCGGTTAGTCTCCCGATAGTAAGTCATAAGTGTACCAAGATTGGTTCAAATCGCGTGGTAGTCCTAAAACTATGGATTCGACACTACTATTGGTCGATTTTAGTTAAATTGATATTTCGCTCCCTCCCCTATAGGGTTTTAGAGGCGTCTTGCGCTCACAGCGTTCTTCACACATAGTAAGTAATATTTGTGCCAAATTTAGTTGACAGCTATGCTGGAAAATACGCACATACGAGTACATCCATATTCTCAGTCATTTTATTTTTTTCACCCTTTCTCACCCAAGGTGCCAAAGGGGGCTGAAATTTGATTTTAAAAATATCCGGAGTGTTATTATTCATCTCAGCGAGCCCAAAAACTATGGATTCGACACTATTTTCGATTATTTTTATATCTCACCCCTTCACCCCCCACCACTAAGGGTGCTAAGGGTGTCTTAACCCTCGCGATGTTAGTCCTCTAATAGAAAGTCATATGCGTACCACGTTTGGCAATATCACGGTTTCGGTTTCGTATAAACCCTCAGTAAATTAAGGTATTCAGAAATAATATTGGCCCTAAAACCTACCCGAGGCCAGGTGGATTCTAAATTTCAAGGTTGGTAGAAACATATCGCGTAGTTTTCACGTTATAAGAATTCAAACAAACAAACAAACAGACAGACACCAAAGCAAAAAAAAACATGTAGGTGGTCATTACTACACCTGAAATGGATAAATGAACGAAAATTTCGCAAAAATATACAGTGTACAGACACACGGTCGTTACGATTTTATTTATGTTGATAGATATATTATTATGTACTCTTCAGCTTTGCTCCCAATGATGTATCACTGTAGTGGGTAACTGAAAGAGAGGGCCAAGAGCCCTAAACTTCGCCACCTGCAAAGTAATAAATAAATAAATAAATAAATAAATAAATAAATAAATAAATAAATAAATAAATAAATAAATAAATAAATAAATAAATAAATACTGGGCATACTACTACTACTACTACTACTACTACTACTACTACTACTACTAATAATAATAATAATAATAATAATAATAATAATAATAATAATAATAATAATAATAATAATAATAATAATAATAATAATAATAATAATAATAATAATAATAATAATAATAATAATAATAACTAACCGAGGAACACGGTGTTGAACTATATGCATCTCAATATCAGACAAAAACAGCAGCAAGAAAAAGACTTTCCCCAAGATTTATATAGTGTATTTTGTTACCACTGTGGTGCTCCGAAGTTTCACTGCAATAGAACTACGCGGTCAGAGTCTGAAGTCGTCCTCGAGCACATTGCTATTGGTAAGTGGAGGTCCAGTGACTGACAAGGACAGTTTTCAGTACTGTAACAAAAGGGTCAAGCAGGGGGCACATTAGTAGATTAGTGAGGTGTAGTCAGTACCTACTACATTAGCAGATTAGCAAAGTGTCGCCGGGCTAAACCAGGGGGGAGTGCTACGTGCGGTTGCTATGACACTTTGTTGTCTCCACGCGAACTCACACTCTTGTGTACAAGTGTGTGTGTGTGTGTGTGTGTGTGTGTGTGTGTGTGTGTGTGTGTGTGTGTGTGTGTGTGGCGCTAGCATTAGCATAGCCGCTGGTCGATACCAGCGGTCCACTCACCTCTGCCTGCCAACTCACACTACCTTCCATTTAAGAATCCACCACCCAACTTCGATTTCGAAAGTTAGGTGGAGTGAGGAATAGCTTGTGCTGGTTTCCACCCAACGCAGTTTAACCGCTGAACTGAGTGACAATGGAACTGTAGAACAATTACAAACCGATGCTAAGACAATAAAAAGAACTGCTTACTAGATGGTAAGCCGGCCCCGTGGTGTAGGGGTAACGTGCCTGCCTTTTTACCCGGAGGCCCCGGGTTCGATTCCCGGCCAGGCCAGGGATTTTTACCTGGATCTGAGGGCTAGTTCGAGGTCCACTCAGCCTACATGATTACAATTGAGGAGCTATACGACGGTGATATAGCGGCTCCGGTCTCGAGAGCCAAGAATAACGGCCGAGAGGATTTGTCGTGCTGACCACATGACACCTCGTAATCTGCAGGCCTTCGGGTTGAGCAGCGGTCGCTTGGTAGGCTAAGGCCCTCCCAGGGCTGTTGTGCTATGGGGTTTGGTTTGGTTTTGCTTACTAGATGGCGGTACTATTTTTTATAATTACAATTTATTTTCTTTACTCAGATAGGTCTTACGGTAGCGCTGGGACAGGAAAGGGCTAGAGTGGGAAAGGACTCGACCATGGCCTTAATTGAGGTACATCCGCAGTATCTGTCTGGTGTGAAAATGGAAAATCACGGGAAACCATCTCCGAATGTTGGTACTATTAGTGCTGGATATTATAATAATAATGATATTTGTAACTCATAACGATACTGCTGAATCGGAAGATAGCGCGGACAGACTTGCTCTACTTTATTCTCCCAGTCTGTCTTGTAATTAGTGCTTCATCATCTGCTCTGGCTAAATAAAATTATCTTCTGTACAGGGAAAGAATGACCCTGGAGAAGTGATGTCCATGGGGAAGTGACGTCCATGCGCGTACCGCCATGTTTAGGGCACTTCTGAGCTCGCCGAGGAGATCGTAGTGCGAAATACATGCATGACCTACATTTACACACGCATGAAAACACCTGTCGATGTTGTTATTTCTATGGCACGAGATAATACTGTAAAAACGAATGTTAATGAGGTACATCGAACATATTTTAAAACGGGACCGCAATAGGAAACAGAAGATCCCTACGGATACTCTCATCAGTTCGCAAATCAAAAAACACTGTGCTGCTCATTTTAAATCGAATGCCAGCCAGGTAAGTAATCCGAGGTCTGAAGTGGTAAAAGTGGACCGTGAAATATGAAAGTCTGTGTGTTCTTTCACACTGATTCTTGGTAAATGTCCGACAATATCAATCAATCAATCAATCAATCAATCAATCAATCAATCAATCAATCAATCAATCAATCAATCAATCAATACTGACCTGCACTTAGAGCAGTCGCCCAGGTGGCAGATTCCCTATCTGTTGTTATCCTAGCCATTTCTTAAATGATTTCAAAAAATTGGAAATTTATTAAACATTTCCCTTGGTAAGTTATTCCAATCCCTCACTCCCCTTCCCATAAATGAATACTTGCCCCAATTTGTCCTCCTGAATTCCAACTTTATCTTCATATTGTGATCTTTCCTACTTTTAAAGACGACACTCAAACTTATTCGTCTACTAATATCATTCCACGCCATCTCTCCACTGACAGCTCGGAACATAGGCCTACCACTTAGTCGAACAGCTCGTCTTCTTTCTCTCCGTTCTTCCCAGCCCAACCTTTGCAACATTTTTGTAACGCTACTCTTTTGTCGGAAATCACCCAGAACAAGTCGAGCTGCTTTTCTTTGGATTTTTCCAGTTCTTGAATCCGGTAATCCTGGTGAGGGTCCCATACACTGGAACCATACTCTAGTTGGGGTCTTATCAGAGACGTATATGCCCTCTCCTTTACATCCTTATTACAATTGTAAGGTAAGGAAAGATCGTTACATAAAAGAGTTCGACACGAGATGCTTTCGAATGAGCTGAAACGAAATGGATGGGCCTTTCTGGGAGTCAAAGATGAGGTCGCAACCACTGCTCACCCTGCTCAACATGCAGGAGTCTGGTGCTATCAGGGGGTGCCACATTCGCTTTCCTGCTCCAATATTACTCTCGTAACGAGTTTCGGCCTATGACCTCACCGAGAATACACTCCTCTCTCGTGTTCCAGGCGATAACGTGAGGGACTGGTCTCTGGTCGGCTGTTTCAGTGTTCATTACGTGTTTTTAAAGTAAATTAGTCATTTAAGGCGGTAATACGTGCTGACTTTTAATGCAAGCAGCATGCAAATTGAGTAAAAGCTGGAGTAATTACTGTTGCGGAGTATAAAAATGAGTCCTATGAAACTGAGAATATCACTGAGAATCACAGCTTTCTGGCATAAAGGGTATTGCGGTGTAAAAGACTGATAAAAACCAACGTTAATCACGAAATAATTTGTTTCGCGAATTTTCTCCCACATGACTCTGAAGGAGACTTGAAAAAATATATATTTCTGAGCTTGCCATTAAAAAGAAAATTAAAAGCAGATCCTGTAACTTCCCAAAATATTCCTTTCTGGAATAAAATGGCATCGGTGCTACACGTTTTCAAAAAAATAATAGTGTCCATATAACCAAGTTTGAACCATTATTATTACCATTATTTTTATTATTATTATTATTATTATTATTATTATTATTATTATTATTATTATTATTATTATTATTATTATTATTATTAAACATGAGTATTGATATTCTGAACGATTTTTTCTTCTGCGGTGATTGTCAACAGGTTATTCCTGTCCTGTCTCCATGTTTGCATGTTTTTAAACAGAAAATATGAGTATGATTTTTTACTTTACGTCTACACGGAAATTAATACATCCTTATTATTATTGCTATTATTATCTATAGGCAATGCGAGACCGACATCGGAGAGGTCAGAACATAATCGTCCTCAAAAATGGCATTCTTTACAATGGCAAAACTGTTTCTCAAGAAACTAAAACTTCAATCCAATTAGTGTTTTATTTCATGAGCGGAATATATTAGAATTATGTTAGATTAATTCAAAGAATACTTGGCTAACTGTTACTTATAAAACTCAAGCTGTTTGATCTGTCGGTAGTACCACTGCCTTCGTGATGTACAAGCCGTACTGTAGCTCTGATGACGTCACGCTTTGGGTGGGTTTTTGAAGGCGATACGCATCCGCTTCGCTTGAATAACATACTCGTTTAAATTACTTAAGAAACTGTTAACACCTTATAAAACCAAAAAAAAAAATACTCATAAATGTTTAATAATTCTGACATACAATGCATATCCTTCCCCGTAACATTCTATTTCTCGCGTATATCCGTTCGTTTTCGTGAGTACAGGCTAACACTTGAGACATATTCTTGCGATTTCTATTCATTTTCTAGTCAGCTGGAACATCACATCATACACACTGATAGAAAACATACAACCAGTACAATACAATACAATACAATACAATACAATACAATACAATACAATACAATACAATACAATACAATACAATACAATACAATACAATACAATACAATATACAAATGTAAATTATTTCTGTACTACCAATTCAGTACCTACAAGAAGGATTACGAGTAAGCTAACCTCCAACAATAACAAAACATTTACTATTTTACTGTCACTGTCATGAAATTCATTTATCGTAAAAAAAATTAAACAGCAAATAATGCCTATACAATTATTTTCAAATGAATTTTTCAAGGAATACCCCAGTTCCATTGCCTATGATATGAAGTTGATAGGAAAAATCTCAGCAGTCTTATTTCACAATACATTTCTAAAACACATAAATTGGACTTGAATATTTAAATAGACCGAATTTAAATAAGCCGTAAGTCTGATTACATAAAAATATACTTAATGTTACCCATGTTTGACAAAAGAAGTTTTAGTTTACCATCTGAATGAGATACTGTTATTTCCCTCAGGATTTAGTCTTCAGGAAAGTGGTTGATACAACTGTGTGGTGATTACCTATTAATTTCTCCCTAGGAATAGCCTTCTTCCATAAGTTCTCTCTTTGTTCGTCAGAAGGAAACACAAATACTGGAGTGTACTCTCCTCGTTCATAATTGGCTTTGCAGCCAGGCACACAGCAACAGCATGGAGATTTATCTCGCTGATAACCTTAATTCAAGTATATACACATAATAAAAGACTGAATATACTCAATTAATTTTACACTATGGATATAACATTTCACCAGTAAACTACAACATTAATGCAGAGCGATATTACACGCTCACACTGTTTTCTTCACTAATTAAGGACTTTTCACTTAATAGTGTAGTCGATGACGACTCATTCTGATATACGAACTGAGTAAACATGCAGCTAGCGTTAAACATTTCAATAAAACAGCGAAGAATTGACATGTAACTCAACTAACTAACGTGCTGAATTTCTCCCATAACGATCACTGATTGCTTTCCCGCGCTCGCTACAGTACGGCCTGTACATCACGAAGGCACTGTATTCGCGGTGACGTCCGGTGCATCAGCCATTGACAGTTCAACTTTCGGGAATAGTATGCCTGTGAGTTATTCTAGCTACATTGACTGCTGTATTCTCGGAAATACATGAGTAAAAGCGTTGCCTACGAGATATACAAGGCCGGGACATAGCTACTAATTTGCCGCTGAAAAGATGGCCCGACCGTGTTCACGGTTTGGCCGCTAGATGTCAGGTTTCTGTTCTGCCCTTGGCGGACTTTAACATTGTGATGTTGTGATGTACGGAGTAATTGTGATGTTATGTTGATTTTATGCAATTTATTGTGCGTATTGTTTCTTTCGGTGAGTGTCCGTGAGGTTGAAAAGCATGGTGCACTGTTGTGTATCTCTATGTACTTCGGATACAGCTGAAAAGCAAGAAAATGTGACTTCCATAATTTTCCTTCGGAGTGCGGTTTAAGAGAGAAATGCATGCAAGCTATTTCGAGGCACGAGTATGTAGCTTGCATTTTAATACATCAGATTTCAGTGTAAGCATATCAATCAAACGAAATCTCCCCAACGAAGTTCCTTCTGTTTTAGTGTATATCCTATTCACAACAGAAAAGTGTCAAACGCAGGAAGGCTCCATCTCCAAGAAATGACGTATTGCCATCAAAATTTAGTCAAATTTCCGATTCAGATATCGGTGAACATACCATATCTTCAGCATATAAATGATCTACGTCACCCACAAACAAAAAAGAAGTACCTACAAGAATCGTTTCCATGTCAAGGAAAGGCTACGAGTATCTATGTTAAATCTAAATATATATTGATGAGATTTCAGATGCCAGATTACTGAAAACAGCCTTTATATTGAGAAGTAGGATACGGTAATGAAATCAAAAAAATGATTTAAGGTATCTGAACTTGACCAAAATGTAAACCAAATTGAAAATAATTGTATAAATGATCATTTAGGAGCTTTATTCCTGTTAGAACAAACTGAATCTTTCGGGAAGAAAGAGCGAAATACGGAGAAACGACGCTAAAAATTTGCGTCCTCTGGCATAGGAAAGCACCTACCGGCTACAGAGTTGAGATCCTTGCACTGCCTAACTGTACCACATCAGAAGATGCAGAAAAATGATATAGGAATTTCTAGTGGTGAAACGGGCACAACATCGTTCTCCAAACAGCGGCTTCAATACGAATGTCGCAACATCAGATATGTGGAAGAAAAGGTACAATAGTTGATAATTTATAAGATGGTGATTAAACCCAAAGTTATTTATGACCGCAATCTCGATCAGTTTATCGGATACACTGAGGCAAAATTGAAGTAAACGGAGAGAAGTGACGAACTCGCTAATAGACTTCTCTGCTTATTTCTTGAATTATTTCGTTTAAGCAAAGTGTAAGAAATACGTTGTAGAATGTAAGTCATACAACTGCTCTTGGTCTGTTTTTTAATTTCACATCTCTTTGGTGTCTTGTGAAATTGCTACTTTTAATACATTTTTATACGTTTTCGTACTGGAACGTGTTGCAATGAGCGGACGAGACAGCTCAGTAAAGAGAACTTCAGCAGCGCTTGTCGAAATTATCTCGAGGCTGAGTCTAGTGTGCTGTATTTTCCGGCCTTATGTATCTCGTAGGCAACGGTTGAAGGGCATAGTTTTCACCCTGAAACTCTCATGTAGGGCCTACTTGTTGTCAAAAACAACAAAAAACTTTAGAAAATGTCTGTGGATGGGTGAAGGACCGAAGAACTCGAAGATCCTACAGCACATGCTTAAAATGGATATGTCCAGAACACACCAATGCTACGAGCTACCATTGTCTGACTAACCAAGTGGAAAACACCCCCGACCTCTCCCGATTTCATATCACGAATGGGCCGTAATAACTGAAATAAAGTTATAGTAATTATATACAGTAGAAGTCCGATAGTCCGGCACGTTCGGGAGCGGCCCGGTGCCGGATTACCGAAAGTGCCGGACTATCGAGCGGTACCTCTTACTACGATATAGGTTAAGGCGTACAGCGAATACAGCTGTAACACGGCGTTTTGCAGTCAAATGTTGATCAGCAGAATCATTAGTTTAATAACACACTCCGCTTTTCAAACGTGTTATTCTTATTGCCATTTCATAATAATGCCAGAATTCATCGATGTTTTTATCTGTAAGTCTTCCTTTAACATTTAGAGTCTTTCCATCTACAACTTTTCTTTTCCTTCTGTCCGCTTCAATTTTTGAATGTATGTTCCTACCCTTTTTTGAACGTGACCCATACATTCAAATTTTTAAATGTGTTTTTTATCATATGGTTGGCTTTCCATTACTCAGTATAGCACACAGCCTTCTAGGCTGAATATTTCCAGAGATACTGTAGATGCATAACAAATGGATTGTATCAGATACATTTGCACTATTAACTTAGAAATAATAAAAAATACACTTCGATTGGTTTTGACAAATAATGCATCAAATTGTTCACGAGAGATCATTATTAAGAGATAACAACATTTAAGAATCCTGGAATGGTGCCGGACCATCGGGCGTTCCGGACTGTTGGATGCCGGACTAATGGAATTCTACTGTAGTTTTCCTATTTCACATTCTTCTTGCCGTTGACTGTATAATTTTTTTCGAAAAATGAAGCTGATGTCCTGGAAACTACAGAATAGTTATTCACGCAATAACCACAGAACGTGACGAGTTAGGTGTTTACGCCTGAGTGAATTTACTTATTCTAAATCAACTTAATTATAAATCATTTTGATTCGTCACGACGCAAATCGTCCATGTTTGATCCATGCATAGACGTTTTCGTGTCTTGTCGTTCGTGTTTTGCTATGAAAGGTACAAGAGGTGTGTAAATGAGGTTATGTTGTAATAAAACATACAAATTAATTTGAAACAACGAACAGTCCACTAAGCTACCAGAGTCTTAATTAAACATGGTCCTCTGGTCCTGGATTAACTTTATGACATAGTATGATATATGCGATATTTATCTGTTGAAAATGGATTAACTGATACATGTCATTATTGTGATGGCGGCAGATTACTTGAGCTGGAAATGCAGAAACGCCATTTTAGTGCAGATGAGTACGGAACCACAGTGCTGCAATCAGGCGGAGAAACAATGCAACAGGGTTAAATTTGGTGTTCTTTGATTCATGATCCCTCTGACTATCCGTGTTTACATTACTGTAAAGCGGAGCTCAACCAGTGAGAGGCGATTTGTAATAAAACAGTACGGTAAAGTGTCATTTTCCATACTCTTTTGAGTACGGGAAGGCAATTACGTCATACTATGAAATAAAGTACGATTCTGTAACACTTTCACAACCTTTAATCCACGACGGTGACCTGTAGTTAGCTCCTTTACCGGCCTTCACAAACGGCTCCCCGCATTGTAATTAGACTATTTTCATAGCTCGCCACGAGGTGCTGTACGCCAAGGATTGTGCAGGGGGAAGCGAATATTCCACTTTGGAAAATATATTGACTTTGATTTTCGTTTTATTATAATTTACAGCTATAGCGTTTGTTGTACAGGTTAATATTTTTTTTTGAAAAAATGACTTGTAAAGCCTACTTTAATTAGTATAGGCTCAAATGCTAAGACATCGGGACTATACGTAGCAGTCTAGCTAACATTCCACCGGCGAGTTGGCCGTGCGGTTAGGGGCGCGCAGCTGTTAGCTCACATCCGGGAGATAGTGGTTCGAACCCCATTGTCGGCAGCCCTGAAGATGGTTTTCCGTGTTTTCCCAAATGCTGGGGCTGTACCTTGATTAAGGCCATGGCCGGTTCCTTCCTTTTCCTAGGCCTTTCCTGTCGCATCGTCGTCCTAAGACATATCTGTGTCTGTTCGACGTAAAACAATTAGCAAAAAAAAAAAAAAAAAAAAGAAAAGAAGCTTTCCTGAACTGTGATTAGCAATAGCAATCACTTAATTACCTACAGTACGTAGATAAATAATATAATTAACCATAAAGATATTGCTCAATACGTTTCTAGGTCTTCTCACTTCCTCAATATTTGAGGCATAAGTCAGGATGTACATGTGGCTTATGTTAATTTTAGACTGAAAATTGACTGTACTCATTGTTGGATGTTGAATAACTTGCAACGAGCTTTCTAAAATCATAAGCAGCTTCAACGTTTTGCGTTTCTTGCGTTAGGATGGTGCGTTATTTTTAATTATTCTCCGGGGACTCTTGGTTCTAGTCACATTATATCTAGAATGGTTAGGAAACGATGTTACAGACAAATTTTGTGTCCCTTAAGTTTTCCTGTAATTAAATAAAAATAAATCTTTTTTGAAAGCAGAAGAAGGACAATTACTGCTTGGGACAAATTTATAGTTTAACTAACAACTGAAGAGCCCAACTTAGCACATGAGGGCGAAACGCAGGCAACCAAGAATGAGTTAGCTGGAAAATTTATAATGTCCAGTAACGGACCATTATATTGGTATTAACAACTCTCAACAGAAAATAAAATTATGGTTATGAACCCATAACTTTAAATAATAATAATAATGAGTGCCGCAAGGAGGTGCGGTTGAAAACGTGTCCTGAAGTGGGGAAAATTGCCATGAAAAATAGATAGAGTAATAGAGAATGTCATTTATTCTACAGAACAGAAATTCAATTTATAAATTTAATTCTAATGATTTATTTATTTACTTTTATTGTTTATTTGGCAAGTGGCTTTTAGTCCTTGTCCTTTCCTTTTATGATTGTTGCTAAAAGACCTAACTGAATCGCTGTGACGTTAAAAATCACCAGAAATAAAAATTAAAAGTGAGTATTCTGAGGCCGTAGGTTATCTCTATTGAGAGACAGCAGCATAGAAACTGTTTTTAGCTATACCTCCTGTTTTGACAGACAATCCACTCTGACGTGTACCGTTACTTGATATCTTAAGTACAACTATAGAACTAGGCCACAGTGGCTAAGAAGTAGAGATGAAGTCGTCGGGACGGCTATGTTTCATGTCCGACTTGACCCCGCCCCCGTACTGCGGTCGGTATGCGTCCCACCTCCTCCCTGTCGCCACTTTGCAATTTACTGCTCGTAGGGGACGGGGTGTGCAGCCGCAACTACGTCCAGCGTTCCGATACAGCGACCAAAGCAACATCCTCCATTTTATTTCACCAGACTTACCGACGCCGACTACATGCAATTGCTCTTTAAGGATGTGGAAAAAAACTTTTGAAAAACCTTCGGAACGGATCGAAATCATTAGAATTATAATAATTGGTTTGTTCCTCTAACTTTGGTCATTAGAACTTCACGTGGACATAATATAGTGCAATTGAATCCTTCCTGTAACTATATTCACATCAGTGGTATAGCCTACACGGATCACAGGGAGATATTGTTTCCGGTAAGCTCTCAGCTTTTAGTTATCCGACTCTGTTATTCTTAATGAGGACAGTCAAGTCACTCCACAGTAGAAAACTGTCACGCTGATCTATTCAATTCTTATACGTTCTAGAATATCTAGTGTTTTCTGGAACCCGTTAAGTATAAGCAGATGATTGAAACTGACCAGAGATGATTTCAGAAATGTATACATAACAAAATAAATAGTAGTTACCCCTATCTATATATATAAAATAAGAGTTTTGTCTGTACATTGCTCAGAATTTGAAAAAAATGGTATTTCTGTCTGTCTGTCTGTCTGTCTGTCTGTCTGTCTGTCTGTACACGCATCACGAGAAAACGGTTGAAGAGAATTTAATGAAAATCGGTATGTGAAGTCGGGGGATGAGCCTCTACCATCTAGGCTATAAATCATTTTGCTCACGCTGAGTGAAATGGTAGTTTAGGGGAAGGCCTAAAATTGAATTCTCAACTATTAATGTTATTAGTGGTCTAATGAAAATCGGTATGTGAAGTCGGGGGATGAGCCTCTACAATCTAGGCTATAAATCATTTTACTCACGCTGAGTGAATGGTAGTTTAGGGGAAGGCCTAAAATTGAATTCTCAACTATTTATGTTATTAGTGGTCGTATTTTAAACAAAGTGGGTATGCAAAGTTGGGGAATAAGTTGCTATAATCTAGGCTATCAATAATTGTATTCACGCTGAGAAAAATGGTAGTTTAGTGGAAGGCCTAAAATTTAATTCCCAAATATTGTTGTTATTAGTAGTCCTATCTTGATGAAAATCGGTATGCAAAATCAGGAAATAAGTCGCTATAGTCAAGGCTGTAAATTATTTTATTCACGCTGAGTGAAATGGTAATTTAGGGGAAGGCCTAAAATGTAATTCTGAAATATTTCTTATTAGAGGTGTAATCGATGAATGCTACATAACTACGGTTATATAGTATCAAATTTCCTATTATTCATGTCTTATACATTGTTACCGTACTGGCTATGATCACAAAGATATTTATGAATTTGGAGTTTTGTTACTAAGTCCATATCAGCGCCGAGTAATGAGAAAATGGGTAAACAGCATTTAATGAAAATCGGTATGTAAAGTCGGAGAATAAGAAACTACAATTTATGGTTTACAAATCAAAGGGTCGAAAGAAAACTGAATGTGAAGGCCTACAATATAGAAAGCTCATAACATTGATCAACAATAACATTACATTGACCATTGTTTGTCGTGATGTGCTTTGTGTCTTCTGTTGCCCCTCATCTCCGGTAGATAGGATTACTGCTGCGTACAGAGTATTTTTATTTGATTTACGTTTCACCGACATAGATAGGTTTTATGGCGACGATGGGATAGGAAAGGGCTAGGAGTGCTTTAGGCCTTAATTAAGGTACAGGCCCAGCATTTGACTGGTGTGAAAGTGGGAAACCACGGAATACCATCTTCAGCGCTGCCGACAATGGGGTTCGAATCCACTATCTCACGGATGAAAGCTCACAGCTGCGCACCGCTAACCACACGGTAAACTCGCCCAGTCGTACAGAGTGTAACAACCTGTCTGAATATTGATGGGAAGTAGCTGGGGAGTTAGATAACTTTCTTCTTTAGCATGCCATTCCCCTGGTTTATAAATTTTCTGATACAACTGGTACGTAACACACTGGATCATCATAGCATTCGGGCTATTCAATCCCTAATCTGAGGCACTGATTGGAATGAACAGTGTGCATATTTAGCGGAATAATGGCAGATGAGTGTTCATGGCAGTCTGCGGCCTGGTCATCCCAGCTCTAGAACTTTGGACTATTAGTTTGGCACCGCAATCTAACCACAGCTCTATTCGTTAAAAGTGATAAAACGTGCGGCTTTCCATTTGATCGAGTATTTTATATGATAGCATTGCTTTTAATCGCTACATTCATACTTACGTTTTTGTAATGACCTATGTTGATTTCAGGTTAGGAAAACCACAAAGTCAGTCTTTCTGAGAATCCCGTAGCGAAGCACGGGTACATCAGCTAGTATAATATAATTTTATAGATTACTGATAGATTTTGGATCTGACACGCTGAAATACAAGTGGATTTTTTTTTTTTTTTTTTTTGCTACTTGCTTTACGTCGCACCGACACAGATAGGTCTTATGGCGACGATGGGAGGGGAAAGGGCTAGGAGTGGGAAGGATTCGGCCGTGGCCTTAATTAAGGTACAGCCCCAGCATTTGCCTGGTGTGAAAATGGGAAACCAAGGAAAACCGTCTTCAGGGCAGCCGACAGTGGGGTTCGAACCCACTATCTCCCGGATGCAAGTTCACAGCTGCGCGCTCCTAACCGCACGGTCAACTCGCCCGATGGGAAAATTAGTGATATCAAATTTCTACCCGAAATAAGTAATAACTCATGTGGAGAGTTCTGAGTTTAAATTCAATGTACCATATACTAATTCCTTACAACATCCGAATTTCAGGAATAATTGTGTAGAAAGAGTAAAGTGCATTAATTCACAGCTTATCACAATGTGTAATACAAACAATGCTACTGACGCACAGGTAAGAGAGAAAGTTTTTCGCTAATAGCTTCATAACTTTATTTTAAATGATGTCATGATTACCTTGTTATAGAAATGTATGTATTTAGTATATTTTTATAAGAAACTTGTATATGCATGCTGTAACTGGGGCACGTCCCTGATGTATACTACATTAAACAATTAAATACATATATAAAAATAAATTATTCCTCTTCCCAAGCTTTATACTCTAAATATACCGCACAAGTGAATTTCTAATCTGAAACCGAGCGAGTTATCTATGCGTGTAGCTGTAAGCTTGCATTTAAGATGTGATGGGTTTGAGCCCTACAATCGGCACCTTTGAAAGTAGATTTCCGTGGTTTCCCATTTTCACAGTTGGCAAGTGTCGGAGCTGTTCCTTTAATAACATCACTGCTGCTACCTTCTTAGTTCTAGTTCTTTCCTCTTGCAGCGTCACTGGAGACCTACTTGCTTTAGGGAGACTTTACACGTATAGTAGAAGAACATACAAGCTCACTTACGTGAGATCAGCTGTCATTTCCTATGAACTACACGACTAAAGAGTGCGCACAAAGTGCGTATGCCCCTAATTATCATTTACTTCTATTGTCAGATACCCATTGTTATCGCCTTCGATTGTTGACAGCAGTTGTGCCAAGATATTGAAAGAATGGCTGATACAAGTGATTATACGATTGAGGAACGTTTGTTAGCCGCTGTATGGATTCATAAGCATAAAATCAATTAAAAATGTGAGGGACGATTTCGTTACGCGGTTTGTGAAAGGAGCACCGACAAAGAAGACGTTGTTAGCATGGGAAAATAAAATCTTTTTAACGGGCAGTGTTTGCGACGCGCTGAGAAGTGGATGACCATCCACCAGACTTGAACTTTGTGCTGACGTAGAAAAATCTATCGAAAAATCTCCGGTCAAATCCATACGGAAACGTGAGTCAGAGTTGGAGATACTGGAATCAATCATAAGGAAACGCACCAAAGAGGATCTGAAAATGAGGTGTTGGCGTCCAGTGAGTGCCAGTGAATTATCAGATGATGATTTGAAGAGACGTGTTAATGCTTGTGGTCGGATGCTGCAACAATTTCAAACAATGGCTCAGAAGGCAGAAGTCATGTTCACTGACGAATGCGTGTTCTATCGCAGCTCCTGTAATCGCAATATTTACTTTTGGGGAAAATAAAATCAACATTTTCTTCCAAGAAATCGAGCAAAAACAAGCTCACGTCATGACACAAACATATCTGTTTCACCCATATTTTTTTGATCGTTCTGTTAATCAGAACAGTTACCTCTAGATGATTAATGACGGGCTCATCCCGCAGCTGCAAAATGCATGAATCTTAGACGTTGTTTGGTTTCAGCACAATAGGGCGCCGCCTCACTTCACAGTGGTTGTTCTTCCACGGCCACCTGATCGAGTAACACCCGATAACGCACTCTGGGGTTACATCAAGGAACAGGTGAGGAAGCAGCAGTATATTGGAACTGATGATCTGAAAAATGCGGTGCGCGAAGCTTTCCCGACAGTGACCCCTAGGATGTTGCTTAAAATGAGCATTAGAACATGGCAGCGTATTCAGCTGTGCAGAGACCATGGGGCGACACATACGGATCTTTCAGATTCCTAAGACGTAAGATGTAAGGTAAGGGTGTATTCTGCCCGAAGGCAGGTCCGAACCTCCGCAGAGGTGTGCCTGAGCCGGAGTTTACGTACGGTAGGGTGGCCAGTTCCTTTCCGCTCCTTCATTTCCTTACCCCCACCAACAGCGCGTGGCAACCCATCCAAATCTTGACCACGTCCAATGTTCCTTAACTTCGGAGATCTCACGGGATCCGGTGTTTCAACACGGGTACGGCCGTACGTAAGATGTAAGTAGAAATAAATAATGAGTATATGTAATTTTATATCATGTCAGTTTGAATTTAGTTTAAAGTTTAATATAAGGGTATACGGACTTTGTACGCATCCTGTACTTGTACGCCACTATGTACACAACTGGTGAAGCAGCGGGTGTGAAAATTGTCGCACATTTGATCCTCTTTTACGGTGGATGCCTCATCTAACATCTACCCTATGCTGAGGGATGTATTCTCAATTATGTTTTTCTGTGATGGTTGATAGTGCGGTGTGAACGTTGTGTATGGGTAAAGAAGTCACGACCTTGATTATAAAGTTAAGCTAGTATTAATTATATTCCAAATTAACCTATAATTAAGTTCCAGCTGCCTAAAAATATGAAGCTTCACTTTCTGTATGAACGTCTGACTTTTGAATCAACCTGTGATGCATGTACAATATTGTCAAGAGCAAGGAATGCAAGCAAATTATCGAATCCGTTTTGTCAGAGATTATAAAACACCCTCAAGTTGACGGTGCTCATAATGGGATCGTGTCGACTCTAAATTGAACGCGGAGCGAGCAATTTGCAATACAGATTTAATAAAAGGAATGCCATATATCACGGGCGCCGGGGAAGCGAGAGAGTCGCAGATAGATGGCTCTGCCATCACTCCCGCACCGTCTGTATGCTATATTGTTATTTCATCGGGTTAAGACTTTCTAGCAATGCTATGTACCAGCTTGACGACGTCGGAAACAGGGACCCTTCTCATTAACCCCACGGAATTAAACGTGATAAATAAATAAATAAATAAATAAATAAATAAATAAATAAATAAATAAATAAATAATAAGAGTTTTGTCTATACATTGCTCAGAATTTAAAAAAGAAGGTATTTATCTATCGGTCAAGTCCACGGTAACAAGGAAACTTTTTACTGTTCCGTAATTTCTGTCTGTCTTTCTGTCTGTCTGTCTGTCTGTATGTATGTATGTATGTATGTATGTATGTATGTATGTATGTACGTCACGAAAAAACGGCTGAAGAGAATTTAATGAAAATCGATATTTACTGTAAAGTCGGGGAATGTGTCACTACAATCTAGGTTAAAAATTATTTTATTCACGCTGAGTGAAATGGTAGTTTAGGCAATAACTAAATTTTAATTCTCAGATATTTATGTTATTAGTGGTCCTATTGGTAAATACTACATAACTAAAGTTATATAGAATAAAATTTCCGATCATTCATCCCTTATACATTTTTGCCGTACCGGCTATAACAGTGATATTCATGAATTTGTATTTTTCTCGCGTAAGTCCACATCGACGCCGAGCCACGAGAAAATGGGTAAAAAGAATTTAATAAAAATCGGTATATAGAGCCGGGGAATAAGAAACAACAGCCTAACTATAAGCAATTTTATTCACCATGGATGAAATGGTAGTTTATGGGAAGGCGCCTAAAATTTAATTTTTAAATATATGTGTTATTGGTCCTATCGGAAAGTACTTCGTAACAAAAGTTATAGGGAATACAATTTCCATTAACTTATGACCAAAATACGGCTTCCGATTGAGATTGAAATACCACTCTTATCATAGTCGGTAGTCTGAGTCGGAAGGAAACTAAATGTGAAGGCCTACAATATCAAAACCTCACAAAATTATTTGCTGTGATTTTCTTTGTCTCTTATACTTATGCTGGCAGAAAATAGCTGGAAAGTTAGATAACTGTCATCTTTAGCATGCCATTCCTCTGGTTCATATATTTTCTGATACTGCTGGTACGTAACACACTGATTCATCATAGTATTCCAACTATTCGACCCCTACTCTGGCACGCTGATTGGAATGATCAGTGTGCACACTTAGCAGCTCGTTTTGTTCTGGGTGATTTCCGACAAAAGAGTAGTGTTACAAAAATTTTGCAAAGTTTGGGCTGGGAAGACTTGGGAGAAAGGAGACGCGCTCCTCGATTTAGTGGTATGTTCTGAGCTGTCAGTGGAGAGATCGCGTGGAATGACATCAATATATGAATACATTTGAGTGGTGTCTTTAAAAGTAGGAAAGATCACAATATTATGATAAAGCTGGAATTCAAGAGGACAAATTGGGGCAAATATTCGTTTATAGGAAGGGAAGTTATGGATTGGAATAACTTACCAACGGAGATGTTCAATAAATTTCCGATTTCTTTGAAATCATTTAAGAAAATGCTAGGAAAACAACAGATAGGTAATCTGCCACCTGGGCGACTGCCCTAAATGCACATCAGTAGTGATTGATTGATAATGCCATTTACGTCATCATTCCTGTAAACTCATGGCTGTTCGTTGAGCAGAAGGCGAGAGAGGCGCCAAGCTGCACTTTAGCGGGATATTTGCCGAACCGTTGGAGGTTACAATCATCTTCGAATAGTGCTGTGCGTGATTGTTAATATTTCAACATAAATGCGGGGTCCAGTCCATTATTTCACACTGTAAGTTGCTTTTCCGTCATTTGCTATAGGCCTACTGTAGTTTTCTTCTAATTCCGTTTCCTGCTTTAATGTCTTGCCTCTGCCTTGCATCTTTAAGCTTAAGTGATTTCATCTGAATACTTAATATTCCCTGTTCGCCATAAGACCTATCTGTGTCGGTGCGACGTAAAGCAAAATTGCAAAAAAAAAATAAAATATATATATATATATATATATATATTCCCTGCGGCTAAATTTCTCCTGTGTTAGGTCTTTCAAAAATCCGTAACTCATATGATCAGAATTTAGTGAGGGACATTTCATTTTTCCAATACATCCACGTGGTATTTACCTATTTGTCCTATCCGGCTGTCTTCAAACATGATCCTGTCTCCAATTATTGTCAACTTTCTTAACTGCTTTAATTTCTCCTTGTGTATGGTAGTGCAATCCCAAAATCTGGAAACTCCTCTCTTTGATATTATGCACTATTTCTTTCGTGTGTTTTTCCTTCGGAATCTGTGGTTTCGCTGATTAAGTCGCATAACGGTAACGTTAACTGAAACTTAAGAGTCAGTTGATAGGTTAGTCCGACTAGTTGACTGAATGGTCCAGGGGCTGGGTGTTTGTGCTGTCGCCAACATCCCTGAAACTCACACACCACACATACCACTATCGTCCACAACAAGAAGGCCGGCCGCAAAATGAGACGCAGGTCCGTGAGGTGACGCAGGGTGACTCACGTCGAATTCTTCACGGCAGAGTGAGTCACGGCGACAATCGTCGCAAGTTGGATCGCAGTTTCAGTACGCAGTTTATGACCTGTCTGTGTCGGTGCGACGTAAGGCAACTTGTAAAAAGAAAAAAAAATACTCGTAATTACTTCCTTCTCTCATACCCCCTCGTCTTGACTTCGTCACATTATTTCTTACTTATTTTCCTCACTAAAACGCACTTTTTGGTGTATGGAAAAAAAGTTGTTTTCAATGTGTATATCTCAGCTTAGCCATTACAAATAATTTGTATTTGTCACATGAGTTTATTTTTGGAATTTCTCATTTCAAAACAATTATTTTTGCATTCATCAATAGATAAAACATTTAACTGCAATAAATTGGTATCCTGTTGCTTTATATTGTACATTAATTCTTCCTCAAAACACAGTATATAGTTTATGGTGGTTTAGATAAAAAAAATACATTTCATATGATATTTCAGAAAGAATTCCTGAGTCAGAAAAATGGTTTATCAATAATATGAACAACCAAAATCACCGTGAGTCTTGCAGGAAACTGCGGAAGAGAGACTGCGTTCCGCAAGGTCACCACGGGCAGCAATGTGCCGTAACATGCGCGGGTCCAGTCAGTTCTGTGGTTCGTAGAAACTCACCGTGAGTCATCCTGCGTCACCTCACGGACCTGCGTCTCATTTTGCGGCCGGCCTAACACGCAGTTACCCACACATGACAGATGCCGCCCACATTCATCGGAGGGTCTGCCTTACAAGGGCAGCACTCGGCTAGAAATAGCCACACGAAATTATTCTTAGTGGGTGGGTTGTGACACTTTTGAGATGGTGTCTTTTACTATGGCAACCGAAAACGAGATTTCCTTGTAAAGTCATCGTCCAAAGTTTTAAAGCAACAGTCCACGTCTAGGAAGTCCGAAAATGCTTTAGAACGTGGGGCCGATTTGCATGATGATACAATGAGGTAGACATTGGGAAAGTGATGGTGATGGCTGAGAACGTCACTGTAAATTTAGGGCGTCTGTCTGTCTGTCTGTCTGTCTGTCTGTCTGTCTGTCTGTCTGTCTGTCTGTCTGTCTGTCTGTCTGTCTGTCTGTCTGTTAGGTCATCAGCCCGGAGGCTGGTTGGATCCTCAAACAGCACCACCAAAGGTTATGCGGTTATAAGGAAACCCCAAAAACCAATGGCAGCACCAAAATGAGGCGTACTAGGCAAGATGAGGAGTGAGGTAGTTTGCCATTGCTTTCCTCACTGGGTCAGAAAGTACTATTGCAGCACGACTGAGCCTATGAGCAGCACCTTTCATAACACTCAGATGCACTAGTCATGCTCTGAATGTCATTACTCAGCACTACCCATACCCCAGCAACTTCCATATTGTCACAGCCATGGATGTTGACTGGGACTTCGGTGGAAGCTACACAATACTTTACTCTGGCCTGTGCCAAGAGATGGATGCAAAAGTACTGTATCCACCAAGAAATGACAGCAGGCTTTAGGGCGTCTGATGCTACATTTAATAATGTTGTTTTAAGTCCCAAGGTTCTCGAAGATGCCGAGAAGCCGGATGTTTTGTGCCGCAAGAGTTCATTTATGTACAGGTAAATCTACCGACGCGAGGTTAGCAAATTTCAATCTTTCTACGAGTGCCACCTCTTCACTCACCATCGAACTGAGGCGGGATAAAACTCGTGACCTTGGGACAGTTAGCCAGCGCTCTACTATCTTACCCATTCAGCACAGCAAGACTGCTTAGCGCGAGGCCAGGCTTTCGGCCCAGAGATTTAAGATGAATGCTTCTCGATATTCAATATATGGTGCTGATCGTGAGCTAAAGTTCTTCTCTCAGAGTATTAGATAACACCATTTAAGTGAAACATCGCTGGAAGATCCAATAAAACTGGTAGAATGGTCATTTCGTTTAGACGAGAAAACACAACCCCTGAGGAATATTTACAGACGTCGGCAAAATGATGAACTTACTATACGTCGTCAACGAAATATGGATTGCTCAGTAGAAACAGGAAAGCCGGCCAGCTGACTAACACAGATCAGAGACAACTGATGATCACAAACGCTTAAAAAGATTAAAGCAAGACTTACAATTGTTAGAGAATTAAGCTCAACCTCAACTGAAACTAGATATTGTACTGTTCCATGAAGTAAAAGGCAGCAAAGTGCATTAGCATATAACCCTCTTGACGATTGTATTCAGTACCTCAAAGTAGATCTCAAATGGAAATGCAAATGAGAAGAAATTTCCTATTGAAAAGGAAAAAAATGAAAACCTACAACCTGTTTTCCAGTCATTGACCGGGTCAGGGATGTAATGAATGAACCATATATAGGCTGTTATTACAATGGGGTCGCCACTCCCAAGGTGATTTATTAATGAGTGATGAATGCTATGAAATGATAATGGAGAGTGTTGCTGGAATGAAAGATGACTGGGAAAACCGGAGTACCCGGAGAAAAACCTGTCCCGCCTCCGCTTTGTCCAGCACAAATCTCACATGGAGTGACCGGGATTTGAACCACGGTATCCAGCTGTGAGGCGCCGACGCGCTGCCGTCTGAGCCACAGAGGCTCTTAAATTTCCTATTCGTATGACAAAATTAATTGAACCCATGGTTTATTCATCAGAATCTCACATTTCTCTATCTAAACGGACACATGCCAACTTGGAACATTTCGTTTAGTCTATGAGATCTTGTAATTGTACTTTCCAGTCCACTGACTGTCCGCATATGAAGGAGCTCAGAATGGACTAGAAGGCATGCTGGATCCTCAAGATTGTTATTGAGGCTACTATAACCAGTCGACAACGGACAATGAAAGTCGTATCGCTGGCGTGAAAGGAATGTGACAAGCTAGACTTTCCAGAGAGCGAAAACGAATCTAAAGAAATTATATGTTCTTACAAATTATGTTAAGGCAAAGAGAAAGGAACTACTGCCATTATTTTGAACTGTCTGATCAGTTATGAGAATATGTGTTTACGAAGATAGAGACACTAAGGTACTGAAAGAACTCACGAAAATGACCCTCACCTTATACATATCATAATTTAGGACAAGACAGCTTTTTTTTCAAGACGGTAGAATATCTCCACGGTATCCTCAGCCTGTCGTAAGAGGAAACTAAAAGAAAACCGAGGGACTCTTAACTTGGGAGCGTGGGTTGGTGACCACGGGACTCTTAGCCGATTCCTGGCATAGCTTCCACTTACTTGCGACAGGCTCCTCACTTTCATCTATCCTATCCGACCTTTCTTGTCAAAACTTGTTCTTTTCCAACTCCGACGGTATAACGTATTCGTAGCCTAGGGAGTCTTTCATATTCACGCTTTGCGGGGCCCTTTTCTTTTTTTGTCCGATACTATCATTATTTAAAATGTTGGATCCCTTCCACTTTTCCCCTCCGATTAGTGTTAATAGAGGGTAGTTCCCTAGTTGTATTTCCCCATAAAGTAATAATCAGCACCACCATTCAATTATCGAATATGACAAGCAATTCTGATATCAAATATTGTTCCGTTTAGACCCTACATGAAAGTAGGGAGCTTCCATGGACCGAGCTCGATACCTGCAGTCGCTTAAGTGCGGCCAGTATCCAGTATTCGGGAGACAGTAGGTTCGAACCCCACTGTCGGTAGCCCTGAAAATGGTTTTCCGCGGTTTCCCATTTTCACACCAGGCAAATGCTGGGGCTGTACCGTAATTAAGGCCACAGCCGCTTCCTTCCCACTCCTAGCCCTTTCCTATCCCATCGTCGTCGTAAGACCTATCTGTGTCGGTGCGACGTAAAACAAGTAGCAAAAAAAAAAAAAAGAGCTTCCATGGCTCAGGCGGCAGCGCACCGGCTTCTCATTACTGGTCCCGCTATAGGTGGAAGCGTAGAATAACATGCATGGTATCCCCTGCCTGTCATAAGAGGTGACTAAAAGGAGCCCCAGGGGCTCTGAACTTGGGAGCGTAGGTTGGCGACCATGGGACTCTTAGATGAGTCATTACTTCAAATTACTTGTGCCAGGCTCGTCACTTTCATCTGTCCCATCTGACCTCCCTTGGTCAATTTACGGAGGCTAGGGAGGAGTCTCGTTTTCACACCCTTCGTGGCCCTCGTCTTTCTTTGGCCGATAGCTTCATTTTTTGAAGTCTCGGATCCCTTCAATTTTTCCTCTCTGATTAGTGTTGTATAGATGATGGTTAACTAGTTGTACTTCCTCTAACAAAAATCACCACCACCACCACCACCACCTCTCACCAGTGGATTACGTGGTTCAAATCCCGGTCACTCCATGTGAGATTTGTGCTGGACAAAGCGGAGGAGGGACAGGTTTTTCTCCGGCTATTCCAGTTTTCCCAGTCATCTTTCATTCCAGAAACACTCTCCAATATCATTTCATTTCATCTGTCAACCGGCAACCGGCACAGATCCTATCCTGGCCAATGGATGGCGCTTCATTCATTCCATTCCTGACCCGGTCAAATTACTGGAAACCTGCTGTTAATTTTCATACAAAGAGGTATTGTAAATTGTTCACATTAATTAACTCTCTTTGGTATTTTGTGTATACACTTTGCTGAGTATTCAATTTCAACGGACTAAATTCCTTTTTTGTGGGGGAGGAGGGGGGGGGGGAGGTGCATGGAAGTGTTGAATGTGCGAAATCTTAGCACGGGTTTACTGGTCGTGTTTAAATACAGTTCCAAACTGTACAAAAGTTAACATGGGCGCCCGCAGAATCTTTTCCAGGGGGGGGGGGGCACATTAACAATTTTCTTGAATATAAAAACAAATATAACGTCAGCAACATTAAATTGTTTACAGAAACTTGCAGTTATAACATATGCTAGATGACTGTCAGTAATTTCAGTTTATGAAATAATCTGGTATGATATTAAACAATTGAACATCAACATCTTTAGAATTCCAGGGGGGGCAAGTGCCCCCCTTGCCCCCCCCCCCTTGCGGGCGCCCATGAAAGTTAACTAAGTGGAAATGGATGGGAAGATTGAAAGTGAGGAATTTGCTGTAAGTAAGAAGAAGAATTCCTATGATCTGCTAGGAACCCCTTAGTCGTTACTTCTTGCTCCCAATGTTACACATGACGTTTCTTGCTTATTTATGGTAATATATTCTGACCCAGGTCGTTCGTTGTGATGTCTTGTAGGACTCTCCTTCATAAAATGTCTGATTATATATTTGCCAGTTCGTATTTTGACTTGTATGTTACGGTCTTTTATGTTCTGTGTAATACAAGTGTAGCAAAATTACGGGGCACAATTTCAGCAATGGATTCTGATGTAACAGCCCTTGAACTTCAATGTTAGTGTTTTTCAATATATAGTTATTTGCTGGAATTATGTTACACTCTGTTATATTACTGTACTTCAAATGGAATGTTCATAAGGTGAAAATAGTACCTAAATGCAGGCTCAGGTCGTCGTATCGTATAGTTACGAACACATTCCAACATTACTGTATGTTATCTGAGAGTTTCTGTAACATTGCTCAGTTTAGCCAAGCTTGGCTCACACTTATTTTGTATCATACAGTCGTTTGTTTTATTAAATTGGACTGCATATAGAGTGGCGCTAAAATCACACATGGATTTGAAACATTTGTAACTCCTATTTAAATAAATATCCGTTGCAGCATTTCAATTAGGACAAGTCCTCTTTTTAAAATGACCAGCTTTTGTTTCCTCACAAGGACGGACCCATTTCAGATGATTTTTCATAACTTTCTCAAAAGTTTCTGACCGTAAATTATTAATTTACGCAGGAATATTGTCTTTCAGCTCCTCAACGGTTGACATAGGCACATTGTTTGAAATGACCCTACAGAAATAACTAGAGCTCTCAAATCTGGGGATAAGTGGGAAATAATGAACTGCTGATTTGCAATCAATCCATTTCATCCACTGATGTAACAGACCTTCAACTTCAGTCTTAGCGTATTCCAATACGTGGTGCTCCATATCTCCATGGTCAATTTTCCGAAGTCCTTTAGATATCCGCAGAAGGAAAAGAGAATATCATTGTAGTAACGGAAGTATTTCAACCAATGCTTGACACCTGCGCCACCCTGTATATACAAATGTGTGTTAACCATTGAAATTACCGGGAAGACGAAAGGCTTCTTACATCAATAGTTTTCAACCCTAGAGTTCTATTTGCACAGCGAAAGTCTACTGCATATGAGACTAATGCCATCTTGAAAGGTATAGTTAAATATGCACTCGACGGTTAGTATGTGTTTGATTGGCTCTCGAGTAAGTTTTATTTATTGTATCACCTGGTCTTTGTAGGTGGGATATGGCGACTCATTCTAGAGCAATTTAAAGCTTTAAAAACAGTCTTATCAATTTCAAACTACCAGCAAAATCAAGCAAGCTTCTAGTTTTACGAAACTTGATAGCGCGATCGAAGCAACTGGACCTTCAAATTTAGGCGGAATCCTAACCACAGACACGCGACGTTTTTCAAAATTTCGTTATCATTGTCTTGGATACGAACGGAAGACGCCTTGGTAAAAAGCCAGTGATGACACTATTCGTCTATCACGCCCTCTTCCAGCGACTACAGATATTTGAAACCCAGATCGTGCTTGGACCTACGTGCTTTACGCAGGGATAGTTATGGTATTTCTTATTAGGTCATCTAAAAAACAGTATTATTTTCGAGAAGGACCTTTGACTATTTGCCAATTTCTGCCCATTTCTTAATTTGTTAAGAAGGAAGCCAAACTTTCCAGTTTGTTCACATTTGTTCATAGTTTTTTTCTTTTGGTAATATCTCTCTTTTCAGTTCAGACACAGTTAATTTCTAACTGTTAGATTCTTCAGTCTGCCGAATCTAATTATGAGTAGTAAATTTATAAACAACCTGAAAAATAAAACATTTGGTAACAGCATTATACTTGCAAAATTAAGTTGCTTATTTTTCAAGTATAGGTTAATACTGTTACTGTATGTTTTATTTTGCAGGTGCTTGTTTTTGATGTCAAATATAATACTGTTATAATATAAGTTACTTCCTTTTCAGATGGTTTATATATTTATTACTCAAAATTAGTTTCGGCAGACTGAAGAATCTAACAGATATAAAAATAACTTTATGCTCGACGATGCCGAAATATAAATATTATATGCCAGAAAACTGAATCTTAATCAGGCTCATTATAGTTCAAGTTTCATTATGATACAGGTTCTCCAACAATCATAGTTCAGATTTTCATAATGCTACAGGTTCCCCACCTATCAGAGTTCAGATTTTCATTATGATACAACTGTTTGACCAATTAGGTTAGAATAGCATCGCACCTACGCTCAACGCACTAGCTTCGCACTTGTTTCCAAAATCAAACATGTCGGACACACATATTAACATTGTAATAGTTTTCCTAAGTCGCTGACTAACTTTACAAATATTATAAAACTGCATTTAACTTGAAAAATCTGAATATCTGCATTTAAAATGGAAAATCTGAAAATTAACATTCATTAAATAAAATACACACTGGTCGTACCTTGTACTCACACTTACTTGTTACCTGCTTACTTACACATACGTTATTTGAAGGGCGCCAGCTGCCACTCAGTACAGCAATAATAGAATGAGACTCTTGACTATCTCTAGGGTGTGGGGTAATAAGCTTACTTTTGACAACATACCATATAAGTTCTGGGAAAAGGAGATTGGCGTTCGGTTTCCCCATTAATTTTGAGGTTAAGACATTTTACTGTCATTGAAATAAAACTATGAATTCGTTTGATAGAAAAAAATATATTCTTTAAATAACATATAAAAAATAGTGAGTCTTGTTGCGATAAAACAGATGAGAACATGAAATTATGACATTGCAACTGAAAGAAATTAGGCATGAATTTGAATTCTTCTTGACCGGACATTTAAAAATTTATACGAAATATTTCCCTCACTGATTCACTTGACTGTACCTTTAACACTTTTAGTGTAATTACGACGTATTCGTTTGATCTGGTGTTTACTGTAGATGTGTCACGCCTAACTTGGTGATACATCCTTGTGACTGCTTCTTCTCCATATCATCTGACTTCTTTGTAAGTCAATATGGTATTACCTCTTGGCAGGTCCAGGGTTGCCCTCTCTGACTCCATGGTAAGCCCTTGCGTCCGTGTCTTCAACTAAGTGACCGACCAACCTTTGGCCTCACTCTCTCAATGACCAATGATTAATGGCTCACTGAGTCTTCTCCATCTCTCGTTCACACTCGTTGACTGACCGACTGAGGCCTCTTCATCTAGTAGACTACTTCACTGTTCAGCTTCCGTTTAACTAATGACTTATGACCGACTGAGGCCTCTCCTTCCAGTAGACTGACGCTATAAGGCGCTGGTCCTCGTATTTATAACCATTGGTTGACACACCGACGCAATCTCCAGAAATAACAATGACATACTCCCACAACGCCTCAAACCGTTGCATGTAATGGTGAAATCCCCTGGGGCGGCTGAGCCTCTGAGCCAAATTTCTAAAAGCTCAGGATGACGTAGCCATGACGTGGCAATGACTTGGCAGAATCGCCAGTAGTGCAATATAACGACGTCACATCCACATCTGATACATCAAAACTCTCACTGTACAGGTATTTAATGTTAATCTACATATACGTATATATGCATACACTCAATTACAAATACGCATACGAGAAGCATGGCATAATGGAATTGAATAATAATTATAACAAAATAATAGTAATCTCATAGATAAAATAATAATAATAATAATAATAATAATAATAATAATATACATATTATCTTGTAACGGGATTTGAACCGTTACAACAGCAATGCACCTTCTACTTCCAATATTCTACAACCACACGGCACATTCCCGCAAATTCACTTCACCTACTGTACAATAAATAATTTGTATTTGAAATAAAGCTAGGTTACGATAACCTTCTAGCAAAGCTTTGAAAGCAAATGACATTGTCAAGGTCTCTGATCCACTCACGGAAAATCAATAACCCAGCGCATGCGCTCTGCACTCTGTTCAGTAAACTTAACTGTCAAGCGACATCTCGACAGGAATTAATGAATATTAAAAAATAGAGTTATTATTATCGTCGAGCGTAAACAGTCGTATGCAACTCGCTTATAATGGCAAGTAAGATACTCGCATGGAAATAATAAAACTCGCTTCGCTCGTTTTATAAACATACTCTTGTCTTAATTATTGCCATTATAGGCATGTTGCATAATGTACTAAGAACACATTAATGCAATAGCATCACCAATTCATAATCGTTGACTAGTTTATAGTGTTACCGTACATAGGCCTATTATATTTTGAACTTGCGTGTTCGGGAGACTGAAAAGCTTTCAAGTTACAATTTCTACCCATTAATGGTCCCTTAGGTTAAATACTTTATTGTGATACCATACTTTGAATAGCCGAGCTGAGAGATTGGATGGTAGAGAGCTGGTTTTCTGAGCCATAGTTGCTGGTTTCGATCCTTGTTCAGCCCCGTGGTCTCATGTGGATATTTTACCGATATGTAATAGAACTCCTGTGGAGCGGAATTTCCGACATCTCCGCAAACCGCAAAAAGTAGTTGGAATGTAAAACCAATAACACTAATTAATCTTCCACCTTTGTTGTTCATAGTTTATGTGGATCATCTACTGAAAGGTATAAAGTGGCAGGGAGGGATTCAGTTAGGTGGAAATGTAGTAAGCAATTCGGCCTATGCCGAAGACTTTGTCTTCATGGCAGACTGTGCTTAAAGTTTGCAGTTTTAATGTGAAAATAGGTGCAATATATATGATATGAAAATTAGCCTTTCGAAGACTAAATTGATGTCAGTAAGTAAGAAATCTAAGAGAACTGAATGTCAGGTAGGGAATACAAAGCTGGAACAGGTGGATAATTTCAAGTATTATCATGTGCATTCTCCCAGGATGGTAGTATTGTGAGATTGAATCAGGGTGCAGCAAAGCTACTATAGTGAGCTCGCAGTTGCGATCAACACCATTCTGTAAGAAGGAAGTCAGCTCCCAAACGAAACTATGTTTACACTGGCCTGTTTATAGACCAGCTTTGCTTTACGGGAGTGAAACCAGGGTGGACTCACGTTATCTTATGTATAGGTTAGAAGTAACACGAATTTAAGTAGCGAGAATGATCGCTGGTACAAATGAGTAGGAACAATAACAGTAGGTAGGCCTACTCGGAATAAGGAGATAAAGGCTAAGATAAGAACTCGATTGATGAAGCTGTACGCATAAACCAGCTTTGGTGGTGGGGTCAAGTGCCGCGAATGAAGACGGATATGTTACCTAGTAGAATAATGGGCTCGGTCATTGAGGGTAAGAGAAGTAGAGGGAGACCGAGGCGGCGATGATTAGACTCAGTTTGTAGTGATTTAAGATAAGAGGTATATTACTAAACAACGCCACAGAGCTACTTACAAATAGAGGATTGTGGCGGCGTTTAATAAATTCACAGTGGCTTGCAGACTGAATGCTAAAAAGGCATAACAGTCTAGTCTATAATGAAGGTGTATGTATGTATGTATGTATGTATGTATGTATGTATGTATGTATGTATGTATGTATGTATGTATGTATGTGTGTGTGTATGTATGTATGTATGTATGTATGTATGTATGTATGTATGCATTATTTTTACTTAATAAGCTCAATGTGCCCACAGTCACACACTAATTTAACACTTATATGTACAGGTTTAATCAGGTCGTGCTATAACCACAAAGCGTCCGGCTCCATGGCTAAATGGATAGCGTGATCGACTCTAGGCCGGGTCGGGGATTTTAAAATTCATTGGTTAATTCCGATGGTTCGGGGGCTGGATGTGTGTGCCGGCTTTAACATTATAATTCATCATAGGGCCCCAACTCACACACGCGCAGATCGCCTATAGACGTCAACTCAAAAGACCTTTGCTAGGCCTCTCCGGAGGCCACACTCCACTATTATACCACAAAGTGGTAGTATCCCGTTCACACAGTCTTTGAGGGAGTTGACCCTTGTAGGTACCGCTTGGATGTGATAGCGAGTTGATGTGGAACCTGTGAGCAGCGAGGGATGTGATAGCGAGTTGATGTGGAACCTGTGAGCAGTGAGGGATGTGATAGCGAGTTGATGTGGAACCTGTGAGCAGTGAGGGGTGTGTCAGCGAGTTGATGTGGAACCTGTGAGCAGTGAGGGATGTGATAGCGAGTTGATGTGGAACCTGTGAGCAGTGAGGGGTGTGATAGCGAGTTGATGTGGAACCTGTGAGCAGTGAGGGATATGACAGCGAGTTGATGTGGAACCTGTGAGCAGCGAGGGGTGTGATAGCGAGTTGATGTGGAACCTGTGAGCAGTGAACCCTGTACTAATGTGGTGCAGTTGGATGCTGGGGCCTGTCCATATGTTTTTCCTGGCTTTGGTGACCCATATACCGGTATTTGGTCTACTTTATTCTCCTTCCGTTTAATACTTTGCGGGATGCCATGTTGTCTTGAAGGTCAAAGGTTGACTTCCAGGGAAAATGTTATGTTGGTCCTTATGCCAGCCTTCATTCAATGAATTTAAATGTCTAAAGGATTCTCTTTAGATATCGTGCTTTTATACGTTTTCTAATTTGCTTTGATTTGCCTGGGATAGTTTGTACCAGATAAGCTGTATGTCATACGTTGCAACTGGTGCTGCCCTCATATTCATAAGAACAAGATAGATACATTCTGTATTACATCTGATAAATTTGGAATGGATATTGGAAGTTGGAGATACTTGTTCCCTTCCACTTAAACAAGTCCATTGTTCCGCCTGAGTTCATCCGATCATCTGATATCGAACGTTGACCCGGCTAAGATGAAAGGAGATTATTACACTTCCCGATCTCCTAACTTGAAGATATAATTCTGTCGGTCAGGCGAAAGGTCATATAAGAGGTATGTGTTCTGAGTTCTGAGACCGGTAGCACCGCCTAGCGGCGGCTGCCGTCGTTACTCAACGCTCCGACGGGGCGTGAAATTGAACGCGAGTTTCGGCTTCCCCTTTCCCTCTCTCCTCCCGTCCACCCAGCTCCTTCAGTTTATCTTAAAGCTGTAGCATTATATTGCTCGAATGGCCCTCCTTAACCAACCAGCCCGCTAGTCGAGCTACAGAAAAAGAAGAGAGAAGGTATTGACGATAACAAGCAAAGTGATCAATTGACAGACAACCTTAATGCAATGCCGATACAAAATAGAAGATGTGGCTCTAACATTACTCCCTCAGTCAACCTGTCAATGGTGCAGAACACACCAGCGGGTGGTAAAGAGTTGTACTACGCTTCTTGGATTCACATCAGTGAAAACTTGAGATGATGGGAAATTGATACAATATGTGGATCATCAAACAGACTTAGGATCATTACACTCATCCAGACTGAGGAAATAACAATTGTAATATTGTGGTTACTTCCAGAAACCTCACGTAACCAAGCCGATTGCCGTACATTACATGGATTAGTGCATCTGCCAACCTCGGCTTTTAGGCAAGGGCTGCAACAACAGCTCTTTTAAATCACCTTCCTAAAATTATTAAGTATGTATGTCTGAAGTTCTAAATCAATATTCTTAGGTTAAAATGATAAAGTAATTGAGCAATACAAATAAATACACCAAGAAGCATTCCTATTCTTATTTCGCTCATAAAAATGCATTTTAAGTGAGTTTTGACCGAAAACATCGGCTAAAAATAAAACAAGTTCACAAGACATTTGTGTTGATTTATGGAACACATTCCCTTTCCTCATTAGTATTCATTGAAAATAATTTCATATTTGTAATATTAATATTTGTCCGTCAGTCCTCGAATTAGCAGTATCATGCGACACAATGGCAATATAATTCTGATATTTCTCCCGTACCTTCTCCTTACAACAGCGGTAAGCATTTTTTTAAAAATAAAATCTTTACCACACGGAAGATCACCACCTCCCACAGCGCGATGGCGTAACCATTCCATGAAGGCAAGGAAATATGTTCTGTCAACTCGAATGTCGTTTTTGGTTGCAAAATACATTTTAGCGGTCTATAAACAATCAAAATCAAATACATGAAAATTATACATTTCTGTGTCTCACTACTTGTAGGCCAAAGCATATATTAATTAAGAGCCTTCTCCTACCGGTCTTAAAAGTGATTGGATACTATACTTCATCAATGTTACAATTGAATTAGGTAGGCATTATGCATATGGTTAACCAATTTTTATTTTCCGAAGTATGGATAATACGAGATCGAATGTTGTTATAAATTTTTCAGCCACATTTTCAAACATTTAAAGTTTAGTTAACACTCAGATGTCATGTCACGTAATCACAAGCATTGATAATACAACACATAACGGCGTATAAGTAAGTTTATATACTTTAGGCTAATTCTGAACCTTTAGAAATTCTTAGAGCAGAGTTGATTATGTATTTATTACGTCATTTTACTTTTTGCCTTTGTATGTGAATAAGTTAGAGCTCACAGTCCTCTATTATATTTAACGAGATAACTGGTGAGGTAATTTGAAAATTATTATATAAGACTGTATACAGTATCTACAAAACACTTAAAATAACGGAATAAAATAGTATTAAAATAGTTGTTTTTTGAATGCTCAATATTCTCTATCTACATTTTAACGTAACGATAGCTCTACAACTTTCACATTACCAATCATACAAGCTGTTCACGTATTCACGAGGAAAATACTGCTTAAATGAGGCTACTGAAGAGCTATTTCGTGTAGTGACAGGGAGAGAATTCCATAGCCTTGACACCTGTAAGGAGTGGCTGTTTATCATTTAAGTTAACTGAATTAAAATTATGTACAATTTATAGTTCAACTAATTGTAAGATCAAAGTTGTATTTTCTACTAGAAGGCATGTTTAGGGAAATAATATTACGTGTGTATAATTCAAGAACTAGGGGACTGTTTACTATGATTTTAGTTTTATTGCTTGCGTTAATTATTATAACTTCCGTAAATCTTGGACTATTACCAGCTTAGTACTTGTACTTCGTTACAGGGACAAATTACGCTGAAAATATCAAATGCTAGAAACTGAGATCGAAGTAATTTAAGATGAAAGCTCATGCAGCCATGCCCTGAATTACGAACCAAATAACCAACTCTATGTAGCCATACTTGTGATATCAATGCTACCAAAATAATTAATGGAATATTCTGCACAAGTCGTGTGGTTTTGGAAACACTTAAATTTTATTAGAAATTCGTCAACAAGAAATTCCCTTCTCTTAATAAAGGTCAAAAAGAAATCACGATTCATAAATGAGTTTCATAATAAGTTGCATCAGAACAGTTTTAAATTATTTTCTTTAGTGGAAATGGAAAATAAATTTAAATGTTTTTATTTTCAGCACTAAAACTCACCGTAAGAGATGGCTGAAAAGCATAATTTCACTCTCAATAGGGTTCGTTATTGTGTCAGTAAATCTGATTACATGTATTTCCCACATTTCTTAGACGAAAATCGGCAGTGCCAGGATTGGGCTCCTCAGTCTTGAACACAGAAGGTGAAACCAACATTTCTACACAGATTGTTATACTGATATAGTTGACAACACAGTGCTTAAACAAATGATAACAGAAAATGCAAGGAACAAATGTTTTCGTTCTGTGTAAGTGAGGCTACTGGTATCAGAAAGTGCTACCTCCTGTTACCTAAAATTTCAGAACGGATACGTTTATTTTACTGCATTTCTAAATACAATAAACTTATAATTCTAAACGTTGAGTTAATATATTGCATGAAAATAGCCAAACATGAAAATAGCCAAGCCTTGTTAATGTAGCATTAATGGTTTCTTTGTTAGTTGAGATATCAGGTTCGAGTTTCTTATTCTTCACATTAAATGTTACAATTTTGTGGATATTGCGTCTCATCTCAATTGAATGCTTGACAACAACGGTGGCAAGTACATTGAAGTACATTGATTCTGCAAGCATATACAGATATCATTTATACATTCGAGAAATTTTTCTAAACTATCATGCGTGTCGTATTCTGAATATGCCATAGATATTTTAATCAAATAAAGAAATGTAAACCACATCGAGTAAATCTTTTCTACCTGCCTGGCTGCTGGGTTCCTTTCTAAGGTTTTGTACTGTAGGAGAGACTTGTATTAAATTGTTGAAATGCTGTACCCATAACTGAGATGTTTAAGGAAAATAACCACTTGTGCTAATATAAATATATATCACCCCTCTTATCACAATTAATTTGACTGAAAATATATTACCAACTGAATATTTTTTTAAATCAGTGGTTACACGACGAGAATGGGAGCAGATTTTTAGATTATTATCTTACGAAATTATTTTGTTTGATTTCAACAGAGTAAGGAGATTGTGTTATTTAAATCCAACTGAAATTTTAAAGCTTTAAAAATAGTGAGATTTTGTCTTCTTTGAAACCAATACACAAAAAAGATTTGTGGAGGGCTTTTAGTGGGATTCAAATCTGTTAACGTCTTAATTTAGGAAACAAGTGTATTTTTTTCCTTTTGATACAAACAGCCACAATTATTATATTTTTGTTTCACTAGGTTATATCTTATAACTAAAGCTCCACGCAGTTTTTAGCGCATAACTTTGCACTAAATTTGGAAGTCCTGCGGACAACGTTATCAGCATATGAGAATATCAGGAGACTAAATGTAAACCTTTGTTATCATTATAAAGATCTAGAGATGTGCTGTTGGAAGTCTTTGTTCGTGGAGTTCACGGAACGGTTAGTGCTGGCACCATAACACTTTCTTGAAACTAATGACGCTGTTAAGTTGACAAGTCTGCAGGAAGGAAACTGACCCGAGCAGTGGAAGTCAAGTATCTAGTGTAACATCTGCAAGATAAGCAAGTGCTCTCCGTTATTACTCTAGAGAGCTAAAGAACATGTCCAGAACCGAGAAGAATTCTGTAAAGGAATCTTACTTCTGAGGCAGTACGTATAAATACTTTCAAACATGTATAGACTAAATAAAAATTAGACAGTTATTCAGCTTCTGTATCATTTGTACGCACTCTGAAGACTTGAAATATTAATGAAAGGGTCTACGCCATCAGTTTCATGAGCGTACGTTAATTACTGTATCGAAAGAGCACTGGCAAAATGGAAACGAAATTGTAGGAATCCATGGCATGGCGACCTTTGGTTGACGTTCTGAATTTAACACTGTTTCTTTTCAACACCGTAGATTATAAGGAATAGAAAATATAATTTCAAATTTGCGGTCACACCTGGAAACCACTCCAGTGTTTAGGAATTACTCGGATGTTATGTCACAAAGTCACGGGAATTTGTATCACAACACACACTGGTTTTTAATGAAAGGTTTCACGTATTTCGTGTGCAATAAGTTATGATCAGTGATAATATGCAGCTCCTATAATTAAGTAACCGTTCAGGTACGTATTTTTGCTTACTAATGGAACTGTCACTTTCCTTTACCTTCCACGATGACTCAATGGCAAAAGTTTTAGCTTGCCAGTCTATGCCTGTTATAACTCACATTTGTTCCTAAATGAGTATTGGCGGGAATTTCTCCAACAGAAGAGTCACCTTCAGTAATAGTAGGTTCAGAAGCAATGTTAACAACACTCCCTCTGCGCCGAAAGTCCTTTAAGAGAGGAGTCTTCCTCCAAGTTTCATCGGTAAGCAAATTTCTATTTTCGCCTGTGGGGATTTTCCCTGGCTGTTCATCACCGTCACCTGCGAACACTTAGGCTGATTCTCCACGAGCAGGTAAAACGCCGCTGTTCGCCCGCTACAAAACCGCATGCGGAACAGAACTATGGGGTATTTGCAGAGCTGTCTACACGGGCGGTTTGCACGCCGCGGGTGGACGCGTCCATGAGCGGGCAGGCGGGTATAACGCCAGCAGAGGCGTCATTCCCGCTAGCGGTAGAACAGCGAGTCATACTCCACGAGGCGGCAATGAGCAGTTCACCCGCCTCTGTCGCACGATAGGAACTGCCTGAAGTGTAGTATATTCTTTACTAGCTGATGTACCTGTGCTTCGCTACGGAATTCTACATATACAGAAGTATAGGTTAGGTAGTGTACACGTTGTGAGCAAGATTGTATCAAATTCCATAGCTCCTAACGTTACCCTAGAAACGCGACGGGAAAGTCACCAAACGTCTTTTCTCATATGAAGGCTCGGTTAGGGAATATTCATTGTAACGATAGGCCCGCTTGCCTACCATCAGTCACAATCAGGTTGGGGAGTTTAGATTATAATGGCAGACACTGCCTTTTTACATCCTCAGAAAGACTGTCTTAGTCATTTTCCCAACTGAAATGAACATAGGTCATTACAATGATGTCAGTAGGAATGGCGCGATTAAAAGCAATGTTTTCATATGAAATACTCGATCAAATGAAAAACCACGCATTTTCTCACTTTTAACGAACAGTACTACGCTGCCGATCAAACAATCCAAATTTTCAGAGCCTGAATGACCAAGCCGCAGACAGCCGTGATCCGTGAACACTCTTCGTCTTTTTTTCGGCGGGGATGGGGGAGGGTCGAATAGTGGAGAGTTCCAGGGCAAAAACTATGCCCTTTAACTAATCTGTTTCCTAGGAATACACGATGAATCGGAAAATCTTAATTCATTACACTGGCGGGGGAAGAAGCTATCCGACTTGGAGGCAAATTCTTCCTCAAAGCCAGAGGAGAAAGCCGCTCTTCACGGCTAATTTGGAATAAAATGAATATAGTTTTAATAAAAGTGAAGCAGAAGAAGCTTTTCTTACGAAACGGCTCTTTTCAGGGTTGAATTTTGAATTATTTAGTGAATTGTGGTTCTATAATTTGGAGTAGGCCTAAACTGTAATTCTTTGCTTTTGTTTTTGTTTTGCAAGTTGCTTTACGTCGCACCGACACAGATAGGTTTTATGGCGACGATGGGACAGGAAAGGGCTAGGAGTGGGAAGGAAGCGGCCGTGGCCTTAATTAAAGTACAGCCCCAGCAAATTGTAATCCTAGACCAGGTCATACTACTACTACTACTACTACTACTACTACTACTACTACTACTACTACTACTAAGTGAGCCTCTAACTTAAATTGTCGAGTGGTGAGCCGATTCGATAACTCAGGTTGAGTCCACCAACGTCTTTTCTTACAGGTTCATTTTTTAATATTGCTAATAACTGTAGGTGAACAGCTCCGACAACACAACCTATTCGTACGACATCCATCATTATAGTATGGCAGGTTTATCGCTGGTGGAGAATGGCTGCGTGTGTCGCCGGCGTTTTTGGCGCTGTTTACAGGCGTCAATTCAACCGCTCGTGTAGAATAGGCAAAAAGTTTGAGCGGTCAGGCGGGCGAACAGCGGCGTTTTACCTGCTCGTGGAGAATCAGCCTAATTCCTGCCTGGTAACTTGATTAGCATGAGAACAGGGGTATAATGCTTCAAAAAAGCACGAACATCTTTCACTCTCAGATGTCTTTAATCTTAAAACTAACGGCACATACGAGGCGGTATAGATTGTGTATACCACCACGCGGGGACTGTGGCCTCGAGGACTTCCCCGATAAAGAATTATTATCTCCTAGAATAGTGCGCCATCTACTATTTTCAAATAAAAATTGCCAGTAGTATCATACTCAAATCTTGAGATTAGACTTCCTGCGAAAAAAGTATTCATAAAATCTTTTGAAGTGTGAGGTGCAGTTCGAAGTCTGACCATTTCGGAATCACGACTCTCGAACTGACTGTCTCTGGGCCCTTGTTGAAGTTAGTCATATTTGTTACGTATCTGAAGAGGACAGAAGTAAAGCATCATGCAATACGTGGGGGAAGAAGACTATGAGCGGACAGTCTTCTATCTCTCCATTATTATTATTATTATTATTATTATTATTATTATTATTATTAACGAATACATTGCAATTAGGATAGCAATGATCACTTACGATGGTGTGATAACAAAGCATAAAGTTTAAACACAATTACACAACAACAACAACAACAACAACAACAACAACAACAACAACTATTACTACTACTACTACTACTACTACTACTACTACTACTACTACTACTACTACTACTACTACTACAAGAGTACAACAAGCAATTCCATGGAAAGAAAATATTGCAAGAAATACTAGAAATTAAATATTCTAAATCCAGCATCATCACATACAAATTCACACACAATTCAAGTATTTCCAGGGCTTGACACTACGGCTTACGATACTATAGGTTCAGCTGAGTACTAGCTTAACATTACAACACCGTCACATACAAATTCACACTTAGTTTAAGTATTTCAAAATTTTACACTATGACTTAAGTAGATAGAGCGGTCCAATTACTATTATCTTAGCATTGTAAATACAGTACGTTCATATACAAATTCATACATACCTTTAATAATTCAGATGCCTTAATACTACAATTTACATTGGGTTGAGCGTTGCATTGAAATATGACACCACCGGGCGAGTTGGCTGTGCGGTTAGTGGCGCACAGCTGTGAGTTTACAACCGGGAGATAGTAGGTTCGAAACCCACTGTCGCCTCGCTGAAAATGGTTTTCCGCAATTTCCCGTTTTCACACGAGACAAATGCTGAGGCTGTACCTTAATTAAGGCCACGGCCGCTTCCTTCCAACTCCTAGGTCTTTCCTATCCCATCGTCGCCATAAGACCTATCTGTGTCGGTGCGACGTAAAGCCCCTAGCAAAAAAAAAAAAAAAAAACTTCCCACTACTATTCTATCTCATCGTCGCCATAAGACCTATCTGTGTCCTGCGACGTAAAGCAAATTAAAAAATGAAGACAACATGACATAGTGGCTCAGACGGTTGAGGCGCTGGCCTTCTGACCCCAACTTGGCAGGTTCAATCCTGGCTCAGTCCGGTGCTTAAATATGTCAGCCTCGTGTCTGGCACGTAAAATTTCGGCACCTCGGCGTCTGCAAAAACCGTAAAACTAGTTAGTGGGACCTAAAGCAAATAACGTTATGATTATTAATGCTGGAGTATATTCATGAAGCATCTTATATTTTTAGGAAAATGCTCTAAGACTTCTGCACTGCAGCAGCAGTTCTGGAGAAAGATTTCATATTTCGTAAGTCACCGTATTAAGGTGTTGATTCATGTCGGACTTAGTTACTTCCTTATTCTGCTGGGAGCTCTGATGAACGACTGAGCTAGGACTTAATAAATAAAGTAAGCTGTTGGCAGGAGAGCAAGTGAATTACTTGTTCACGTTCGTTCTCTGCGTCACGCTTTGAATGTGACATAATACGCATGCCAGGAAACAACATGACTATTTTACTCCGTAAAACAAAATACAAACAGTAAGGGTTGCAGGTACATTTTAAAATTGAAGTGTAGGTACCTACTTTCTGCTATAAACTTACTGTTTGTTTATTTAATAGCTAGTATCGTAGAAGTATTCATCGCTGTGTACTGTACTGGGAAAATCAAATGCAAATTTCTAAATATTTCTGCGTTAGTATTTCGAAAAGCCCACGATATATCTTAGATTTGAAGCTTCCCACGGTCTGTTAATTTACTATTCACTCCTTTCTTTCCTGGTTGAATCGTGTGGGGTTTTGTTTTGTACCTTATGAACTGTTTGCTGAAATTTTGAATAAATTGTTATACAAGTCAATGGCAGAGTTATAGCGGAGATGGGGTGAGGAAAGTACAACTTAATCCTGCAAAAGTTCATGGATAACAAATTTCTATGGCTTAATCATAGGAGACAATTCCTAGTCTGTAAAGTTATCATAACATTCCTACGTTTTCTTGTTAAAAAACTTTAAACAACTTTGAAAATATTTGAAGAGTGCAGCTGCAAGGTAACAATCTCAACCTTAGACACATTAATCCTTACACATCAGAAAAAGCACTATGATTTTGATACTGACCATGTAGATAAAGTGATCCAGTTCACGGCGACTGTCCTAAAATTTGACTAATACGAAGATTATTCAACACACTTTAAATATACTTCGAATTTATAGGATTCGATATCATAGAACTTTCAGTGTGGGTAAATTTTGAATGGAACAATATTTGTGCATAGTTTAATAAACATAATAATTATAATTTTGTGTGGCTATTTCTAGCCGAGTGCACCGCTTGTAAGGCAGACCCTCTGATGAGGGTGGGCGGCATCTGCTATGTATATGTAACTGCGTGTTATTGTGGTGGAGGATAGTGCTTTTATGTGTGAGTTTCAGGGATGTTTGGGACAGTACAAACACCCCACTCCCGAGCCAATAGAATTAACCAATGAAGGTTAAAGTCCCCGACCCGGACGGGAATCGAACCAGGGACCCTCTGAACCGAAGGCCAGTACGCTGACCATTCAGCCAACGGGTCGGCAATTGATTTGATGATCTTAAAAGATATTCAGGTGAGATTTATTGACAAGAATTACTTGTCTCACTATCGATAGCATAGTCGACTAGTGAGTTATTCGTTAAGATTTAAGGACTTTTTACGACATTCTAGAAATACATTCAATGAGGTTTAGTTACGATCTGATGGAGAGATAATACGGTGGACGATATTACCTATGAAATTTCAAGTTACCACTACTGTATTTCCTGTTTTACGAAGACGACATTCTATTAGACATTGAAATGCACAATCGTATGATTCCGTTTTTAATTAATTAAAGAAATTTACACACAAAGCCATGACCAACTTCATAAGTGTTAAATTTCAGAAATATAAAAATCGACAGAAAATAATATGAATGTGTGCTGAGTACGGTTGAATACTGATCGGATTTCTCAAGCTGATCACGAGACACTCAGTGCAGCCATCTGCCTGTTGAGCATGGTTATAGGACCATCAGTTCATAATCCTTCGATTCACACAGGATAAAATAATAATGCGGTTTTTTCATAACTAAGATCCATATAACCAACTTTTGGGCAATAAATAGAGACAGATAGGCAGTACACACGGATATATGTAAAAACTATCATTGTCTGAATAATTCAAAATTTGACTCATAACTGCATCGTAGTTGAAAGTAGGTTACGTTCATTTTTTTCCGTCTGCCTCTTTATTTGGTTGGTTTGTTGGTAGGTTGTAACATGAAATCACCCTATAATGATAGGTCACGGTACGCTGGTTCTTTCCTTTTACAATAAATTGTTGGAACATCATCGTGACGCGTATTGTCTGGAATTTATTTTAAAACTTTCATGTTTCTGTAACGCTTAGGGGCCCAATACTGTTCTTAACTATAGGTTTATACTATAACATAGAAGATATAACCCGTCAACAATGGGTACAACAGCTGGTAATTAATTAAATTCAAGTCTTGGCAAAACACATTATTTTCTCATATTTGCACGGTACAATGGCCATTTGTCCTAGAAAGCATGCCAGGCATTGCACATGGACACAGCACGAGATTTGTTGGGCAGATACCAAGAGCAGGGCGATGGGACTGAATTAGTGTATCAAGAACCATGGAGAAAGGATGTGACGATGCAAGAACAGAGTGGGACGTACTGGAAAACCCGCCATACTCACCGGACCTGTCTCAGTGCGACTTTGATCTCATCTAGAAAGTGACATTGTCACATTGTCAACATTGTCAAAGCTGTAAAATATAACAATGCAAAATTCACACATGATGAGGCGACTGATATCCGACGTCCCCCGCATCGTTGGCAACGTGTTGTAGAAAATATAGGGGATTACCTTGAGAGTTTACTGTAAAAGTTACTATACTCTCTGAGAATAAACACTATATAGCACGAGGATTTCATTGCAGAGAGTTTCGACATTATCCATCCATTCCACAGCACCTTACGCTCCGCATTACCATCTGTACATTTCCATTTGCCGGTAGATTCCGCATTCGTAAGACAAAAAACGTTGCCATGACTTATGCCCCAGTCCTCGTAATTTCAAATTTATTTATTTATTTATTTATTTATTTATTTATTTATTTATTTATTTACTCTTCTTCTTCTTCCTCTTTCGAATGGGCCACCAGAGGACCACGTGCCAATTTCAATTCCTTCTTCTTTGTTCTTTCCTTTCCTTCCAGTACGTTTTCATCTGTTCACTATGTTTCTTCTTTCTGTCCTCAGACCACTTTGAACCAGTCTTTTTTACTTTCCTACCTTGGAATCCTTCTATTTTCAATACTTTTTCCCGAAAGCCTTCTCTATTATTTATTTCTTCTGTTGTTATATTGTTTATATTTATTTATTTATTTATTTATTTATTTATTTATTTATTTATTTATTTATTTATTTATTTATTTATTTATTTATTTGGGATCAACAAGAGCATAACACTGAATTAGAGAGATCCGTAATATGTACAATAGTTACTAATCTAAAATGAAAACTATACAAATATTTTAATTTACTTCCATGATAAAAGAAGCAGAGAAATATTTTTGCAAGGTAGGTTCCAAGATAATAATTATTGTTGAATTCGGAGTTTGCAGGCTTAATGTATACCATTTCAGGTGCCCCTAACTATTGAGTAAAGTACCAATGATTCCAATAGTTGAGTTACTTTTGTTCTCCCACTCTGTGGTAGTGATTTTTAATTTCTCTGCAGAATAATTTGAGCCTGTTGTAATAATTGAGCTTCACTCATGCCAGTATTGTAATTGCAAATAATACCGGGGAAATCAGCGCAATTCATTGAACTCATTAGAAGAAGATTAATTCAGAACTTATATATGGCATGATCATATTATTGTATTTAGCGTTTAATCAGTTACCGAGGTTGATCCAAGCTCTCCGCTATACCAATGTACATAACGAGATGGAATTATGTGGAGAAAATAGGTTTCGAGGTAATCACCGTTGAAAGCTGCGGTTGGTTATCATACTGACGCAAAGGTTAAAGTGTGTGTGTGTGAGAGAGATCAAATTTTATATGTTCTATGGAACGAAATTGTTCAAAATGTGGTCAGATTACTCGGCTTTAAACTTGTGCTAAAGGACAATGAAGCTTCGAAGGGTGTATTGCATATCTCATATATCTCATAGAGGAGAAAGGGTATTTTAGAAGCATAATATCCAGTTTTATATCGCTCAAATTCTGAATAAATTCCATTTACAACGGTCAGTGTGGTAATTCGGTTCTCAGATACCCTTCGTGGGTAATTAAATTAATAATGTTAAATATTCTGGGAAATTAGAGAATAAAGCGTAATGTAAAATTAAGTTTGTACTTACACACTTCTCGTAATGGACGAAGTAAATTAATGCTGATGAGCATCAGCTAGAAGACCACAATCTGCATTGTATGAAGAGTCGATTTCTTTACGCTTTGTTCCCTAGGAGGGGACAAATCGGGGCGTGTTTTGAAACCAGTGCAGTGCTGTGGATGCCACTGGCTTTCCGACCTCATTAATCATAGTTCATCAGATTTTAGCACAGCAGAGTTTAAAAGAGACGGTTCACTTTCGATATCATCCAATCAAGAATATTTGCAAAATGAATGGCGGTCGTGAAAATAAGAAACTGAACAATTTCTAGGATTACGCAACAAGTATTATTCCTACGTTGACTGAGCTACATGAAGATGAGTTAGAGAACGAACAGAAGCGGATGTTGATAAGAAAATGAGTGTTACTTATGGAGGCTCAACTGCACTTCAACGAGAATTGGAAGGTGATAATTTCAAGAAATATAGCATGCTCATGAAAATGCTATTTTCTTTTTTTTTGCTAGTGGCTTTACGTCTCACAAACACGGATAGGTCTTATGGCGATGATGGGAGGGGAAAAGGCTAGGAGTTGGAAGGAAGCAGCCGTGGCCTTAATTAAGGTACAGCCCCAGCATTTGCCTGGTGTGAAAATGGAGAACCACAGAAAACCTTCTTCAGGGCTTCTGACAGTGGGATTCTAACCCACTATCTCCCGAATGCAAGCTCACAGCTGCGCTGTCCTAACCGCACGGCCAACTCGCCCGATCTCATGAAAATTAATAGGGAACAATTTGATGTGTTGTTTAAAAATGTAGGTAAAAAAGTTCAACGACGAGACATCGTTAAGAGAGAAGATGTAACAGCGAGAGTGAGGTTACAAGTGAATCTTTACTTTTGTAACCGTTGTTACGCAGTCCCACTTCGAGGCTATTTACGTGCCCACTTCAAAAATCTACCACGAAACACACGAAATATTTTGCACACGGTCTTGGCATTTGCCAACAAGCAACTGTTCGGACAGGCCAAAGACACCAACAAGAGTTGGGAATGGTGGGACTATCGACTCCCCCCCCCCCCAAAAAAAAGGTATGAACTCTATTCACTTACTAGCTAATTTTCTTTCACACTGAAGATATGTTCGGCCGAGTTCAGTATTTCATCAGGTGTAAAGTAGGCTTGAGATTTCTCTTTAGCTCAGGTCATCTTTTTTTTTTTTTTGCTAGGGGCTTTACGTCGCACCGACACAGATAGGTCTTATGGCGACGACAGGTCATCTTCAGTGATGTCCTTTGAACATCCCTCTGTCCTGGATGCTGCCCCCAAAATGGCCTGTGTTGTATCCTGTTTCCTGTTCTCGTCTATACCGCAAACATGGATAAATCATTCCAATATCTTCATCAATATTACTTCTCAAATTGTTGGCTAGTCATCTCGTTGTTTCTGGGTGGCTTGACGGAAGAATCTCATCTGGAGGGCTTCCAAATTTTCATTTCGAAAGGGTCCGTATCTCGAAACCATACAGCAGGACAGGTAGAATATGCGTACGAAAGAGGAGGCTCTTAGTATTAAGCCTGATGTTCTTCCAAAACCACCACCTCGTGAAGTGAATGCTCCCATTGCCTGCTCAATAATAATAATAATAATAATAATAATAATAATAATAATAATAATAATAATAATAATAATAATAATAATAATTTCCACAAGAGTGAAAATCATGGGAGAAATCTCAGACTATTTCCTGATAAAAAATGGTGTCACCCCTCCTCTTCAACCTCGTCCTAGATAAGGTGATGAAGGAATGGGAAAAAGAACTGAAAGTGCAAAATACCTGGAACCTAGTAAATATTGGGACACAAAATTCAAGCTTGAAACTCCATGTTTAGCCTTCACGGATGACCTGGCCCTTTTGTCTAGCGGTGAAGTCACAGCGATAAAGCAAGTTGAAATCAAGCCAAAAAGGTCGGACTTCATATCTCCTTCCAGAAAACTGATGTTTTTCTGTTCATTATTAGACATCCATAGTCTCAATACGAAATGCGGACAAATCAACAGAGTCCCTCACTGGGCAAAACAACCGGACAAGAAAAAATAGCTCAAAACAACAGTGTCCACAAACTCAGAAGAGCATATGGGATAACATGAGAAATCTACAACAAAAATGTATGCATCTCTATGTTAAGATTAAACATTACAATACTGTAATCAAACCTGTGGCTTTACGTGCAGGGGAAACTCTAATGCTTCATAAAAAGGGCTAGCTCGAAAATATCCTAAAAGAAGAGTGAAAAATCACGAGGAGAATTTTAGGACCACGACACACGGAAGAAGGTTACAGCCTCCAATCCCAGAAATCCACAGAAAATTTTCTAGTATTGCGGCAGACCTCAAGAAAATAAGGCTAAACTTGTATAGACATGTTAAGAGGTTTCCAGAAACCAGACTAACCCACCAAATTCTTGAAAGAGTTGATAAACTGAAGAATTTCCCTTGAACACAACAAACAAAAGTGGACATGAAGAACGCACAAATTCAACCTGAAGACATTTTGAATCGAAATATATATAGAAAAAATTGACAAGTTGGAAGCTACTCCAGAGAATGAAGTACCAAAAAGAGCAGGTGGACGGAAGAAAGAAGAGAATCGTTAGTGAACATATGAAATTATCCTGGATAATCTGCAAACGAAATCATAAATAAAGCTCCGTGTGTTCCGAAAGGGACCCTCCACGCATAATAATGATGATAATAATAGTAATAATAATAATAATAATTTCCAAATTGGAAAGGACGAGGTGATACCAGTGAGTGTCTGAACTAGACTGATTCGTTTATAAAACCATACCATGAGGATCTTTGAGCGTACACTGGACTCACGCATCTTTAAAATAGTCTAATCAATGCTTTTTACAATTCAATTTGAAATTTTGAATCGAAATATATATCGCACGGCCGCGGAACAATTGATGCACCTTTACACCTTTACAATACATATCTTTATTTCCACCATAGCACATACCATCGGTTATGTAATGAAGATAAAAACAACTACTGCCCCCTAAGTTTATTATCTATTAAATGTACTGTACTCTGTAACATCCCACACATGCACGGATATCCAGCATCACATTTAAGATGCTACCTTAAATACAAGCTACACTAACATCCTAACTAGCTTATTGTACTGCCTAAGACTAAATTAAAAGAACTGGGTGGCCGTGGTATCCCCCCTGGTAAGGAAAATAACAACTGATGCCATTCATTCTGCTCGCAGTTTGATAGGAAGACACTATTAAAAGAGGCAAATGGTACACATGGCACTTTTAGATGTTGAAAAATCCTTCGATAGAGTGCCTCATGATCTCACATGGTATCATTAAGATCTCATAATGTGCCAGAGGTATATGTCAGGCGGAGTCAGCTTGTCTATATCTACCTTAATGCCAGCAGTTCGGTTCGCTGTGTAGCAGGAAACTCTCATCTATTCAATAACCATGTGGTTGCCCAACAAGACTATGCCTTATCACCTTATTCATGGACACGGTCACCAAAGATTTACAAACACTGCATCCCTAGTTCTTGTTGTACGCTGACGTGATCGTGGGATCCCAGTTAAGACCTACATTTGAGCGATTAGCTCATACGTGGAAAGACCACCTTAATGAATATGGATTGTGTACACACATCAAGAAGACAGAATATTTTGAGTGTAAATAGAAAACAGAGGGAACATTATATATTAATGGTTGCGAAATTAGCGAAATGTCTGGTTTTCGCCATTTTGGCTCGCATTTCACATATGACTTTAGAACCTTGACGGACACCCAGCATAGGATCACTTTCACGTCGATGAAATGGCGTAAGTTACAGAGGTTCTGTGTGACCACATTATGCCTGTTTACCCCAAGTCTTAGACTTACCAGAGCGTGGTGCGACTTGTGCTGCTGTATGGTACTGCATATTGGCCCACTGCTGGAAAGCAAGAACAGAATATTCGTGTCGACGAAATGACGATACTACGTTGGAAATTTGACCACATAAGATACAAAGAGATTCGGAAGAAAACGCGAGAAAAACGCGTACGATCCATGTAATCCGAATGCTCGTCAATTATTCTGTTATTAAAGCTGTGCTCAATCTCTCTCCTCCAGGGTACCGACATAGTGCACAGCCATACAAACGAAGGATGGATATTATCAAAGACGATATGATCAGATTCAGAGTGACACCTGAAGACACTGAAGATCATGTGAAGATCGTCGTCATCATCATCATCATCATCATCATCATCATCATCATCATCAACATCAACATGCTTTCGTCACGATGGTTCAGGCTTTCTGAAGTAATGCCTCTTAGGTGGTCTGTGTTCTAATCTCGATGTTCTGATAGCATTTCCATCGAGCACATATTACACGGCTTTAAGAACTTATTTAGTTCTGTTGAGTGGACACCGTGATTAATAACATGCCAACAATTTTGTCATAGAATGCCAAACTGCTTGCCCATCCTTCAAGGTTTACGATAATCGACCCTGCGATCTTGGAATCATGAGTCAGACACTTTATGTCTCATTCCCTGAAGAAATGTATTTAAACAGAGAAGTGTAGAGACGAAGAGGGCATGAAATTAGGTTTCAAGATCCGATGTCAAAGACATGTAGCCTATCAGTATCCAGCAGATTATTAACATGTTCCCATGCGTTTGCAGCAACTTTGCTAGCCTGTTTGTTACTATTGTGTGACTTAATGTCCAAACAAATAACTCCTTCCCTAACTCCTGAGAGTTCCAGCGCACATTCATTATAATTAAATTTGGCTTCTCTGTTGGAATTGGTAACAAACTGACACTGCACGGGAGTTCCTGACTAGAAGTTAGATTGAAGTATCCCTCGATCGTGACCAGATTAGAATTCCATTTACCACGTGCAGTCTTGGAAAGTCTTGAAACTTCCGTAAGTTCACGTCTTAGCTATCAGTACGTGATAATCACATGCTGTACCTATGTTCAGAAATTAGTCCTTTGTACTTGGATATGCACTCATCTGACTGCAAAAAGCCCTTTGACTGTACGCTGTGGACGTGTGTTCTGGAAGAAACGGGTATACTGACAGTTCACTTACCCGAGTTCAGTGATAAATGACGCCATGTGACAGTGGAAAAGTGAAGGGAAGACGAATTCAGCTAGGATATGCGGCCATGGAAAAAATAAAGTGAGTGTGGCAAAACAAAGCAATAACCGTAAGCATAAACAATTAGTCAATTCACTTATCTTTTCACTTTATCAGTATGGTTGTGAAACGTCAACAGTGAAGGATAAAGCCAACTCCATACAGGCCATGGAGGTTCTTAGAGAAGCGGAAAGTAAAGCCTTCCATTATCCATAATCCCAACACTAAGATAGAATGGTTAGCTTGATACTCACCTTTGGTGTAGAGTGAGTGAACCTCATGGCCATGTGGTGCCTCTTTAGACTGGGAACAGAACCGAGTAGAGGCAGCCCTTCAAGTCACACCAAAGATAGCGTAAAATGGCGTTGAAAGATGCCAACCGCGGTTCCGGTACCAGCGGGAATACCCTAGGAGAAAGGGAGAGGAAGAGGAGGTGAAGGAGAAGGAGGAAGAGGAGCAAAAACGTTTTCAGTTTCTAAGAAATTGCACCGATAATTTAATGGCCCGGCAGGCCATACACCTTTCAAGTTACGCCCATAGGTGACCTGCTGATCAGTGAAGATAGAGCCCTACCTACCTACGATGAGATTTTGATGACGGCACACACACCCTGTCACCGAGCCAGAGTAATCAACCAATGGAGGATGAAAGTGGTGGTGGTGGTGGTGATAATTGTTTTAAGCGGGAGTACAACTAGGCAGCCATCCTCTATACAACACAAATCACAGAGAGAAAATGGAAGAGATCCGACACTTTGAAGAATGGTATCGGCCAAAGAAAGACAAGGGACACGAAGGGCGTGAAAACGAAAGACACCCTAGCCCTTGAATGCTCTACTAACGCCGGGGTCAGAAAAGAACAAGAGTTGACCGAGGGAGGTCAGATAGGATGTATGAGAGTGAGGAGCCTGGCACAAGTAAGTGGAAGCTATGCGAGGACTCAGCCCACGTTTCGAATTTAAGAGCTCCTGGCCCCCTTTTAGTCGCCTCTTACGACAGGCAGGGTATACAGTGGGAGTTATACTACCGCCGACACCCACAGGAGATTGAAGGTTGAAATCACCGACCCAGCCGGAATCGAACCCAGAACTTCTTAGACCAAAGGTTAGCATGTTAGCCAGTTAGCCACAGAGCCGGAAAAAATCATGTCTTCGTCGTCAGGTGGTACAGCTCTTTCAAGGTACGTCTCCAATAGAGGCGAGCTCCAGCTGCCTTCTTGACCACATACTAGCCCTCCTGTCATTCTTTAATTTCTGAGGGTACCGGGAATAGGACCCAGGCCTCCGAGGACGGCAGCTAATAGCTAATCGTTACGCTACGGAGGTGGACGTTGTACAGATTAGTGCCGTCGATGAAGCTTTTCCTTGGCACAAACGGTCCCCAACTTACTAACATATTCGTCAGTGAGAGGTATGGTAGCTTCTTACGACATAACATCTTCAAGCAGTAAAGTTGGTTCACATTTATTGTCTTCTTCAGTCCTTCAGTGGATGGGTTATTATGGAATAACTCACGGCACAATAACTCAGGGAGACGTTATTCATATCCAAGTACGAGTTGAACATTGAAATAAAATTTAATGAAGAGTCTGTTGATTACAGAGCGTACAGCTATCACTAGCATGCTCAAAGAAGAAAGTTGAGAGGGGAAATTGAACTCATCTTCCATGAGTGCACTAGATCCTGAGGAGAAGTGAAGGCTTTGATAACTCGCTGGGGGGCGTTAGTTATGAAAGACGACAGCTGAGTCACAATCGATTCGAACTCCGCAGCTTCCTCTTTCTGAAAGTCTTGTTCTCCACAAAACTTTGACTTAAATTGAATGCTGCTGTCTGATCTCTTAAGACCGGCACCAATACATATGCCCACGTCATGCTTATGTGAAGAATAGCGAATAAAGCCACGGTAAGTTAGCAGCTGCAGGATATGTTCTTCCTCATTTGCTTTGAGGTCGTTTCTATGGCATGAACGGTGCCTGCTTTACGAAATGCATATGTAAAAGGTGAAATGAAAGCTTGAAGACATCTGATATTCAATATACTTTCAAATATAAAGCGGAAATTCTTTCGTTTCTGAGAAAATTCACTTCACTTGTGACACAGTCGGGAAGGGCAAATGTTGGAAGCTTCGTGTTCTTTTGTCAACAGACATCACTGGATTATTTAAAACTGGATTGATGAAGTTAAGGAAGATTCAATTTCAACATGAGTTGTTGATGATGATGATAACAACAAAACAATCCATATATCTTCACTATAGCCTGTTAAGCCTTCCAAGGTTCAATCTGTTCGTCCCCGTCACAAAGTGCCTTCACAATCCTCAGTTTGAGACTAAGACATTGGATTCAGTTTCACATTAACTGACAAATTGAATGCTGCTGCCTGATATCTAAAGACCAGCACCAATATACATGCCCACATCATACCAAATACGAGCCACTTCGCGAAAAAACGCTAGACTTTGTTTGCCAGCGCACCTAGCGTGACGACCTTGAAACTGAGTGCAGTACACTATACACCAGTGGTCCTTTAAGTGGGGGTCACGCCCCCTTAGGGGGGCGCTAGCTCTAATTGAAATATTTATATTTCATATCCTGTAACAAGAGTCTCCGTGGCTCAGACGGTAGCGCGTCGGCCTCTCACCACTGGATACCGTGGTTCAAATCCCGGTCACTCCATGTGAGATTTATGCTGGACAAAGCGGAGGCGGGACAGGCTTTTCTCCGAGTACTCTGGTTTTCCCTGTCATCTTTCATTCCAGCAACACTCTCCATTCTCATTTCATAGCATCCATCAGTCATTAATAAATCACTTTGGGAGTGGCGACCCCATCGTACTAATAGCCTATATCTGCTTCATTCATTCCATCCCTGACCCGGTCAATGACTGGAAAACAGGTTGTAGGCTTTCATCCTGTAACAAATATTGCTATCCTCAGATTCTCACATCCATGAACGTAGGCAAGAAGCTCTCCACAGCTATTCAAGACTAATAAACTCGTACTTTTGCTGTCTTATTTCACAAGAACTGACCGGTAGATCCTGCCAGCACGTATTCTGAGATATTCCTCATTTGGGTCCGAATAATATGAATTTTGATGGAATATACTTATATACTATTATTTCGTACAAATTGTTTACAGCGGTATATTTCTTAAACATATCGGTACAGGCAGGTAGTAATTTCAGAGTTCAGTATAATATAATAGTTCTTCCAAATGCAATAGTTACATTTTGCACTGCAAGTTACATTTTCTGGAAGTTCCGTTGCCATTCTCATTACTTTATGGCTAAGGTTGTGTGGAAGACACTGAGTTATGGGTGCTCCTACGTACCGAAGTCCAGAACACGACTAGTGCATCTGCTTGCCATGAATAGAGTTACTCATGCTTAAACAGCACATTCTGTCTCAGTGAGGAGAGGAATGGCGAAATACCTCAGTCCTCAGTTTGTCTGGTATTACACATTCAAAATACTATAGCACTTGAGCGAAGTGTGCTAGTGTTTGTTTAGCGCACTTGGTACAGGACAGCGGGGCGAACAATGGGTACGTTTGTGGACCGAGTACAGCACCGCACAATTTTTGAACAAGATGAATTATAGAGAAGAATTTGTGGGTGTTACAAATGCAAAAGCAATGAGGCGAACTCAGAATGGAATGTATGTTGATCGTTCAGAGTCTAGCGACGTTAGAGCTAAAGGAACCAATGTACCGCCAATGACTGCCCGACTAATTATTTATCTGAGCTGACTTAGATTTAGTACACTACTTTACGTGGTGAGAGAGCCGGATGACAGATTAGTGATAGAGGGTGGTTGCCAAGATGTACTTCCTCTTGAAACAACAATCACCACCACCACTATCACCACCACCATCACCACCACCACCACCATCACTTTCATAATGCTTTTTATAATTTCACATGCAAGATAGTGATACGACCGTGTTCCAAACAATAGGTACAGTCGCCCCAAAAAAAATAGCGCATGCTATTGTGCAGGTTCCTCGAAGGCATACTTTCTTCATAAACAATTGAACCTATAGATATAATCTTTGTTGTAGATATCCATAGAGTTTGTATCTACATGTAGGTAAATTATATTTTGATAATAATTAAATCTGATAAATTGTTAGATCCGAGGAACATGCAATACGATACGCTCATCCTTTTCTTGAGTGTCTATATATTTATAGTGAGCACAGTGAACAAGACGTGTCACCTTTGGAGTACTGTTATGAGGTATTCACCGGCCACACATTTTGGTCACTGTGTGACGGATTAGCAGTATTCATATGTGCTGCATTTTTGGAAGGTGCCCTTGTGATATTTTACTGGAAGCCACACTTTATTCTTGCATGTGCCAAAATAATGCATCCATCATAAAATAGCAATAGGTGAATCATTTCGGCAAGTTTGATGTCTTCTAGTGTGTAATGATGCTCGGATTTATATTGATAGCTCTGTGATAGTTGAAAAAGAAGTATATTGCCTGGATAAATAATCCTTAAGTCATTACCGGGGAGAGGCTGAACGTATGAAACATCTTCTTCTTCTTCTTCTTCTTCTTCTCAATTAACAATACACGTTCCTCGGATTTAATAATTTATCAGATTTAATTATTGTTTATTGTTTTTGTTTTTCTTCTCAACATTTGTTGAGCTTCCCTCCTTGCGCAATAGTTCTTCATTTTCATCGTTTTTTGCAATTTCTGTTCATGCGATCAAGTACGTCGAGTTGGTTTCCTCTCGTCTCCCTCAAATCCCCTTGTGTGAACAAATTTTCTGATTACATTTCTATCCTGCAGAACTGGTGATCCTAATTCAGTGAGGTATTTCTCCTGATGTTTGTACCATTTTGATCTCGTACGTTTGATTTGCAAATAATTGTGTATTTGATAAGTAAGTCTGTTGTTATTTATTCTTTCCAAAATGGCTTATAAATTGAATTCGCTGAAGTCTCATTGTATTAGTAAGTTTAGATATT